>NC_141047.1:45550236-45870236 GCF_041138505.1 Cibotium barometz
ATTTTATGTGAGACATTCCTCTAAGCCTATTAAGTTTATATAGCATATGTTACGACCTTCATCTACTTGGTCCATTCACGACAATGCTTCACATGATTTGCATTTCGTTCATTGACATTACACTATGTGCCATGGGTGTCTACATCCCTTGTAAATCTTGCTTGGTGACTCATCCTTTTGTGCTAGCTTTCTCAAAAAATTCCATAAACTGATATGACATCTGCATTCAAGGTGACTTGATGTTTTGTGTGTGTGTGTGTGTGTGTGTGCGGGAGAGAGAGAGAGAGAGAGAGAGAGAGAGAGAGAGAGAGAGAGAGAGAGAGAGAGAGAGAGAGAGAACATTAACCTCTTTATATATTCTCAAATTATTACCGAATCCCCTCGAATATTTTAATATAGATAGAGATCTTCGGCCTACTGTGTATGTTAGTTTGTGTGTGTGTGTGTGTGTGTGTGTGAGAGAGAGAGAGAGAGAGAGAGAGAGAGAGAGAGAGAGAGGAAGTGAGAGAGAACATCACCTCTTTATATGTTCTTAAATAATTACCAAATCCCCTCAAATATTTTTACTTAGAGAGAGAGAGAGAGAGAGAGAGAGAGAGAGAGAGAGAGAGAGAGAGAACATCACCTCTTTATATGTTCTTAAATAATTACCAAATCCCCTCAAATATTTTTACTTAGACAGAGATCTTTGACCTACTATATGCTAGTTTTTGTGTGTGTGTGTACTTCTTTTTAAAATGTTATTTGTCACATACGTATTTGAGCATTGTCACTTTATGTGTGCTTTTGTCTTGAAAATTTTTACGTGTGTTTTGCTAATGACATAAACCACTTAATTAGAATAATTCTTTTTACATGAGTCACAAGCTTGTAATGGTGCATAGTGTAATGTTTAATACAATCACACCTATAATTTTCTTATTTTGTTGCGGTACATTAGCCTAGGACATATAATGTACAATTTACTCTCTTTAATTGGTGGTAGAAAAGTACATGTGAACTTCTAGAAATTCATGTTAGCTCCCTCTCTCTCTCTCTCTCTCTATTTCTCTCAATAGAAGTTTCTTTTTCCATCAAGCTCGCTGCTCAAATCTGTTGAGATATTGGTGATCAAATGCTTATTTAGATATTGGTGAGCAAATTTCAGGCCTAGTTACAACATACTACATAAGTAGGTAGCTTGGGTTATTGAGCATTGAAGCCTGTAGCTAGGTTCTGTCCCAAAAAAAGAGCCTTAATAGGTTTTGCCATGGATCACACCAAGCTCTTAACAATTTCTAGGCTTTCACTGGTCATGCTCCTGCTTACTGTAGCTTCCGCATTTGACCCCTCGGCTAAGGTGTACATTCTGTGCAACATAAATAACTATTCTAATGGGAGCGTGTTCAGCAAAGACCTGAGCACTAGAGTGCTCAGGGCATTAAAACGAGAGCCCTGTGAGATACTACAACAGCATCTATGGCAAAGGGGTAGAGAAGGTGAACGGGGTGTACCAATGCGGGGGAGACGTGTTGCCATTGCTACTCTCCATCATGAACGGCCGAAATTGGCTGGGCTTGTGGGCTCCACTGTAGGTGCACTGTCACCGTTTCACCTCCAAGTTAACTTTTCTCTCTCATTATAAATCAGTGTTAGAGAGACAAGCAGCAATCGGTAGGTCAGTTGGTTAAAGTGGATGGCTTGTAACCTGAAGTATTGAGGTATTGGGTTTGATCCACTGATGCCTAACATTGCATGGCGCTACCTTGTACCTCGTGAACCTGTAGGTGTGTGTGTTTGTAGAAAGGGTAGCTACCTTCTTGTACCTCATGAACCTGTAGGTGTATGTGTTTGTAGAAAGGGTAGCTACCTTGTACCTGGTGAATCCATAGGTCTGTGTGTGTTTCTAAAAATGGTATGTGGGACCCTCATGTAATAAAAATTATCCAACTTTAAAAAAATTATAAATCAATTTGAGAGAGAGAGCTAGTTTTCCTAAACGAGTCATGGGGCACACAACCTCCATGTGGATAACTGCCGTGGACAATGGGACAAAGCAAGGGGCTTGCAATCTATCTTGAGATGGTGTCTACATCCCTTGCAAATCTGGAACCTCTTGTTTTGTTGCTTATTAAATGTGAGGCTCTCTTCTAAGCTATTCCAACCCCTAATGAATAATAATTACATGTGTGTAATAATTGGTTTGCCCTTTATCCATGGGTATTTTTTGAATTAATTGGGATCCTAACATGAATCATATTAAAGTGGTTGCTCTCACAATTTGTTTACATTAGTAATGTTATTACTCATCTTTTCTTTAGTATCAACATGAATTCTTGCTTGGTGACTCATCCTTTTTGTTCTAGCTTTCTCAAAAATTTTCATAAACTAATATGTCATGCGTATTCAAGGTGACTTGATGTTTTGTGTTTGTGTGTGTGTGTGTGAGAGAGAGAGAGAGAGAGAGAGAGAGAGAGAGAGAACACATTCACCTCTTTATATATTCTTAAATGATTACCAAATCCCCTTGAATATTTTAACTTAGAGAGAGATCTTCGACCTACTTTGTATGCCAGTTTGTGTTTGTGTGTGTGTGTGTGAGAGAGAGAGAGAGAGAGAGAGAGAACATTCACCTCTTTATATATTCTTAAATCATAACCAAATATCCTTGAATATTTTAACTTAGATAGAGATCTTTGACATACTGTATGCCAGTTATGTGTGTGTGTGTGTGTGAGAGAGAGAGAGAGAGAGAGAGAGAGAGAGAGAGAGAGAGAGAGAGCAAATAATTTACATCTTTATACATTCTGAATGATTGTGTGTGTGTGTGTGTGTGAGAGAGAGAGAGAGAGAGAGAGAGAGCAAATAATTTACATCTTTATACATTCTGAATGATTGTGAAGCCCTCAAATATTTAAACCTTTATGATTTAAATTGTATGTTTATACATCTTCAAGTTCCACTGAGGTCCAAAACCAAATTTAAGCTTACCAATGATTTATAGTGGCTCTATTAATGTTTGTCTTTGTGGTAATACTTTTCGAGGTATTATTATACAACACTAATGTCACATGACTCCCCTCTTAGATGCCTAACTCTATTTTTATGACATGCTAAGCGAGGTAAATATCATGGGTGACACTATAAGCTTAGTGTTAACAAGTGGTGTATGCTTGGGGCCTTGATAAGCGGCTAGATTGTTTTGTATAAGAGGGTGATACCATATGTCGCTAATAATCATTGGTTGGTGCATAGTTTGTGTCCTTGTAAATTAATTGTTAGGATTGATTACTTTAATTAGTTAAACAGTTGTGTGAGATAGGTGAAGAGGATTGTGAATATTTCACATAAATAATTGAAGATGAAAGTGCATGTGAATGAATGCCTAAAACAAGGCATTGCACAAAGAGAAAATATGTAAGTGCATATGGAGAATAATAAATGTGTCTACCTTAGTTTTGTAGACTCTTGAATAAATCATTTTTGTATAAAGAAGGCTATTTTTCCTAGCCTCAAGTGGTAGTTATCTCCTTTTGGAAATCTAGGGCACTTATGCATGCAAACATGCACATATTTCAAGTGCGCGGGGGTGCACACAAAACTGCACATAGGGAGGGAAAGAGTTCTTGAAAATGTGACAAAGAGAGAGAGAGAGAGAGAGAGAGAGAGAGAGAGAGAAATTTGAACTTGGAGAGCTTCCTCCCACCAGTCCTACAAGACACAGTGAAAGAGAGGGAGAGAGAGAAGAGAGTGTCGCAAAGACGGGGGAGAGGGATGGAGGGACGGATTGATATTCCAAAAATGTTCACAGAGGGAGGGAGGGATTTTTGAAAAATGTGCATAGTGGGAGGGAACTAGCGCAAAGCTATCATGAATCATTTATTATTTTCTTTTTAGTCTTTTCTTTTATTTTTGTTAAAACTAAATCTCAACAAAGCAACCACACACTTTTTAGCAACCACTTTTTCACCGCTTTAAAACCACCTGCTTTTTCAAGTATCAAAAGTAGGCCACCTATGCGTGCTTTTACCCAAAATGAGATATATCCAAGTCTAGGATATATTTTAGACTAGTATGTGGAAGGTTGAGTCTAATTAGGAATATTATATACAAGTTATAAATTAGGAATACCCCATGTGTAGAGAGAGAAGGTAGAGTTAAAGGTGTAGAGAGAGAAACATGGTAGAGAGAGATGGGGAATCACCCAAGCTTATTGAAATATTTAAGGATTGTTAGGTTTTAAAATCAGATTTTCATTTTAGAAAAATTTAATGTGAAGTTGACAAAGGTAGATTAGAGTTTTAAAGAGAGAATATTACAAAAGTGTTATAGAGAGAGAATGCTTGTTTTCATGCATTAGATGTGCATGGGTGAATTACAAGTAATGTTAGTCAAACCATATGTTTAGGTAGATTCATGGAAAATTAGGAAGGATAGAGAAATTGCCTTCATAATTGAAGAGTTAAGACATCTTGTTAAACCTTTGGGAGTCACTCAATGTGGCTTGCTTCTGAGAATTATGAAGGGAAAACACCTTGAGGAATCATGAACACTTTTCCCTACATAAGGATTGTTCTAGTCAAATAATAAAGAGGAGTTGACGGAATATTCAAGCATTAACATATTGTGATATGAGGCCTAAGAGTGATTCCACTATCATATTATTATATAGATAAAGGAGTAGCAATCTCACTAGCTAGTATTAGAGTTGAGCTAGGTTTAGATGTGAGGTCTCGTTAGGATGTGATTTTATCATGCGTTATGCAATCTGAAATTGAAACTTATAGTATTTTATTGGGTTTCTCTTTGAGATGGACCAGCAAATGCCAAGGCCTCATCTTAGGAGTCCTTGGATTATCTATAGAGGAGGACATGATAGCCTTCACCTTTAATTATCTGGATTAGGTCACCTTAGCTAGAGATTTTGAGAACCTCTATTTTTTAACCATTGTTATTTAGAGACAAGGTGGCATTCATGGCACTAGATCATGGTGCTTTGCAGTTAGGATGAGAAGTTGGTAAAGAACATCGTTGTCTATGGAATGCTTTCGGAGTGATCTCACAGTCGGTCGTTTAATGTATATCACAAGGGGACTATTTGTAATTGGAGCTCCTACCTTACAACTTATAAAGGAATTTAAACTATTAAAGAGACTTAGGAAGAAGCATGAAATTTATGTCTTCAAGATAAATCATGTAGGTAAGGAGTCGGATACTAAGGAACTTGAATGGTGAAATGATATATTTCCTAAGGATTTGACCAAAATGCCCCCAACTTGGGAGGTAGATCATGAGATAGAGCTGATATTGGGAGCTCATCTGAACGCAAAGAGAGCATATAAGATGGTCGTTCCAGAGGCAATTGAAATTAAGAAATAATTGAGGAAACCATTGGAGTGAGGCTTTTTTTCCCCATTGTATCCCCATGGTTGCACCTATACTTTTTAAAAGAAGGATATAAATCTAAGGCTATTCATTGATTATCATGGGTTAAATATCTAGAGTCTAAGGTTGGAAAGTGGAGTGTCAAATTTTAGGAGAAATTTTTTAGGAACTAAATAAATATGAAATGTTGAAATAAGCTTAGAGACTAATACATATATCTAGCTGTGCATAAATGTAGGAGTTAACTTGATGTATGAGTGGATTCATGTGAGCATGGTTGAGTCTGTGTAAATGAATGGATACATGAAGTCTAAGATCAAGTTGCATGGGATATTATGAGCTACCAACCTTGATTTAACTAGGGGAGCATGTAGAGTCATTTTTAACTATATAAAGGGCCCCTTTCTCATGAGAAATCCATGAATATTTCTATTGAAGAAAGAGAATACACTTTATCTACAACACTTTTATAATACTCTCTCTCTTTAGTCACTTTGGGAATTTATTTTTTCCAATCTACTTTTTGGTGTATCTTGAGCATAGCAATTCCAAAGTTCTCGGAGAATGTTGATTTAGAACCTACTCTTCAAGAGCTTTCCAATGATATGTCACATGAGGGGGTTTTGAGAAAATATTAAACCATGCCCCCCCTTTTTGATCTTGCAACAAAATGGGAATTGGGACTTTCCCAAACTCTCTAATATGGTCTTTAGATTTCAATGTTGCAATTGTTCTTTGGTCACATGATTGCATTACCTAGGCTATAAGTACTCAATTAGGCACAAAAGGGTGATAATTAGGTATTGTACAAGCTCATTGGGATCTTCACAAAATCTTGTGGGCTTTTGTGAAGGAAGAAGCTTCAATTACGTGTACATGCATCTCCCTTACAAGCTAATTTTCAAGGTATAGATGGACCCTTTATTCAAAATTTATAATATCTCTCATTCTTTTGTATTTTAATCATCTATTCTATGGTAAATAAATTATATATTAATTTAAATTAATATTTTCTCAATCCCTACATAATCCTTAAGAATAGAGTTCTCTAGGTCTAAAATTGACCTTATAATTATAGGTAAATTTATATCTATGCATAACCTTATGGAGACCTTAATAGATTTCCTTGTTGTATAGTATTATATAAAAATTAAGGATTATAATAACTTTACCCGAATTAGAAAAATTTTTGTATTTAAATAATTTATGAGTGGCCTCAAGATAAATAATTCCTAGAGAGACAAAATTAGCCTAGGTGCATGAGTGTGTATAAAATGAGGTATATCTAAGTCTAGGATAGATTTTAAACTAGTATGTGGAAGGTTGAGTTTAATTAGGAAGTTATATAAGTTATAAATTAGGGATACCTATGTGTAGAGAGAGAAGGTAGAGTTAAAGGTATAGAGAGAGAAAGATAGTAAAGAGATGGGGCAACATCACCCAAGCTTATTCAAATATTTAAGGATTGTAGGTTTGAAAATCAAATTTTCTTTTTAGAAAACTTTAAGGTGAAGTTAACAAAGGTAGGTTAGATTTTTAAAGAGAGAGTATTACAAAAGTGTTGTAGATAGAGAATTTGTATTTTCATGCATTAGATGTGCATAGGTGAATTACATGTAATGTTAGTCAAAACACATAGGTTTAATTTTAAAGGTAGATTAATGGGAAAGTAGGAAGGATGGAGAACTTACCTTAATTATTAAGAAGTCAAGACAACTTATTGAGCCTCGGGGAGTCGCTTGATATGTAGCCTAATTCTAAGAATTTTGAAGGGAAAACACCTTGATGAATCATTCACCTTTCCTTATGTAAGGATTACTCTAGTCAAACAAAGAGGAGTTGACAAAATAGCCAAGCATCAAGAAATTTTATATGAGGCCCTAAGTGACCACTTTACCCTTAGTGTGATTATACTACCATATTATTATATAGATATAGGAGTAGCACCCTCAAAGGTAGTATTAAAGTTAAGTTAGGTTTAGATGTGAGCTCCCACATTGTTAGGATGTGATTTTATCATGCAATATGTAATCTCAAGCTTGCAGTTTTTTACTGGGTTTCTCTTTGAGATGGAGCAACAAATGGCATGGCCTCATCTATTAAGTCTCCTCAGATTACCTATAGAGGATGATATGTAGCCTTCACCTTCGAGCACCTCATTAAGGAAAATTGGAGCTCATTTTGGGGCCTTTTGGCTAGAATGAAAAATCCATCTCCTCCAATGAGAGAAAGGCCAACGTAACGTTAGAAAACTTGTAAATCAAATTCTGATTTGCAAAAAATGAAAGACTAAAACTATTCTTTATTTTGAATGTAAACATCATGCATTCAATGTAGGTGTATGTGTTTATTTTTAACTGGGCTTTTAGGTTGTGAGAGCAGTCAATGCACTTGGGAAGCAATCAAAGAGGAGTGAAAAAACTTCCCTCCCAAACAACTTTTCTCGCTCATGGTTGAGCTCTTTTGTTTTCCATCGTTATTCTTTTCCCACTCTCTTTGACAGATATTGCTCCATTGTTTCTACTCTCTCTGTCATCTACTTATCCTCTATTCATCAAAAATGTTGACGGAAAAATATCAACGTCGTGCATGTGAAAACGTCATTTGGAACAAAACATAGAGGAACAAAAGAAATATGTAAAGAGGTAACTTATAAACAATGAAGACATGCTTGTTCTATTTGTTCAATAGTAGTAAGAAATACAATTTATTCAATGAGTCAATGGGAACAACTTGTCATGTCAAATGAAATCAGGTACTTATGCAACCAAATAGGAGAAGGAGAGCAAGATCTAAGAACGTGTTCTTAGAAGCATCGAAAGGCAAAGTGAAAGACTTCATATTTGTTGATGGGAAGAATAATATTAAGGAAATATTGATCCAGCATGTTTATATACACAAATATCTTATTGTCCAATACTATCGAGACTATCTTCCACAACATAGAACAAGTTGTAAGTGCCTAAAAAATGATAGCTAAACATGTTATCTTTACTTTTTTATTTTTAAAAATTATCTAACTAAACAAGTTTGTTTTTATTTATACTGACACAAATGTTTATCCACATCATCTTATGAAGAATGGCAGCCTATACAATGCATATTGGTATTATTTGATGTTTTGCAACAATAGGAGAAATGCAATTGTACAGAGGTACATCTGCAACACAATTGGCACAATTCAATATTTTCTTTATCTAAGCTGATGGATAACCAACACACATATGGTATTCTAGAAAGATAATAATTACCATCATGGAATATTGTAGACTGGCTAGTTTTAAATGCTTCTATTAGTGAATCCTATAGAGAAAAACTCTTTGCAGAAGTTCAACATTCATTACGGCCAAGTACCACAACAAGAATTACTAAAGTAAACATATGCATGCCTATTTCAGTGTTTGTAGATTTTTTAAGCAAGTACCCAATAAAGGTTAGCAAGACAATGCTCACATATAGAGTTAATGGTGCTGAAAAAGGTCTTGATTTTCTTGATTACGGTTGCGGTTGGGATACGAAAATTTCAATTTGCACTATGAAGTTGTGCCAAAAATAGTTGTAGTGAAGTACATGATTAGGTCTCAAAATTGGTCCTTCTATTATCAATGCAATCGGTTCATTGGTGACAAAATTGTCCCAATAGATCAAGATTTGGATGCATCTAGTGAAGAAAATCAATTTATTGACATAGAGGTATATGAAGGGGGAATATTATTGATTGTTATATCTCTTAGGCAATGTTGCACACTAACTCAACTATACCATGATCTTCTTACCAAAATTGAAGCCAATTTGCCAAAGAGCTTTACATTTATTATTAACAATAGAAAGATAATTTCAATGAATGCTTTCTTATTTCACTTTACATTGAATCTGTCTTTTTAATTCATATCAATAACATCACATGACAACAAGTATTAAAAAGAAGAGAGAGAAATATACACTATAGAGATATACCCGATGGCATTCTTAATATCTTCCATGATTAACTAAATACAGGTAAGATGTTAAATTCTATCTTTTTATGTACAAAAGTAATAAGGATGACATTTTGTGCATTGTACTACTAAGGAGGTTTGACTTCAACATGTTGTTATGTTTTATCCGTGGGCTTTTCTTCTATGGTTTTGGCTTCACTAGAAGGATCTATAGTTGGAACTTCAATTTTGATATCCTCCTTTGTACTGATAGATTTTGAGGCCTCCCAGTACTGATAGATTTTGAGGCCTCCCAGTACTGATAGATTTTGAGGCCTCCCAGTACTTTTTACTTTAGATGGGGATTCATCCACATATACATCATTGTAACTCTCTAAGGTTATTTGCAATCCAAAAAATAATAAGGATTACATTTTGTATATCTTTCACTTTTACATCACATTATTGGTTTTGAGGGTTTTGTGTTTACTAGTTCTGGTTTGTCTATTTTGAAATACACATCAAACATATACTTTGCATGGATTAGAGTCCTCCACCCACATGAGAAAGCATCATGTCAATCTAGAGCGAAAAGGCTATGTCAGTGGTCTCTTGAAACATCCTAATCACATTTGGAGGGTACTTCTTTGGCAAAGTGTGCTAAAATTTAGGATCTAACATGCATTCGTATTTAGGATCTAACATGCATTCGTATTTGAATTGGAGATTAGTCTAAAGCAGCTTTTCGACAGGCTTTTCAGGATAGTTGTGGAGTGATGAAGACAATGGGGGGTCACAAGAAAGAAGAGGGGAGTGGGGGAGACAATGGTGGGGGCCAAGCCCAAGCCGCCCAGGCCTAATCCCACAAGTAGCATCAACATATGCAAGAAAGAAGAGGGGAGTGGGGGAGACAATGGTTGTTGGAATTAGGGTTGCAGGAATGCACACACAACTTCAAGAAGATGAGGAAGCTTGAGCACAACACAGTAGTGTATTATGAGTGCCAAAAATGAAAGATTACAAGCCCTAGAAGATAATGGGCGTATATACAATGCACGGGGGAAAAAACCTCCTAGTGAGGGAAAAAGTGCCCCGGCGGTCCTAAGTGTGTTCACACACATCACTACTATAATATGGTAACAAATCCCCCCTGGAGTGATGCGGTGAACAAGAGCTAGCACTCATGTATAGGGAAGTGTCTAGCTATGTGGACGAATCCACAAAAGGGAGTAAGCCCAAAGCTTTGCGAAAAGCTTCGAACTTCTCACGAGGCAGAGCCTTTGTGAAAAGGTCTGCAAGGTTATCCTGTGTTGGCACATAAGCCAAACTGATCTCTCCTGCAGAGAGTCTCTCCCTGACATAATGGTAGTGCACCTCAATGTGCTTCGTACGAGCATGGAACACTGGGTTCCGCGCAACT
Source organism: Cibotium barometz (assembly GCF_041138505.1). Classification (NCBI taxonomy): domain Eukaryota; kingdom Viridiplantae; phylum Streptophyta; class Polypodiopsida; order Cyatheales; family Cibotiaceae; genus Cibotium; species Cibotium barometz. The sequence goes on from NC_141047.1 coordinate 45,560,938, forward strand.
GCCAATGCGCTCTGACTGTCAGTGAAGATGGTGGTGGCAGATGGCTGCCCAACACCCAAATCAGCCATAAGGCGTCTGAGCCACACACACTCAACCGTAGCTGTGAAAGCTGCCCTGTACTCAGCTTCACAACTAGAAGTGGCCACAGTAGGCTGCTTCTTGCTCAACCATGATATGCATGAGCTTCCAAGCATGAAGCAAAAACCACTCGTGGACACGCGTGTGTCATAACAACCAGCCCAGTCAGAATCTGAAAAAACATGTAAATCTGGCGGCAATGATCCCCCCTTGGGATAAAACAACCCAAGATGCCGAGTACCACTCAAATAGCGAAAGATACGCTTCACTGCCTGCCAATGCTTAATGCCTGGGCTATGCATAAATCTGCTCACCTGTGAGACTGCAAACTGAATGTCTGGCCTCGTAATGCATACATAAATGAGGCAACCAACAGCTGTCTGATAGAGTGTGACATCAAAGTGATCTCCAGCATCATGAAGACTCAACTTCAAACCTGTCTCCATTGGAGTAGCAATAGGCTTGCAGTCTTCAAGGCCAAATCTCCGCAACAATGTTTCAATATACTTTGTCTGACACAAAGCAATACCTCCATCACACTGCTTAAATTGTATCCCCAAATAATGATGCAAATGCCCCAAATCTGACATCTCAAAAGAGGCATTCAAATCAGCCTTAAAATCAGCAATATGACTCTCATTTGGTCCTGTGAGCAGCATGTCATCGACATAGAGAGCAATGATTAGATGTACACCATCCACACGTTTAACATACAAAGTGCTTTCTGTTGGACTATTCTGAAACCCATGTGCAGTCAAATATGCATGTATTTTTTCATACCAAGCTCGTGGAGCTTGCTTTAAACCATATAAAGCCTTTTTTAACCTGCACACTTTGTTTTCCTGCCCTCTTTGAACAAAACCACGAGGCTGCGATACATACACCTCCTCATGCAAATCTCCATTTAAGAACGCAGTCTTTATGTCCAGCTGATGTACATTCCTACCATTATGAGCTGCTAATGCACAGATGCTACGAACAGTGGTCATACGACATGTGGGAGCAAAAGTCTCATCAAAATCAATGCCCTTCTCTTGAGCATAACCTTTTGCAACAAGCCTAGCCTTATGGCGATCCACTGTGCCATCAGGCTTACGCTTCAATTTGTATACCCACTTAGTGCCAATGGCCTTCTTGCCAGGGGGCAAGTCACATAAAGACCATGTACTATTCTTCATAATAGCATCGTATTCTGCTTGCATAGCAGCCATCCAATTTTTTGAACTTTGTGCCTCATCAAATGAAACAGGCTCACTTTCATCGCACATACTAGAAACAGCCAATGCATAACAATCTGACGCATAAGAGGCACCATGAGAGCCAGAACGAGTGCGACTAGACAAAGGGGCATCCAACTTGCTGTCACGCAAAGTCTGCACCAGCCATCTAGGCATGTTCCTAGAGCCCTCAATCTCTTGTCTCTCATCCTCAAGTGCATCATGCACATCTGCATCAGATATAGGCTGATCTGTGCCATCATTTAAAACCTGCATAGGCTGAAAAACTGCCTCATGAGGTATTGCACTTGACTGTGCACCACTGAAAAGAGGCAACAATGTATCATAGACATCACGTGAGCTGATATCTGTCTCCTTAGTACATGAAACCAAGGGCTGAACTGCATCTTCCACAAATACAACATCACGGCTAACCAAAATGCGCTTTGTCTGTGGATGATACAAACGATAGCCTTTGCTCTCAGCACTATATCCAACAAAAATACATTTGACAGCTTTGTCATCCAATTTTCTGCGATGTTGCACAGGCACTAATGCATATGCCAGGCAACCAAAAACACGTAAATGGCCAACAGATGGCTTGCGGCTATGCCAAGCCTCATATGGAGTGACAACCTGTAATGCTTTGGTGGGACACCTGTTTAGTACATAAGTGGCACACATGACAGCCTCAAGCCAAAAACCATGTGGTAGACTTTGACTCTTAACCATACATCTTGCCATTTCCATGAGAGACCTGTTTTTTCTCTCAGCCACACCATTTTGCTGTGGTGTATACAGCACTGTACATTGGTGTTTTATCCCACGCTCAGCCAGAAATGCATTAAATTCTGAAGACATATACTCCCCCCCTCGATCTGAACGGAGGGTGCCCATCTTACTTTCTGACACATTTTCAGCCATAACCAAAAACTGTTTGAAGCACAAAAACACTTCGGACTTTGCCTTCAAAGGATATACCCATGCATGCCTGGTAAAATCATCAATGAAAGTCACGAAGTAAAGGTAGTTTCCAAATGATGGAGTTTGCATGGGACCACAAACATCACTGTGAACAAGCTGCAATCTGCGTTCAGCTCTCACTGATCCATCTTTGGGAAAGGAAGCACGCTGCATTTTACCCAATATGCAGCCCTCACAAACATGCTTGACAGGTGCCTCAAGCTTAGGCAAAGAAGACACCATTTCAGATTTCTGCAGGCGCAGCAAACTTGCAAAATTCAGATGACCAAAACGTGCATGCCACAGTTTTGCATTTGAAATAGCCTGCGTATCCATAATAGCACATGCTGAATCCTCTACACATTTGCCATCCATATTGAGCTTATACAGCCCTCGACATAGTGAACCAGATGCTACAATGATGTCACCACAAGAGAGATCATGAACAGTACATCTGTCATCCACAAATTTTACAACCAAACCTGTTTTGGCAAATGCGGAGACTGACAGCAGATTCTTTTTGATCCCTGGCACATACAATGCATCAAAAAGTGTAAAGGTGTTGCAATTTGCAACATTCAGCACAATCTGTCCAACTCCTTTAACGGGATAAGAGGAGTTATTGGCACAAGTGACAGTATTCCCTGTGGGAGCAGACTCAAGGAAAGTGAATAAACTGCGCTGCGAGGTGATATGCTTAGTGGCACCACTGTCAAAGTACCATACATCTGAATCTACTGCAGACATACATGTGTCATGCAAAGATGGGTCATAACTGCACTGCGCATTGAATGCCCATTCTGTATCTTGAACAACATTAGCAGATTCATTGTTAGAAGGAGAGGCATCTGCAACAGCCATACCAGCCTCTTTCTTCTTAGCCTCTTTCGCAGCCAGCTTAGGACACGCTTTGATGACATGATCATTTCCCTTACAGTACTTGCAAAATGTCTTCTGTTTGTCACCCTTCTTCTCATCTTTGTCTTCTTTCTTTGGTTGCGCAGCATTTGCAGATTTCTGCTTACTAGAAGAAAAGCCAGCTTTACCTTTCCCGCTTCTCTGACTAGCAACGAAAGCTTGATCTGCGACACGCATAATATTCCTGTTTTGCCTTGACTGGTCTTCTTGCAGCAAAACAGAAACTAACTCCTCAAATGATAAGGCATTGGGATTGCCTTTCATCATCAAGCGAAGAGTGGAAGCAAAACCCTGATAAGAATCTGGTAGACCATTCAAAACAGTCTGCACAAGTGAACTGTCTGACAGGATTTCATCTGCAGAAATGAGCTGCTCTTTGAAATCCTTGATCTTTGTCAAAAAGCTATCCATAGAATCACCTTCGTTCATATGCTCACTCTCCAACTGTTTTCGGAGGTAAGCAACACGAGCCTCATTTCTTGCCTGATACAATGTGGCAAGTACATCCCAAGCATCCTTAGGAGTCCTGCAGGAGCGAATATGTGGGATAATGGTACGTTTGACAGACAGCGCAATCAAGGCATGAGCCTGCGCATCTCTACCATCCCAACGAATCTGCTCTGCTGAAAGTGGTGGTTCTCGAACAGCTGCTACAGCACTTGTGCCTGCACCATCATCAACAGTACCTGTTTCTGATGTGTTTGCAGCATTCCCAGCCACAATAGGACGTGCATCAATACCCTGCACAATGTTCCATAACCCCTTTGCTACCAATACATGTCGCATCATATATGCCCACAATGGATAGTTGGTGCCATCCAACTTATCCTCAGCAGCCAACATGCGGAATACATCATTGTTGTCAGCCATGGCCAATGACTGTACTACTAGATGTAAATGCTGTCTGTAAGAGGTAAACCTGTATAAAATCGACCTGTGCTATGTAGCACAGCCCAAAACAGACAAATGGGCACCTGTCCTGCAGATTTTAATCTTGACAGAAAATCTGCACAGTAGGACGATTTTGCCTGCGCAGTACTTGGAATGCAAAAACGGAGGGCGAAATGACTTCAGATCAAAATTCTGAAACGACCAAGCCCTACGGGCTCCCCCACGGCATATACTAACCTGCAGACGCTCGTGAAACCTCGTCGCAATCGGAGGAGATGAAGCGGCAGGTGCCGGTGATGCTGCCCGGGAGGAGGAAGCCTGCTCTGATACCAATTGTTGGAATTAGGGTTGCAGGAATGCACACACAACTTCAAGAAGATGAGGAAGCTTGAGCACAACACAGTAGTGTATTATGAGTGCCAAAAATGAAAGATTACAAGCCCTAGAAGATAATGGGCGTATATACAATGCACGGGGGAAAAAACCTCCTAGTGAGGGAAAAAGTGCCCCGGCGGTCCTAAGTGTGTTCACACACATCACTACTATAATATGGTAACAATGGTGGGGGCCAAGCCCAAGCCCAAGCCTAATCCCAAGTAGTATCAACATATGCAAGTTCTATTAAGGGGAATAAGGAGGAGGATACTGACTCAAAGTACTCACCAAAGGAGGGCACGGGTTTGGAGTCAACCTCTCCACCATGGCACTAGAGACAGAAATAGGTGTAGGGGATCGGGTAAAGAAGCTCCCACTTAGAGCCTCAAAGAGATGACTCTAGCTCACAACCATGGTGAAAAAGGGTGAAGTTGATCAACAGAAAGAGGTCTCCATTAGAGTCAGGCTGATACTTAGAGCCTCAAAGAGATGACTCTAGCTTAACCATGGTGAAAAAGGGTGAAGTTGATCGATAAAAAGAGCTCTCCATTAGAGTCAAGCTGACACCCATAGTCATTCATGAGGTCTCCTTTAGGGAAGGAAAGGAGACCTTCGAAAGGCTCTAGTAAGATCTCTCTCTCTCTCTCTCTCTCTCTCTCTCTCTCTCTCCATCCCCATCTTTAAAATGCAGCCATCCCTCTCTCTCCCCCCCTCTCTCTCTCTCCATCCCTCTCTCTCCATATCTCTCTCCTCTCTACTCTATCTCTATCTCTCTCTCTCTCTCTTCATCCCCATCTTTCTCTATGTATGATCCCCTCTTCATTCTCTCCCTCTCTCTTAGTCTCTTTTGTAAATTTCTCCTATTGCATTCATGCAAGCTGGTGGTAAGCTCCCAAGGTGGTTTATCCAAGGCAGATAAAATTCTTCATTCCATGGAAGAGTTCAATAGAGAATATGGCCTTCCTATGGAAGATTTCGATCCTAAACTATTGAGGTGGGAGCAGTTGATTAAATCCAAGTGGTTCAACATTTTTAGACATGCCAAGGATCCAATAAGTATCACATCAAATGTAGCAATATCCGTAGTGATGCCTACGCGACGAGCAGCTAATGTTGTTTTCATCACAAAGTCTACCAGAATTTCCCTCCCACAAACATGGACATCACTGCAACATTTGCAAAGGGATATGTGAAGGAGTTTAGCCCTACATCTATTGAGAGTTCGACTTGGAAGACTAGCACTGGGGGAAGCCATGTCTTTCAACTAGGAGCTGCATTGTGCAGACTAGCATTGTAGGTTCTTTCTTTTATGCTAACTAGACATCTAGTATGCTAGCTAGAGCTCTTACCACTATAGTATGTTAACTAGCTTTTTTGTTTTTTTCTTCTATGTTTACTAGCTCTCTATTATGCTAGCTAGCTATTGAGTTTTCTAATTCGCACCCCAATACCCATAGCTTCATTATGCAAACTAGATTTATGGTTCTCTGCTCTACTGACTAGGAGTCTAGTATGCTAACTAGTATTATAGTATGCTAGCTAGAACTCTTACCAATATATTATGCTAACTAACTTTATTGTTTTATTTCTTCTATGATGCTAACTACCTATACTAAGAATGCCAACTCACACGCCATTATGCATAGTTGCATTATGCTAAAGTCTGGGTGAAAGCATGATAAGGTGGTACACTTTCTACCAGTTGCATTGGGTTGCTACCACACTTGAAGACAACCAATATTAGTGGATTTAATATCATTATAAGATGTATTTTATAATTTATCTAGTGCCTTTTAGATATAATAAATGTGAAACAAGATTTAAAAACCATGTTTTAATTATCCAACTCTCCATAAAAGTGTTTCACAACCAGTTGTAAATCATTGTCCAAGACATAGGTTTTCAATTCACCTTATCATGCTTTCACCCAACTAGCATTGTAGTTTCGTTTTTTAATGCTAACAAGACATCTGGTATGCTAACTAGCTCTATGCCAGAGCTAGAACTTTTACCAATATAGTATGCTAATTAGCTTTGTTGTTTTATTTCTTCTATGCTAACTAGCTAAGTTTCTTTTTTTAAAGCTAACTATATGTCTAGTATGCTAACTAGCATTGTAGTATGCTAGCTAGAACTCTTACCAATATAGTATGATAACTAGCTTTATTGTTTTATATCTTCTATACTAACTAGCATTAGACTATGCTAACTACTTATTGAGTATGCTAACTAGCACCCCATTATGCAATGTGCTAACAAGCGTTGTTGTATCTTTTTTAAATGCTAACTAGCACTGTAGTATGTATATGTTAAATAACACTCTAGTATGCCAACAATGCTAACTACTACTCTTGTGTGCGAACTTCTTTAATTGTTACTGTAATTTGCTAACTAGCAGTGTTAACCCTAGTTATCTGCTAAATTGTTATACTTTATCCTTATTCATTATTCAATAAGCATTTTGAAAGTATGTGTTGCTTTGTATCTTAATTGGAAACATCTTATAGTGCAAGGTGCAATCACTTTGAAGCATGTGTGTACTTAGAGAGAGAAGCGACAATATATGTAGATACAAATGGTTTGCCAACTACTTGTCTTTTGTAGTCTTTTGTTTGTGCTATTATGCATTTATGTTCTTTGTTTGTAATGTGTTAATATGAATAACGGCACGTGTTGGCCATCTGCCAACACTTTGACGATCCTGTTTTGTTGTGTTCGATTTTCCTTTGATTCTCTTGGTTTTTTTTGTTTAACACACACACACACACGTAAGAACATATATTCACACAGAGCCCTTCGTATTGAGTTTCTATCAAACCTCCGGAGATGCAAGATAGACTTAGCCATATTGAAGTGTAACACTAAGGGAAGTAGCAAATAGAAAGACTTAGTACAACAAATAAGTAGTTTGATAGGGTGAATGCACCGCTAAAGATAAAAAGAATAAGCACAATATCAACTGGTCTCTCGCAACTCGGACGAAAACTCCACAATGTGAAATCTGCATGTCCACTAATATGGCTGCTTTATATACCTAGATGAATCTAGGAACATGCCCAAATTGACCTTTTAGGAACGTGCGTGTTATATACTCATGGTAGTTATATACTCGTGTTATAACATGCATGTTATATACTCATCTTATATACCATGAGTATACTCATGTTATATACCCACAAGACTATATAACTATCAACTCCATTATGCATAGTATGGACTAGGTTCTACGACATCCCCACTAACGTCATCAGTTCCCAATAGTGGGTGTAAAACTATGTGTCAAGATATGCTCTCACACACGCACTCCACACACACACACAAGAGATATTCACACAAAGCCCTTCGTACTAAGTTTCTATCAAAGCTCCGGAGATGCAAGGCAGACTCAACCACCATAATGAAGACAAGAACTAAGGGAAGTAGCAAATAGAAAGAATTAGTACAGCAAATAAGTAGTTGATAGGGCAAATGCACCGCTAAAGATAGAAAGAATAAGCACAATATGAACGGGCTGCCACTTGGACAAAAACTTCACAATGTGAAATCTGCATGTCCGCTAATATACAGCTGATTATATACCTAGATGAATCCAGGAACATGCCCAAACTCACCTTTTAGGAACGTGCATGTTATATACTCATGGTAGTCAACCCACAAGACTATGTAACTATCAACTCCATTATGCATAGTATGGATTAGGTACTACGACATCCCCACTAATGTCATCAATGCCCAATAGTGGGTGTAAAACTCTGTATTAAGATATGCTCTCACACACGCAGTCCACACACACACACACACACACACACACACACACACATAAGAGCATATATTCACACAAAGCCCTTTGTACTGAGTTTCTATCAAACCTCTCGAGAAGCAGAGTAGACTCAACCATAATGAAGCCTAGCACTAAGGGAGAAATAGTTGAGGGGTCCATCCTATCCCAACTGAATACAAAGATATGTAAATCCCTAAGGAAAGAAATTAACCTTGCCACAACTTGCAGAAGTACTTTGCGCATTGGCTCACCTCCATTTTCTTGATTTGCTTTCCTAAAGTGGCACCATAGTAGGTAACTACAAGAAAAAGCACACCCATTGAGTCTTATCAAGTATTTTTAATAGAAGAAAAAACATACAAGATGCCAAAACAAAAAACATACCATAGTTTGTGACAGTTCCACCCTTTTGTTCTCTTGGTTTGCACCAAATCACAAGATAAAAGAACATGATAGTTAGATCCACCATACTCTTCTGCATTTGCTTTGAACATTGGAGCATCTTGTTGTCTTCCCTGATCTGAACTTGCCCACCTAATCAGGTTGTTATCTGCCCAAGTGACCATGAAGAGTTAATCGGTATAGCAAGGTACAGTAGGTATTGCGTTCAATGCAGCCCTAATATATGTATGCCACTCTTAAGTTCTATAATCTTGCATCAGATGATTCTTGTGGATATGTCTCTGCCACTGTGCATGAGTTTGTATCAACAAACACTCACTAGTATTAGACTGGTGTGAAACTCTTTCCATGCATAATACCAACCAACAGAATATTGCAACATTGAGTACAAACATATATCAAAGTGGGGCCATCAACTGTGACTCAATCCTACACAATTCAGTTGTAGAAAAGATATGGACAATGGTATTTGCATGAAATAGACTCGAACCTTGTTAAAGAACCATTTGTCTCTCTCTCAAACTATTTGCAACTCTGAGGGCTTCAAGAGTATTCCAACCATTTGTCCACACGGCTGCTACCCTCAACATATGGGCCAGCTCCAACACTCTGGACTTGATTCCCCAATCTTTACATTTATTATTGTAGCAACACCTCACCTATCAATTTGGAAATATACCGAGCATACATGCTGTTGAGATACAGAATGTAATATTTATGCACCATGATGCTACTATTTGCAAAGCAACTTGTGCCTTATGTAATAGGGATAACTTGAGAACCATTGTGTTCGACATGTATGTATGCATAGGTATAAACTTGAAGGCTTCACAGACATGGCAGGCATGTACACATGGTTTTCGTTGCTTGTATGGCAATCAAAAAGGACTACAGGGGGTCTTCTTGCATACCTATGGGAGGGGTGAGGGCAATGGCCACACTTACGATTCTGCCACAACAATCATCACATCTTCTACCTAAGGTGTTGTGCTCTGCTCCGGAGGCAGAGGTACTCCAATGTTGGGAGGAGGTGAAGGAGGGGATCTTTGAAAGGCTGATCTCCGCCATGCCATTGGAGAGCATGCACTTGAAGACCTTCGACTTGGCCATGAGCAGCAACAAGCGGCTAGCGTGCACCTTCATACATATATATATGTATATACAAGAGCTTTCATTACTTATGCAAGCTTATATATGAACTCTTAAGAGATTGCAAGTGCTCAAAAGAGCTTTCATTACTTATACAAGCTTATATAAGAGCTCTTAAGAGATTTTATGAGCTTATATATGCTCATATAAGAGCTTCCAAGAGGTAATAAAAGGTTTTATGTGTTCATCACATCATCTTAAATTTTAAAGAGTGTATTAGAGCTCACAAGGGAGTACATGCTTTGATATCTACATGGTGCATGGGAAAAGAAAGTACTCACAAATCCTCTAAAATGGATATTAACTTCTCTCTTATATATACATATATTATAATTTTTAAAGTCTCACCTCCTTTTCCAATTTCAGGCTTTGATATCTACATGGTCCATGGGAAAAGAAAGTACTCACAAATCCTCTAAAATGGATATTAACTTCTCTCTTATATATACATATATTATAATTTTTAAAGTCTCACCTCCTTTTCCAATTTTAGGCTTTGAAAAGTACATATATTCTCTCTTTTGAGAATTAGATACCCTTTATGTACACATAGTTTGAAAATCACATCTTTTTTAATTTTAGGCTAGAGAAAGTGTAAGTATTCTCTCTTTTGAGAATTAGAAACCCCTTATGCACATAATATGAGTTTTCTCTTTTTGAGAATTAGAAAGCCATTTTGTACATAGCTTCTTGTAATCTCGTGAAAACAAGAAACCCCATATGTAACTTATCTATTTCTCATTAAGGAGCATCTCAAAACCACATAGAAACAAGAAACTCATGGAAATAAGAAACCCCTTATGTAACTTATCTATTTCTCATTAAGAGAAAATATATGTGTTAGGGTATTAGATCATGTATATAAACAAATGAGGTCCTTTCAATTAATTGAGGGAGTTTTGAACCTATTAAGATCTTGGAAAATTATGCATGTGTGTAATGTGTTACATTGTTAGTTAAAATATGATGATGTAAGGTGAAAATCATTAAATGAGGTTTATGGTTTAGGGTCTAGGTTTTGGGGCCTAGGATTTGAGGTTTGGGGTTTAGGGTTTAGGCTTTGAAACATAGGGCTTAGGGTTTATGGTCTAGTATTTGGGTTCTAGGGTTTAGGCGCTCAAGGGTATCACACCACGAGAGGCCTACTCTAGTAAGAAACCTTTAGTGTCTCATTTCAGAACATTTGGCTGTAAATGTTATATACATGTACTATGTGCATCTAGGAAGAAGCTTGATGACAAAAGCAAGAAGTGTATATATCTTGGATATATTCAAGAATCAAGGTCTTATCGACTATATGATCCAGAGGTGAAGAAGATAATCGCCTAGTCTAGCCGAGATGTCGTGTTTGTGGAGCAGCCACACTGAATGGAGGAGATAGGTCCATCCACTCTATCATTAGCTGGAGAAATAATCCACCATGAGCCCAACCCACTAGCTAGATTTCCTCTCAACTGACAAGGAGGAGAAGTTTTTAGAGGATGAAGACTCTTACACATCACGCCAGCCTACTGCTACACCACACAGAACGCCACTTCCAAAGTGGGCATAGTAGCTCTTTGATGACCATAACCTAGTACCTGAGATGCTAGAATCTTCAAGAAATGGACCACACAGATCAAGGAGAATAGAGGACCATCTGATCTCATTGTCAACATGGCCTTGATGGCTGAGATAAGCATCTAGAATCTCGGATTTAGGTTTTAGGGTTCAAAGTCTAGGGTGTAGGGTTTAAGGTATGGGATTTAGAGTGTAGGTTTTAACCCTAAACCCTAATGTTGACTTCTTATCATTATAAAATGGTAAATAAGTATATAGACATTGTCTTTACATTTTTTATGTACATATTCTATATGCTTATCATATACTTATACTATTTCCTTATATACTTCTATTTCACTTTTTTTAACAATTAACTAATTATTTTATACATGACACTCGTGTGTTGTATTTTTCTATATGACAATGTGTGTGTGAGTGTGGGTGAGAGAGAGAGAGAGAGAGAGAGAGAGAGAGAGAGAGAGAGAGAGAGAGAGCAAGAGAGCAAGAGATATCGACACACACACACACATGTTTAGCATCCTTGCTAAACATGTACAAGATTTGTAAAGCTCATAAGTGTTACTACTATGAATCCAACATCTAAATCATGTGTAAGCTCTTATGTGCTATTATAAAGTGCAAGAGTATGACACCTGGGTAAAAGAACTATATGGAAGTTGAGTGCGAGTGCATGCATGCGTGTGTATGTGTGTGTGTGTGTGTGTGTGAGAGAGAGAGAGAGAGAGAGAGAGAGAGAGAGAGAGAGAGAGAGAGACAGAATATCTAAATATATTTGTGTGTGTTTGTGTGTGCGTGAGACAAATAAATTAAGGGAGTAAGCTAATGAAAGTGAATGCATGTGTGTGTGTGTGTGTGTGTGCATGTGTGTGTGTGTGTGTGTGTGTGTGTGTGTGTGTGTGTGTGCATGCATGTGTATGAGCGAAGAGAAAGTATGGCTTAGGTAATTTTGATAGTGTTTCAAACCTAAGATGGAAAATTCCCATTCACACACCGCCAAATTATTTGTTCTTACTAAACCCCCATTCACATGCTTTAAAGAATTTATGCTCATGCAATTTTTGCAAAGGTTTTTTTTTTTGAAAAATCCCTCTTAAACTTTGGTAAATATCAACTTCACAAAAGCTATGGTGTTTTTTACCACATTGGATAGGTGCCCCACCCTTGCCTTGATGTATAAAAAGGATTTATATTTTGTCATCCAAAATTATGAGGGTAACCTACCCAAGCCTGGGGAGCTCAAAACGGATGTATTGTGGTGTGTGTTGAGTTGTGCATGTATGGACAATGCACTTTGTGGGTTACCTCCTTCTCTCGAGCACATGGGTGTCCAAAAAGCACTTGGGTGGCTTCACCCAAGAAAAGTGGTGCTTATAAAGGACTTGAGTGTCTGGACTAGTGACATATGCACACACACTAAGTAGAAGACTCCAATTTAGCATTAATGGGGAGTGTTGAAAGATGACTTTGGCACAATGCCAAACTATCGTGGTGGGCGAGTGTTTAGTTAATTGATTGATAGTGGTCAAGTGTGAGTACACACTCTTCACTTAAGAGGGGGTGTTGAAATATGTAAGCTCGGGTTATTTGGTTGTGAGTACACACTCTTCACTTAAGAGGGGGTGTTGAAATATGTAAGCTCGGGTTATTTGGTTGTGTGTGAATACACCTTAGAGATACAATTGTGAGTTGTGGAAAGATAAATTGAAGAGGACTAGAGGTAGAGAGGAAGAAGGATAAGGAGACTCTATGTGTGCCACCACCTTGCTCTAATACCATGTGAGAAATAAGAGATGAGAGAAGAGACAATGTACTCCAGAACTCATCAATGAGCCACTAGCCAACTTGATTAGAAATGAACTACAATGCCTCATATAGGCACAAGATGAACGGATCTCTACTCCACCCTTTCCTCCACCCAAAAATGTGTAAATAGGAAAAAATAGAAATGAATGCTATAAATCCCAAAAATGCCTAGAGGCTAAAGAGTGTGCCACTAGCGTGACACCATCTAGAGATGACACCTATCCAACACATACCTTGTTATTAAATGATGAGCCAATGAGCTTAAACTATAGGACAATGAATAGAATATACATAAATATAAAAAAGAGTTAAAACTAAAGAGAATCTCTTACATTTTTGGTATTAATTTCCACCTAATTTTTAATTTATCAATATAAGAATTTGTTATGGGTTACTATACCTCCCAAGAAGGAACTCCACGCAAACACCAATGGGAGAAGCAATAGACACAACAATCGTTGGGTACTTACTAATGCTTTGAGATCATGTCCCTTGTAGCTCCCCAAGCTCACTTTGAGAACTCCACTCCTCTGAACACCACCTCCACGCTGTCACCATGTGGTCGCTCACACCACATATGCAAGGCAACCACCTCTCACTCTTCTACACATACAAGTATAGAAAAGGAACATGCACTAGAGTACACACACACTCTCTCTCTCTCTCTCACACACACACACAAGACAAGCAAGAGCTCTCATAGCACAAAGGGGGATTGTATCATTCCACTATGAGAAATTACCTTATATACAACTAGCCTTTATTCACACTTGGGTGCCCAAAACTTACTAACTAAGGCCTTGGGTGACTAATATCTCATAATGTAAAACTTTTATAGTGCCTTTACATAACACTTATTAATGTCCTCCAATGGAGGAGCATATTTGTTAATCCAGAATGGGATTAACATCCCCCCCTACCTAATGTAGTTTTTGTCCTCACAACCTATTATTTTTGTCCTCACAACCTATTACCGAGGTCTAAAGACATGGTCGTCAAACTCATGCTTGCCTGTAGAAGTTGCGGATTGACTGAAGCTTTTTTAAGGTTCTTCTAAAAGTTGAGTGAGATGTCCAGAACCCTTTGTCGACCATATCTTCAAAGGTTATATGCATGTAGCGTAGAAGACACGTTATTTGATGATAGTACAGCACCATTCCCCTCTCAGTAGGCCATGTGTTCATGTCGAAGAGGAGTTGCTCTACATCAAAGACATCATATTTCTCCTTTGGTTGATTGAGAAGCACAACGATCAACTTCAGAAACCTGATTGTTACCACCACGATAGCGGGACCTTGAATACAATGCCACGCTCGTATCTAGGTTAGCATTGGTTGCCTTTGTTGTGCTATATCTAAAAATGTTGCTTGTACAAACTCTGGGAAATTATAGCACACATGATAATCCCTTTGCTTGGCATTGTGGAACTGCGGTGGGGTGAGACTCCACTTAATAGGCATGTACAGCAGATCAACCCTTTAGGTTGGTGAGCACTGGTACTGCTGGCTATACTCAAGAATTGTCAAGTACTCCTTTTGCCACTCTGGCTATAGACCGAAATCTTCAATGCGAGGATGGGCATCATCTGTTATAATGGCAGTATAACCCCCTCTTGTGTGAAAACAGGATGTGCCTTGCACTATCTGCGAAAGCAGTAGCTAATCATGAATGTCACAATTCTGATCTCGAGTAGTTCGGCTAAGTGGGGGTTGGCCAACTTTGTATGTTTCGCCACATTTTCCCATAAGTTACCTTCTCCTACAATTGGTAACAGCTCTTCCCATTCAGGCATTGGTGCTCAAAGAGGATAGGGCACATGATGTTCCCATGTAGAGGATATTGTAGAATAGGCATCTAGCATGATTCATGTGTTGGGTTCAAACGATGTGATTTGCATTAACACCTTGAACATTATCTTTGGTTTCAATAAGGAGTTGCCTGCACCGATAAGCCCTTCATATTCTGCACATGACAAGGACTCAAGAATATTGTTGTCAGTAAAAGGCTTAATGTCATCTCTTGGGTGAATGGGACGTAGCTCTTGAAGCGGCCTCAGTGGAGACGGGTGGGTCTCCTCGGGGCCGAGAGTGTTAGTGGGAAAATCTAAAGGTATAAAAGGTATTTGAGAGAAAATAGAGTCGGCCTCAATTTTGTTAGTAGGAGTAACACTCCGAAACGGGTGGACTAATTTACTTGACATAGAAGAGAATACTAGATAGGTTGTAGGAATGGACGAGCCCTATGTTTCTTCTTGGCCGTCACCTGAACTAGGGGGTGCGTAGGTGGGTTTGTTAACTTTCATGAACTCTTGGAGTTTTGTGAGATCTTCTATGATATTATTAGGATATTCTATATGTACTTTATCAACATTATATACCACATTAATCATCATGGCTTCCAAATGTTTATGTATATTTTGGTAGAGCTTCATAATACCAAACGGATGATAGAGGGTAGACTCTGAGAGATTTAAATGTTGGTGTGTATTATAAACCTCTAACCACTCATGACTAATGATCCACCACTGATAACTACGTGTAACCACCTTGTAGTTGGTCGGTGTTGAGGGTATATCATCTGGCATAAACAGGTCAAGTTTGTCATCACTGTTATCCAAGATGTCAGATTGTTGTAACACCCAACACCAACTATGGAGGTTAAGCATGATTAGATTAAGGGATAGAAAAATATATCAGCTGGATCTGTTAGTACTAAGTCCCTCCTAAAGATACCCATAATGATAGTTAGATCGGCATCTCTCTCTATATTTTGGTCAATTAGTGTTAAATCTCCTAAACTAAGGTCATCAATTAAGTTAATCTCATATTGAAGAAGGGAGAGGGTTATTAACAATGTTAAGGTTTGAGGAGGGGCTCGAGGAGTTACCGGCTACGAACCTATCTTTGAGGCTTGTTTAATGAGTAGTCTCAATTCATCTGTAGGCTCTGTTCTTTCAAATCTTTGCCTTACTATTAGCTGGCCCAAATGACATATACTACATCCAAAATTAAATGGCTTGGCTCTAGAGAAAATAGGATCGTGTGGACATCCGTGAAACCAGAAGAACACATCTCAAGGTCGGCATCATGCGAGGGTAAGAGTGAATCAATGTTGTCATCCCATGTAGCATCACTCAAAATGTCAAAAACATGATCCACTACATCAATAGGTATATGAACATGAGCCGAACAATGCACTACCTCCTCATGTGCAAAACCCTCTATGTGTGTATGATGATCTAAGATATCAATATACTCATCAGCATCATCATAATCATCAGTGCTGAAAAATGAAGAGGTATCCTCACATGAAAGATAAATGGTATCATCCCCTAAATCATCATCTATGGCATCTCCAAGGCCTCCAAGGTCATACTCATAAACATGGTCTATCTCCATCAATGATGCCCCTATGTGACCTATATCCCATGATAAATCTATCTCCAAAAATAAAGGATCTAAGGAGATGTCTAGATCAAATGCAAAGCTGTGTAGATCCATATGCATAATCCTCTCTCTCCTATGAAGCCTCACCTCAACAAAATCATCACTATGCTCATGTGCAATGCTTAACTACCCAAGTATATGCACTAAACCCAAGTAAATGCTACCACGTATGCTATGAGAGCTAGGAGTAGAGATAGAATCATAGATATTGCCATGAATAGAGGATCTAAAAGAGTAACTTGACTCATCTAGCTACCAGGTATGCTATGGGAGCTAGGAGTAGAGATAGAAGTAAATGCTACCAGGTATGCTATGAAAGCTAGGAGTAGAGATAGAATCATAGAAGTAAATGCTACCAGGTATGCTATGAGAGCTAGGAGTAGAGATAGAATCATAGATATCTCCATGAATAAAGGATCTAGCACTAGAAACTCAGGTCTATGCTCCTCATGCATGATCATACGCTCATCAACATGTGAAGTATCATCATCCCGAATCTCACACACTGCAAACTAGTCAAGAGCTAATCCCCATGATAGTCTACTATATCACTATCTCCTAATGCATCACTATGATCCATTGGAAGGTAGGTAGACATAGGCATATCATCAATCACAATGCTCAGAATGCTTGGTGCCATCCCTCCCATCAAGATCACGCCCACATGATCTAACTCACACACATGACTCTCACTATCACTATTACATACATCATCATCATGTGCATATGTGTCAATGACAACATGCGCATATGTATCACTATCATCATGTGTATGTGTGTGTGATACATCAATATCACCATTTGAATGTGTGCATGATACATCATCATAGGTATGTGGGTGTGATACATCATCATCATCATCATCATCATCATCTATGCCGATGTCAATGTAGTATACATCCTCAAGAACATAATCACGACTACTCAAGAATGTGTGCATGATACATCATCATAGGTATGTGTGCATGATACATCATCATAGGTATGTGGGTGTGATACATCATCATCATCATCATCATCATCATCATCTATGCCGATGTCAATGTAGTATACATCCTCAAGAACATAATCACGACTACTCAAGAATGTAGGACACTCAAATAAGCAACCATAGGAGTCATCCCAACTGGGAAAAACTAATCCATCTGCCTCCAAAAAATATCTCAATGACCAACAGTCAAAGGATCACTGAATGTACCAATCTCTCTCATCCCGTAGATGACGAACATGTATAGACAATAAACTCCAAAACTCCATCCTCCATCTATGGCCTGAATGAACTATCTCCTCATCACGTGAAATAGATGATGAAGGATCCAATGGTCGAAGTCTGGATGTCCCAAATGTATGCACAAAGTCGGCAAAAGTGATGTATAATCTAATCATGTCGGGTAACCTATGGTACTACGTATGAAGAATCCCAACTAAGAATCTAGTGTCACACATGCATCCCCAATCATCAAGAGTCATAAGATAATGTCATCTCGCTAAAGAAAGAAAGGACTATGGTGAGTAGCAGAGGGGTAATGGTAATAAACCATGGCTACGTGTGAACTACCCAATGCTCAGAGCATGTGTACAAGGGCTACAATACACAATGACTCACACCGTGTGTGAATGTACCCAAACTAAGTGCCAATGTGTATGAAAAGAACAATATGCACCCAAATGTGTGAATAACGCTGCCCACAATATGCTAACACAAAGGCCCAAAGCATGTGAACACCTCACACAAATGTGCTCGTGTGTGAAGAAGACTCACAATGCTTAAAAGCATGTGAACAAACCTAAACAAATTGAAAAGCATGTGAATAAGACCAAACAAATAATATGTGAACGTGCGTGACACTCCTTGCACATATGAATAAACCCCAAGGTATGCCAAGGTGAGCTTAGAGCTCGAAGATGGCTGAATGATGCGCTTCAGCTTTGAGAGCTATAGAGCCAAAGTTAATCTTGATGTTTTTTTTTTTAAAACTGTTTTTTTGAACGTTCGTGCTGTAGAGAACCTGATCTGCTCTAGTATACGCTGTACAATAGATGGCAACGATGCAGTAGACAGAACTATGTAGTAGACGGCAGAGACGGCCCATATGCTGTGCAGTAGATGGTAGAGACGGCCATAGCGGCTGTGTAGTAGATGGAAGAGATGGCTTAGCAATGATTGACGCACTTGTCCTAGAGTAGGATGCCCAGCAAATAAATCAAAACATTGTGTAATGTGAGCGCTGAGCGGCGAAGCAAATGATGATGATCTATTTGATACTAATGCCGGTTGTGCGTGTTGTAGAAAAACGGTGTTTGTTGCAACAAGATGTGATGCCTCCTCTGAGGGCTTGAGAGAGAAGAGAGTCGCTGAAACGCTTGAGAGAGAAGATCGAAGAAGTAGTTTAACACTACTTTTATAAACATTCTAGTTGAAGGAAGAGTAAACTTGAGGCTAGATATAGTGTCTCTATAACCATAGAAACCCTCCATGAGGAAGGAAATCAAAGGGGAGGAAAGAATAACCTAGGCTTTTGAGGATTCTTTTTTTTAATAGGTCATGTCTTTATTTGGGATATTTCAGAGTTCTTATTGTCCTCACACTAGCTAACCACTAAATAAATTAAGATAATGGTGATAGCCAAACAAGAGGACATCCAAAGTATTTAAGTGGATAAGTGATCTGTGATTCAATGACCACTTAAGGGCCCTTTTGTTGGATTGAAAGTGTTTGAATCCATGAGCTATGTGTTAGGTTGATCAAAGGTAAACAACACACTTGACAAGCTCAAACGTCGTCGATGGATTTGAGAATAGTACCTACCCAATTCATCAACACATGGCATTAGTGAATGACCATGTGAAGAGATTGGGACCATAGGGTTCTAAAGACCAAGGTTCTCTACTGGATAAACTTGACATGGGTAGTGTCTTCTTGTGTGACTTGGGTTTTTGCATTAATGATCCTTACAAGGAAACTATCCTAGTTACTTAGCAAGAACTAGATAGGGTTTGGATCAATGGCAAGATTAAGATCCTTCAATTCTTTATTTGGACCTCCATAGGGTTTAGGTTAGTGAGGGGGTGGGCACGAAGCATCCAATATCTCTCTATACCCTCTATTACCCATGTCTTCTCTTTCTTCTCCCCTCCTCCTCCATCCTCCTTCGTCCTCCTAGCCCATCCCGACCCAACTTAGCCTCCTACCTCCCTCCTCCTTCCCACCCCACTGCACCTGCTCATACCTCTCTCTCTCTCTCTCTCTCTCTCTCTCTCTCTCTCTCTCTCTCTCTCTCTCTCTCTCTCTCTCTATACCCTCTATTACCCATGTCTTCTCTTTCTTCTCCCCTCCTCCTCCATCCTCCTTCGTCCTCCCAGCCCATCCCGACCCAACTTAGCCTCCTACCTCCCTCCTCCTTCCCACCCCACTGCACCTGCTCATACCTCTCTCTCTCTCTCTCTCTCTCTCTCTCTCTCTCTCTCTCATCCATCTACTATCATCCATCTACTATGTCTCATTGCCTAAATTGAACAACAAGATTCTCATTGCCTAAATTCTCAAATGAAGTAAGTTGGGTCTATTCATGTGAGTTTTATAAGAACATTGCATGGATTGCTACATGCATATTAGTCCATTATTACATGCATATTAGTCCATTATTACATGTCACACTATTCTGGACTACTACATGCATAGTAGTCCATTATTGTATGTCACACTATTCTTGTATGTCACACTATTCTTGCATGGCCCACTAGTCTTATGAATGCAAATCTAGGTAACTAAAAGATATCTAAAAATTGGAGATCTCATGAGTGTCTATGCACATAGGAAATCTTGTTCATGGATCTTGATTTCTCTTCCACATGAATGCAAGAAACCAAGAATCTATGTTGAGTAACTGTGCATGACACCAAGGGGTAAAAGACCTAGAGAACAACAATTAGGATTGAAACTAGTGGGTGCCTTTAAAAACCCATTTATCAAGAAGTGCAATCCCTCATTCATAATATAAAAAAAGAAGTTCCTCCAGAATACCTATAAGCAATTGCTCCCTATCTTAATGTAAGATTTTATTTAAAAAGCTTGTAGGTGTTCAATAACAGTGGAACGCATGTAGGGAGTGAAACTACAACAGTAGTGAACCCATACCACTACTCCAAGATCATTTCAAGCTCAAGCATAATAAATTTGGTCTTTCTTTTCCCCTGCCACTTAGACCATCTCTGTCTCCTACCCTGGGGCATTCTTGCCGAGTCCTCGCAACAAGCTCAAGTTCAGATTCTCCATCTGCTGAGTCAAATGATTGATTCCCTATCTTAATGTAAGATTTTATTTAAAAAGCTTGTAGGTGTTCAATAACAGTGGAACGCATGTAGGGAGTGAAACTACAACAGTAGTGAACCCATACCACTACTCCAAGATCATTTCAAGCTCAAGCATAATAAATTTGGTCTTTCTTTTCCCCTGCCACTTAGACCATCTCTGTCTCCTACCCTGGGGCATTCTTGCCTCCTCGCAACAAGCTCAAGTTCAGATTCTCCATCTGCTGAGTCAAATGATTGATTCCCTGCATGAGCTTATCAGTAACCATTGGGACTACTGGAGCAACTCTGACTTCTTATGCTCCTCTCCCTAGTCATAGTTAGCCTTCCTTCAGCTTGAATCTCTCTTTGCTTTTGAGCCATCCTCTGCAGCTTCCACTCCTTCTCTCTCGCGATTCTCAAGGTTTCTTCAAAAGTTCCTGGCCTCTTCAGCTCCACTTTCTCCCTCTCTCCTCAGATCTATATGAAGGGACTGGATAAACATTTCCTTCTTGAGAAGAACAGGTGGGTGCTCTGTTCCCAAACAAGGAAGTGTCCCATCTTCCACAGGTCTTCAAAATGATCCACAAACCTATCAAAAACTTTGACATGAGCTATAATGGTTGCCACTTGACACACAGTATCAGATGACAATAATAGAGCCATTGTCATCTAAGCTGGTCTCACAAATCTGAAGTAATGCATGCTTCTCTCCATCTACGTGGCATTAATTAGAATGATATACACAAAAATGACATACACACACATAACATATGCACAACAACCTCTTGTGGGCAACCTCACTACAATACAATCATATGCTATGTTTGTATTGACACCTTTAATAGTAATTTAGGTCTTGTCTTCCACGTTGGCATTCAGCAACATATCAAAGACATGTTCTAGCTCTGATGGACACTACTGGTTTAGAAGTGTGAACAACCTATCTTCAAAGGATCCCTAACACATGCCATCATCTTTATAAAATGATGTCCTGCCACACCATGTTATTGAGAAGAGTTATACAATTACAAGATATGAAAGACACACCTTTACAGTCATTTCACATGTGGTCACAATTGATTATTACACCTGTTTTTAACGCCGAGGCTTCTATAACGGTAGAGGAAATAGCACTTTGATGTTCACTGCTGGGAGCACCGAGGACTACTGTCGTGGTATGATGAGACACTCCTACAAAGCGTACATTTTGTAGTGCATGCACCACACAAATACTTTACATTATCATTACCAATGAGTAAAATCATACTTGGCAAATTCATTTGGATTGGAGTCAGGTCACCCAAGCTAGGTGGATGAATTAGTTGCAATGGTGCATTTGGCGCTTCACCTCTTGCCAAGCTTATCTAAATCCATAACTTAATCTATGTTAGTATGCAAACAATGTAACAATAATACCAATGAACCATAACTTATTCAACTTTTGGGGTTGCCTTAATCTTGTGTGTGCTATCATCAGAATTGCTTTCGTCATATTTTGATGGAGAGGTATTAGAGTCGTCCTCTTCCTGTAGTGACTTTCTTTTTCCCTTTCCCTTCGTTGCATCCTTTTTTGGCACATTTGCCCCTTCATCATTATCATCCTCTTCATCATCATCATCATCATCCTCTTCATCTTCATCATCCCCTTCATCTTCATCATCCCCTTCATCTTTCAAAAGACCTTTACCTTTGCCCTTGAACATGTGATTTGTCAAACAGAGACTTCTAAGCTTCATAATAGAATTCACCATTCAAAAAGATATAAGAAATAATATTTAAATCAAAGTAAAATATCTAATTGTATAGTTCATACCATGGTTGATTGCTTTGCTTTACAAGCCTGAGCATACATCTCCTTCTCACTCTTGGGAAATTTTCCACTTGGAAAGTCAAGGAACAATGGGCGTCTCTTGTATATCTCTGCATCCCAAAGGTCTCCAAGTTGCTGCTGTGTATACATAGTGCTTTCATGTTTTGGATTGTGTCATTCTTTTCAGATTGTAGGCATATCTGCAATAGATCTCTATGCATAGCACTTACAAATCCATCTACACATTATTACATCCGTTCAATTTACAAATATAAGAGTACAACCAAGTAGTAAGTA
Organism: Cibotium barometz; assembly: GCF_041138505.1. Taxonomy (NCBI): domain Eukaryota; kingdom Viridiplantae; phylum Streptophyta; class Polypodiopsida; order Cyatheales; family Cibotiaceae; genus Cibotium; species Cibotium barometz. The sequence goes on from NC_141047.1 coordinate 45,583,924, forward strand.
TGCTTTATGGAACGTTACCCACCTGAAGACAGCACGCTTGGTAGCCTTGATGATAGCAGGATTCGAAGCTACTACACCGTGTTTCTATAGGGATCCCACCATTTCCTTGAACAGCTTCCCAAAATACATTCTCTTAAGATTGACGAGGTCATCCAGGGATGTATATAATAGTACGTCGAATATTCCTAATTTAAAGAGTCTCACTATCCTCATTGAATTAAATAAGGATAGTATCAACACAAGGATGTCTTGATGATGCAACATTCTTGAATGCTACAGTTAGATAGTGCAAATCTAATTAGTCCCAAAACTATTTTATAAAACAAAAGACCGCATTTAAAAAAGTAGGCAGTTTAAGTAGACTCACATTTATTAATCTCCTCCATCCATGCTACAAATTGATGATTGCCATCCCACACATACAACATCTTGTTGCTCATGAATTCCCACTTTATGCCTTTGATCATACTCTTGAAATCCTCGTTTTTCAATCGTCATATGTCATCCCATGCAATAACATCACCTTGAGTCACTTCTCTAATAGGATTATGGGATGAGGAGATGGAGCAAATGAACCTGCATCTATCGGCAACATAGCCATTTGTATAAAATTCCCTTGCCCCAGCTTCTTGTACCTAAACTGCACTCTTCGTATAGAGGGGTTAGGCACAAGCCTACACAAGGGAATAGGTGGTAAAGGAGTGGATTTCACCACCTGCAATGCACGCACGCACGCACACACACACACACACACATTATGTTTGGTAATCCAAAAGCTACCTTATGTAGGATTTGATAAAAAGTGGTTAAAGATTACCTTCACTTTGTTAAGACTGTCTTGTAGGAGTTCTAATTGCAGGCGAGTTACAGGAGTCACCATGAAACCCTCTTCATTCTCGCCTTCTTTTTCAATTCCCTCGTCCACCTCTCCTACTTCCTTAGTTTCTTTAATTATTTTTGAAGAAGAACCTTTCTTCTAAAACTTAGCAACTTGACTTGGATTTCTTTGAGGAGGACTCCAATCATTATCTTCCTCTTGCAATTTCTTCCTCTTCTTGTTGGTACTTGTCACTTTTTGGCTTTGTTGCTGGCAGGTGTGCTCTTTACACGTTTTGCACACTTTAGATGTGAGGTTTCCTTTGATGTGTTTGTAACAATCTAAACACATAGACATATACAAGACAGATTGCTCTCAAAAAAATCACTAAAAAAGAGCATAATTGGAAAGGTGGAGAGAGATAAAATAAGACTTACACAATCTCTGGCTGGCCACACAATGATGTATCCTTTGGTTTGATTTAACTTGTTGATATCACCATCTTTGAGGGAAAAAGGAAGAGGAACTTCTCTCACTTCAACATCTTCTATTGACACGCCAACATGACTGTGCGGCAAAGCGATTCCATGGACAGTATCACGATGATGTCTACATGTAAAATGGCGGAAGAGGCAACAATCATTGCGACAAGCATGAATATTATTGTAATCCATGCCTATGGATTTCAATAACTTCTTCGCATCTGCACGAGATGGAGGCATCTCGTTGCCAGGGGGCAATATCTGATCTTTCAAAAGCCTGCAAAGTATGGCAATATCTGATCGTTACTATTAAGATTTTCTCAAATACAAGTCGATAATTTATCATTTCAACAGTAGGTGTAATCTCCAAAAAAAGACCTTACTTGAATAGTTCAGTGACACTTGTATTAGACCATCCAAAAATTGACTGTAAATTTAGCATCGTAAGAGATGCACACAATACAGATATGTTGGCACCATTGTATAATGGAAGGCGTGCAAGTTTACGCATGGCCTCTTCCTCTGGTTCATAATTTGACCGTTGAGAATGTCGTGGTTGATGATCTTCATGTTCATGCTCCTCGAAGAGAGCTTCTTGTTGCTCGATGAAGGCATCCAACATTTCTTCCATTGGACCTTCTTCCATTTCCTGACCTTCTTCCATTCCCTCGGGTGCTGTTAATTGAGCTCCATCTGTCACTCCCTCCTGCGATATCCTCATCCTTTGTTGGGGACGAGAATTCACAGGCGCAATGTTATCAAGATTGCACACTTGCTTGGTTGTACGATTGAAACCGTAAATTTTGCAAGCGCTCCATTGGAAATATGCCAGCGTCATGAACATGCTCGTTGCAAATCCTTCGTTTTCGAAAGATTTGGTACTTACATCGCATGCATGGACACGCTATTCTCTCTTCAAGATTGAGAGGCTCCATCTAGCAGGATAACATGTATATGCAGCTCATTAAACACAAATCATTATGCATTACACAAAGCACTATGTAAACCATAAAACAGGGCTTCTTTTTCCCAGCCCTGTTTAAAAATTAAATAGAATTTGAACAAGGATGGAGAGAGAAGCTATCTCTATTCATAAATAGCTATTTATAAAGGCCTTATGCAATAATCTAAATGCATAGTATAAGTATAAGCTTGCATAATAAGGCTGCAAGACTTATGCATAAGCTCTATGCATAAGCATTATGCATAAGTCTTATGCATAAGCCATATGCATAAGTCTTATGCACACGCTCTATGCATAAGTCTTATGCATAAGCCATATGCACACGCTCTATGCATAAGTCGTATGCATAAGCCATAAGCTCTATGCATAAACCCTAAACCCTCATTCAAGATGCCCTTGCCTTTTCTTTGCTCGTAGTCACCATAATTCTTTTCTGTGCAAGACAGCTGAAAGTAGTAATTTGGCTCTAAAACGCAAAATATATGTCGGAATTAGGATTTTGACGGCTCTATAGAAAGCTAACGGAAGATAGAACCTACCCCTAAAAGCATTTTAATTCAGTCAAAGTGGAAGTATATTCTGTTTGACTTTGACCAGAAAGTCAACATGACTACTTTGACCGAGATTGTGATATCCGATTAAGGGGTTCTATGGCTCATTTGAAAACTCTCAAGGAGTAGAATAGAGTCGTGTAATCACTCGGACCTAATCCCAAAAACCCTAGGACTGAATTAGGGTTTTGTAAAATCCCAGAAATTCCCAAAATTCGGTCCCAAAGCTCAATCCGGCTACAAATGATTGGTGTTTCTCCCCTTGGTAGTTGTGAATAACTCTTCAAGTGTATCCATGGGGTAAATCTCCAATCAATAAGCTCGTTTGGCTCCCTTGTTGGAAAAATTCCGCCAGAGTCTCCTTTGTAATTGGAACCAAATCTCAAATGAAAATGCAACTTCTCAAATCACAATGCAATACTCTTTGTATCCCACAATGTCATGAAAGATCATATGCACTCTTTGTCCATCAAAGCATTTGCAATATCCACACAATATGACAGAAAAGGGGTCCCATTGCCCAAATGCATCCACAAAGTCGCGATGGTGAGGATTGTTGAGGACGCGCGTTGAAGCTTGCCGATCTCCCGGCCAAGCTCTTCTCACCCCTTCACCAAGTTTTCCTCCAAGGTGAAGGTTGAGGCCATTTCTTCACACCGGTGTACCTAATCCCCCTTTGTACCGCTTTACCAAGCAATCATGGCACAAAGAGTTCAAGCCATTCTCCCCTTGGCCTCTCCAACCAATGCCAAGGTACCCTCACACATTGCTAGATTCTATAGAAACTTGAAGTGGTAGCAATGGTGAGTGTAGGTACAAAATGATATGGATAATATCAAATGATAGAACAAGTTTGTTGGCTTACAAGTATTGAGCATGACTCATGCCCTTTTACAATTTAGAACTCATCAATAAAGCATGGACTCATACCTCAATCCATCATCCAAAAGCTCCAACACAAACCAACAATTCACAATGCCCTCACCATGGCATTTGCATAAGCATTTGTTAACCACAATCAAGGCATTTGCAATTGCATTCCAACAATCCCTAAGCCATAAGTCTTATGCACACGCTCTATGCAATTACGCTCTATGCATAAGCCTTATGCACACGCTCTATGCATAAGCCATATGCACACGCTCTATGCTTAAGCCTTATGCATAAGCTCTATGCATAAGCCATATGCATAAGCCATATGCATAAGTCTTATGCGTACGCTCTATGCATAAGCCATATGCATAAGCTCTATGCATAAGCCATATGCATAAGTCTTATGCATACGCTCTATGCATAAGTCTTATGCATACGCTCTATGCAAGACTTATGCATAAGCTCTATGCTATATGCCTTATGCACTATGCTAACCCTTAATCCCATCACCCAATGGTGTAATAAACATGATCTTGTTTTACATGGATAATAGATCGATCTTACCTTGATAACATATATAAACTCTATGAATAAAGAGAATACCTTATGCATAGAAAAACAGAGCATAAGACTTATATGTTATATGTATAAGAGAGTAAAAACATTCAAAAAGCTTTCAACAAGAAGGCTACGCAAGCTCTATGTACAATGTCCATGCAAGCTTTCAAGAAACCTATGCATAGAGATTTTATAAGCTTGTAAGAAACCTATGCATAGGGATTTTATAAGCTTGCAAACTCTATGCATAAAGCCTATGCATAGAGCTTATGCATAGAGATTTCATAAGCTCACAAGCTCTATGAATAGAGCTTATGCGCATAAAGCTTGCAAGAAGGCTATGCATAGAGATTGCAAGCTTATGATAGGTTTTATGCATAGATATTAAATTAATCCTATGTGTAAGCTTACAAGAACCCAAAACTAACCCTAAACCATAAAACAGGGATGCAATAATTCATAGAAAATAGCATAAACAAGAAAAATCGAAAGAGGATCTACCTCTTTTTTGCAAAGCTGAAGGAGAGGATTGGTGAAAGATTGGTGAGGTGAAAGAGCTACAAAATAAAATATTAAACAAACTAATTAGTAAATTAAACACAAGAAAAAGAACTAATACAAAACCCTAAAATCTCTATGCATGCATTAGGAGATCTATGCATACATAGAGAGCTCTCAACATGCATAGAGAGCCAAAAAAACACAAAACCCTAAATATCCTAATTCTTAAATTAAAAAGTGAAAGCAATTGCAAGAACATATTAAGAGAAGGAGAAGAGGAGAAAAGAAGAAAGAAGGAGAAAAGAGGAGAGAGGAAAAAAGAGGAGAGGGAGAGAAAGAGAAGAGAGAGAGAAAGTGACCTTCTCTTGCTGTAACGCGCCTTCTTCTGCGAAAAAATCAGGAAATAAGCTCTCGACTGTGAAAAACTTACGAGCGCCGGTATATGCTACGGAATATGCGTCGGAATATACGTCGGTATATATCACGGAATATGCATCGGTATAAGCGTCGGAATATGCATCGGTATAGTCGTCGGTATACGCGTCGGGATACGAAAATTTGAAAAAACCCTGCCCTACAGTACCCTCCCAACATTACGATGGACATACCGACGTTCGACATTTGCGTCGGTATGCCCTCAAGCTCTTGTGGTGAGAGAGCCTCTATAGTGCTCCTTTTGATTGTAGCGCATTTGTAGCTATCTCTCTACACCAGCTGGCCTAGGCACATGAACTCTAGCAGATCTGTTTGCTAGAGTTCATGTGCTACCAATTTTTTTGCCTTTAATTATCAATCTTTTGCAAGCATACATGGTTATTCCAATTGCGTGCCATATCTTCCATTAACTATACTTTTCAGCATCTCTTGCTTGCTTGTTGTTGTTGCTGAGCCCCACAAGGCTATGTATGATTGCCCTTGTTGCACTCCAATGTTGCTTTAAACCATTGTCCGAGAGTTTTTATAGTCAATGAAGAGACTATATGAGAACATGTTGCTGCTACTGGTGTGTTAAGTAGACTACTCAGTCTTGTGCATGATGATGTTCTGCAAAGTTGGCCATTTAAGGCTCTATGATGCCAAGATCCAAGTTGCCAACTATTTGTCTTCTCTTTGAATCTCTGCACTATTGCTTGTACACCAAGTTTGTAGATTGAAGATCTGTAATAATCTGCAAGATCATCACTTAGGAAGTCTTGTATGCAAGTAAGTAGAACCTAGTGGTGTACGGGACACCAGTGGCTCACACCAGTGGACTAGGTTCAATTTCCAATAGGGCCATACTTGCAAACACAGTGTTAATCAACAAGTTTTTTGAATTTTTACACTTGAAATTGTAAAGCTTGTACACTTTTGCATCAACTAGTCATCACCATGCTCTGTGCATAATATTGATGCCTAGATCTATAATATAACAACATGGTATACTTTTCTTGATGAAAATGTACTAAAATGCTATAATCCAGAATATGTGCTTGCAAACAGTGTCTTGTCAAGACTTTTCTTGCTACCTTTACTTGCAATACATCAAGATTTATACTAATTTGTGTAGATTTGTACTACTCCAATAGATTTGTAATTTTTGACCGAATTCAAGAAAGTTTCAAGATTAGAAAGATTTGATCAAGAATCACTTAGTGTTCTGTTCTACATCAAGATCTGATTTCAACACAATAAACTTTGCACAATCTATAAATTGCTCTATTCTACACTACTGTAGATTTGCTAACATAATTATACTCTGCACTATAATCTTCAACACTTTCTTCAATCTGCACAGTAAACTGTATTCTGCACACTTCTTGAAACTACATCAAATTATTGCACACTTTCTTGAAATTGCACCAACTGCACATAAAATCTTGAAATTTGCAGCAAATTCTGCACACTAACCTTGATTCTCTACACCACAATCTTGCAATCTTTCTCCAAGAACTCAAAGATTTGGCAATTTACTGTTAGATCTTGAAGAAATAAGGGCTTTAAGGATTGATATTTGAAATTGTAGGATCTCTAATTAAGATAATGCATGAAAATCATTCAAAATTAGTTTTGCTAAAATCTCTGCAAACCCTAATTTTGAAAACCAAGAAAAATTTAAGAAAATCAAGATCAAGAAGTTCAAGAAATCAAACAGTAGAGTGGATTAGGATTCTGAAAATAGTGATTAATACAAATTCAAAAATGATTAACACAAGTTCCATTGCTAATCTTGCTAAAACAAGAAATTAGCAAATCTAAAAACTGTGCAAAAATCTAAAAACTGTGCAAAAATCAATTTCTAAAAATGATTAATACTAATCAAAATTTAAAAAATGATTAATACTAATCAAAATTTAAAAAATACATTTCAAAAAATTAGATTAAGCATAATTTAAAAATGATTATCACTAATCAAGATCAAGAATATGCATTTTAAAAATTAGATTAAGCATAATCCAAGAATGATTATTCATTAATCACTCGCTAAGCAAGGATCTAAGCCAAGAGCTCTGATACCAATGAAAGAAAGGTGTATCTAGATTAGCCTAAGATTATCCTAATTAGCATGGATTAGGAAAAACTAGAGAGATTAACACTAAGCAATATGAAAACTAAGTGTAATGAGTATCAAGAAGTATATCAAAAGGTAAAAAGGTTCAAAGGGTACAACACTCCTAGAGCACATGCCTTTTGTGTCCCTAATCCCACATGTAAGTGACATATGTAAGTGACCCTAATCCCACATGTAAGTGACCCTAAGCCCATGTGCCTAGGCCATCCCATGTGCATGTGCATCCTAAGAACACTTTGTTACAAAAGCACTTGTGCTTTATTTTTAGAATTATCTTTTTGAAAGCAAGTGCTTTTTCTAATACATAAAAATATGAGAGAGTGGTACAAGGGCCACACTCTACCTAGGGGAGATTCAACCCACTCTTATATCAACGATAACTTCTACTCTATCTCTCTTATATTTATTTAATTATTTTTATTAAGGTTATGCTTTTAATTGGTGTAAGTATACGTTCTGCTCTAATTTTTGTGTCGAGAAATTAGACTTTCCTTCTCCAAGGGTCTTAAGGTCCTGACATCTTTATCTTCATCTTCATTAAGGTTGTCCTTGGCCTTCTCACTACCACTTTCAGCATCGTCTTCCTGTGTTAAATAGTGAAATGATACAAAAAAATTAGCCACAAGAAAAACAACATAAGAATTGAGACACTTGGGTGATAGCTCACATAGAGTGGTGTACATGTGTATGGCCTAAACCCTTAAACCATAAAACTTATGCATCTTGCTTAATGCATAAGGCTTTTGCATAAAGCTTAAGCTTAATGAATAAGCCTTATGCATAAAAACATAAGCTTTTACATAAATTCTTAATGCATAAAGCTTAATGCATAAAACTTATGCATCTTGCTTAATGCATAAGGCTTTTGCATAAAGCTTAAGCTTAATGAATAAGCCTTATGCATAAAAACATAAGCTTTTACATAAATTCTTAATGCATAAAGCTTAATGCAATGGCTTATATATAAACTTTATGAAACATCTTATACATTAAGCTTAATGCATAAGCCATTGCATAAAGCTTAATGCATAAGCCATTGAATTAACCTTATGCATAAGCCATTGCATAAAGCTTAATGCATAAGACTTATGCATTAAGTTTACTACATAAGACATTGCATAACCTTTTGCATAAAGCTTATGCGTAAGCCATTGTATATAAAGCTTAATGCATAAGACTTATGCATAAAGCTTAATGCCTTATGCATTAAGCTTTATGCAAAAGCCTTATGCATAAGCCATTGCATTAAGCCTTATGTATAAAGCTTAATGTATAAGCCATATGCATTAAGCATAATGCATAAGGCTTTTACATAAAGCCTTATGCGTAGAAGCGTAATGCATAAGCATAAGTTGAAAGCAACAATGCATGAGACTTATGCTTTATGTATAATGAAATAAAAATACTCCCAAGCACCCAAGGGTGCACCATATAAACAAGTAAAGAAATGAATTATGAGAGACAAGTACTCTTACCTTAAGAAGAAGATAAGTTGAGTTTGCATTGCGAAGTTGAGCTTATGTTGCAAAGATAATGTGCAAGTTTAAGCAAATATATACGCTAATAAATTTTATATATATTTATACAAATGGCTTATACATTACACTTTATGCATAAAGCTTAATGCATAAGCCATATGCATAAAGATTTATGCATATGGCTTATGCATTAAAAGCTTAATGCATAAGCCATATGCATTAACATTTTATGCATTAAGCTTAATGCATAAGCCATATGCATTAAGCTTTAAGCATAAGCCATATGTATTAAGCTTTAAGGATAAGCTTAATGCATAAGGCCTTATGCAAAAGCCTTCTACATTAAGCTTATGCATAAAGCTTAATACATGAGCCGTTGCATTAAGCTTAATGCATTAAACCTTATGCATAAATCTCAATGCAATGGCTTATGCATAAGCTTAATGCAATGGCATATATATTAAGCTTAAGCTTTAAGCTTTATGCATAAAACTTAATGCATAAGCCATTGCATTAAGCTTTATGCATAAGCCATTGCATTAAGCTTTATGCATTAAGCCTTATGCATAAAGCTTAATGCATAGGCATAAGTATAAGTCACATGCATAAAGCTTAATGCATATGATTTTATGCACAAGTTTAATTCATAAAGCCTTATGCCTAAGGTTTATGCGCATAAAGCAATAATGCATGAGCTTAATGCTCTATAAAAATGAATCTGATAATAATGAAAAAAAATGCTCCCAAGAACCTAGAGGTGCACCATAAACAAGTAAAGAAAGAGATTATAAAAGGCAAATACTCTTACCTTGAAGAAGAGAAGTAGAGTTTATGTTACGAAGTTAAGCTTACGTGCTAAGCATCAATATATAAGTTAAAGAAAATATGTATACTAGAAAATATTTATGCATAAAGCTTAATTAAACCAAATGCTTTGTGCATACACCATATGCATTAAGCTTAATATGTATGAAGCCCAATGTAAAATCATAAGTATATGCTTAATGCAAGCAACACTGACCGGCACAACTGGGCAACAATAGCACTGACCGGCACAACCCCCACAGAACCGGCCAACAATAGAAGGGAGCAACACACGAGAAGCTCGGGTGTCTCTAAAGAGACAAATGTAAAGAAGGTTTCATTCTCCCCTGTATACCCTCTTGGGAAGACCATGTGGGATAAAAGGAGAGCTACGTGGCAACGAGAGTTGGCCGTGGAGGGAAGAAGAAGTAGAAGAAGAAGAGGGGGAGAAGAGGAAGAAGAAGAAGAAGAAGAGAGAGAATGAAAAGAAGAAGAAAAACAAGAGGAGAGAGAAGGAAAAGAAGAAGAAGAGAGAAGGTGTAGATGAAGAAGAGTAAGAAGAAGAAGAAGAGGAAAAGAAGGAGAAGAAGAAGAGAAAGAAGAAGGACAAGAAGAAAAATAAGAAGAGAAAGAAAGAAAGATTTTTTTTTAATGAATATTGTTATAAGATCTTGACCAAAATTGTTTGGACTTTGGACGGAATGATTTGAGACGTGCCATTATTTCTATAGGATTCGGGACTTGGGTTATCCAATGATCTCTACCATGGAACCATGTTGAGCTTCCAACAATTATTAGCTCTCCTTACGCACGATAAGTCCTCATCTTTACTGCATGATTACATTTTCAGTTATTTATGAATTGCTTTAAATTCTATATTTTCTTAACTCTTTTATTTTGTAGCCAAAAATACATCAAGGTAAGACTTTATTAATTTTGGATTCTATTTTATGTCATTAAGTTATATTTAATATTTTTTTATTTTTGGGTGGTTGCTTGTTTTGCAAGATGAGGTTATCTAGCCAATCTCTCCTAGTTAGCCAAGGAGTTTCACTTCAAGGTCTTCTAATGAAACATCATATGCAAAGTTAGGCACCTAAAACTATAATCTAATTGAATATCCAATAATTGCAAATCCCTTTTTCTTTGGGAACCAAAATTGTATACAGGCCCTGTCGAAGGTTTAGACAGGTACAATGAATGTGAGTAAATTGCCTATAACTTTTACATTATTGCTCATATGATGTTCCCACTTTGCATATCACAAATACAAATAATATAGAGCTTAACTTGGTTTATCGAGTAATTTTTTATGTGTTCTACTATTTTCTATATTATTTAAAAGGTATTAGAATTGTTAAAAAAGGTATTAGAATTTTTGATGTGTTCTACTATTTTCTATATTATTTAAAAGGTATTAGAATTGTTAAAAAACATACTATTTTGTCCTCCCACCATATCTACCATTTAAAATGCTAAAATTGTATGGATCTAGTGATGATTAGATTGGGGAAGATTAGTATAATGTGGGTATAAGGTAAAATTACAAATCTAACGGTTGGATTTTTGTAGATTTACTTTGGAAAATTTGTTATGATTGTTAGAGGCCCATTAAATCAATTGTAATTTAATTCTAGAAAATCAAATATTGAATCTTTTAATCTAAAAACTCTAGGGATCAATATGCTTGTTGCCATGAATTTATTAAAAATAATTTGGCTTAATTTGAGTATGGGAAGGTCCATTTTCAATCCTCCCAAGTGAAAATTCCCATATTGTGTCCGAATATCCTGGGTGTTCAAGCTAAGTTAATTGAGTGAACAGTAATACATGTGAGACGTGCCCAAGCTAAGTTAATTGTGAATGAATCCGATCAACAATAACACGTGTGCGATGTGTGGTGTGAGTTTGATTGTGAGTGAATCCGATTAACTCTGCAACACGTGTGATGTGTGGTGTGAGTTTGATTGTGAGTGAATCCGATTAACTCTGCAACACGTGTGATGTGTGTGAAGACATTGTGAGTGAATCCAATTAAGTGTGTGAGTGTGATGTGTGTGAGTGTGATTGTGAGTGAGTCCGATCAACTCTAAGACACGTGTGACCACGCGTGTAAAGAGTATGTGAGTTTGATTGTGAGTGAATCCGATCAACTCTAAGACACATGTGAATCCGATCAACTCTAAGACACGTGTGACCACGCGTGTAAAGAGTACGTGAGTTTGATTGTGAGTGAATCCGATCAACTCTAAGACATGTGTGATGCATGTAAAGATTGTGTGTGTTTGATTGTGAGTGAATCCGATCAATTTTAAGACATACATTGCAACGTGTGTAAAGACATTGTGGGTGAATGCGAGAACGATTAATGTGTATAATCACCTATTTGCGCTAATATTTACAACCGAGGATGATTATCAACCAATCGGGAGGACTACCATGGGAGTGAGATATTTTATTATCTAATTTTTATAAAAGAAATCTTGTAGAGCAAGAAATGGCTAAAATAGCCTTGTAACCTATTTTTGAAGTAATAAAAAAAACTATAAACATTGACGATCGTAGTTTTTCGTCACACTATGCATGCATATTAGAGCTATGCATGCTCTAATTTGCATGTATAGAAGCCTCTAGGCATGCATATTAGAGCATACATAAAGCATGCATTGAAAATACATAAGCTCTATACATACATATTAGAGTTATGTATGCTCTAATATGTATGATTGATGACATGTAAAGTGGGATAGAGCTATTGTTGAGTGCGCAATCTCTCTCTCTCTCTCTCTCTAATGGAGTTCTTATTGTGGTTTAATCCACCTTAATTATGTAACTGCTTAATCTATGTCCTTCACCATGATTGATGACATGTAAAGTGGGATAGAGCTATTATTGAGTGTGAAATCTCTCTATCTCTCTCTCTCTAATGGAGTTCTTAGTGTGGTTTAATCCACCTTAATTATGTTGCTTAATCTATGTCCTTCACCATGATCAATCCCATTTTTGGATTGTTAACATGGTATCAGAGCTTGGGTGGGCTCTTGCTCATGGTGGTGAATACTTATGTATAGTTTCTTGGTTATGTGTTTATTTGATTAAGCATTATTTTCAATTTATTATGAAAAAAATTAGCACACTCATTGTCATTAGTATTGCATTTGGAGAGAGATTATGCCCATGGAGATTTGGAGTTTATGGTGCACCCAAAGAAGCTGAAAATGGAGATTTCAGCTTTATGAAGGCTATTGAGTCTTCATCAAACATCAAAGAAGCTGCCCAAGAGAGTTGCAAATGGAGTTTTGTAACAAAGAGAAGATTTGCATAAGGGAAGATTCAAATGGAGTTGGAGATGGAGATGGAGATTTCTGTCATCAAGAAGCTGCCAACAAAGTTTTGTGAAGGTAAAAGAAGGATTTTTGCCTCAAGTTTTTGTTATTGAGCATGGAAGAAGGGTTGCTGATTTGTGGGATGAGAAGATCCCATGGTTCTTTGCATTTGGGCAAAGAGTGTAAGAGGTGCAAGCTTGTCAACTTGGTGGCAAGCTATAATGGGTTAATTGCAGCTCATGTTGGAGCTTGTCAAGAAAATGGCATGGCTCGTAGTTTGCTCAATGAAGGAGAGCAAAGAAGGGGATGAGTAGAGTAACAGTGCATAAACACTGGTAACCTTTTACAAAGGGGGAGGCTTCTATTTATAGGAAAAAGTGAGCCTCTAACCAAGCAAACTGATTCTAGAATTTTCGAGATCAATTTGGTCATTTTTTGACCATTTTTAGGTCAGTTTAGCTTACTTTTTGGTTCTAGTTGAAACAGGAGAGAGGAGAGATGAAAATATCTCATTATTTGTGAGTTTAAAACTCATCCACAGATGTGAAATAGGCACCTCCTTCATCAAGGGAATTCCCCCACACTGAGGTGTCAAAAATGCATCATTTCCTTTAGATATCTCTTCTTTTTTAACTAATAAAGCTTGTCCTTAGTCATCTCTTCATCTTATGTGAGTATTAACTCATTTTTGGGGGATTTTTCTTTTATTCTTCAATTTATCTCCTCCCTACATTTGGATTAATCTTATTGTTTCATAGAAACCTTATTAATCCAAAATTTTCAAAAAATATGGACCCTCAAGCTAAGGTCCTTTTTACCTATTTTCAATTTATTCCAATTGCACACTGGAAAGTTCTTTTTGAATTTCTATTTTAGGGAAAATCATTTTAATAAGAAGGGATATTTTTCCATCCAAAGATATCTAGAAACTAAATTATCTCTCTCTAGAACATTTTCTCTCTCTAGGCCAAAACGGATAGAAACAAGATCTGTTATTATTCTGAAAAGGGGATTGATTTACAGGGGAAGAAACTGGACATCTTGAGGGGCTGGGGGAGGAATCTTACATCCTACCCAACTTAAAAAATGCGAGACGTCCTCATCTCGCAGGTGGAGTATGATCTCTTTCATCTTCTTCTTCTTCTTCAATCACTTCGAGCGTTACTACCAAGGATTTCACTGACGTAAACGAGAACATGTGAACATATTAATAACATATGTTAATAACACAAAAAATCTTTTGATCACATGTTATATTCACAAAGCTTTCACAAGGGCCTAAAAAAACTATCTTTGTCGGGCATAAAAAATCTTCTTAGGTGGCCACTGACCTGCTATTATGTGAAGATGGTAACATGAGAACATGTGAATAGCTTATTTCCATGTGAAGCCAAGCTTTTAAGGGGTTCCCAAATGGCAAGTGACCTGTTATTTTGTGAACGGTAACATGAGAACATGTGAATAACTTGTTCACATGTGTTATTATCACAAAAAATCTTGTGATCACGTGAATATTAAATCCCTGGTTACTGCCTTGGAAGTGGACGGCCGATTTGGAAACAACTCTATTTAACTTCCCCTATTCTGAGGCAGAGGTCTTGCATTACTTTGGTTTGAAACTGCGGGTTGGTTAGAGGGTCTACCTCTGGGATTTCCCTGATTTTGGTAGATAGAAACCTGATTACTCTGGAAGGAAGGAGCTGGAGTAGTCTGGAATCTTGATCCTTGATTTCCCTGCCCTGAAAACCTTGATCCAAAAGGAGTTGGACAATCCATACTACGATGTCCAAATCCTTGAAAGTTATAGCATTTCACTCCCTTGAGTCAAGGGTGGAACTTCTGAACTTGAATTCTAGGGGATTGAGTTTTGGGAAAAGGACATTTCTTCCATTCTGGAACTTCCCATATCCTGGGCTTGACCCTGATATCTCTTAGGTGGTGGAAGGTTTGAATCACCTTTTGGAACTAAAAACCTTTTGAAAGGTGATGGTGCTGGCTTTGGTGGGACCTTGACATCAAAGGCCTTGGAGAAATCCTTCGCCATCCGCACTGCTTTGGCCATGGAAACTGGCTTAGCGTTCTTTACCAAAATATTCAAAGGTTCATTCAGTCCCCGAATGAATCTGGCCAATCAGCTGTTCTTCATTCATTCAACGGTGGCGAGTATTTGAGGAGTAGAGCGAACGCTTGGTGATATACTTCCATAGTTCTGCTCGCCTGGGTTAGCTCTAAGAATTCATTCATCTTTGTTTCCAAAAAGCTGGGAGGATAGAACCTCGTCCTTAGGTAAATTTTGAGATCATTCCATGTCTGCGTATTCCAATCCAGACGGTTTGTCTTGCAGTTGAGCTCTTCCTCATCGAGTTCGGGGTTATCATTTCTACCACGATGACCTCGATCCATGTTCCTATCAATACAAAAAATCTTGTTAAGTCCCTTTATTTATGATTCAAATCCGATTTTTGATTCATTTGAATTTGGGGTTCTTTAGATAGGTCGGCTCCCCACAGAATCGTGGGATAAAGATACTCGCATTATCAGATAACAATTCATTCAAAACATATCATTTATATCTTTAACATGATAATGGTCTATTAGACCAAAATTTCCATCTGAACAGTACTCCATGAGGGATTTCAATTTTATAGATTTTTAATTTGTCATCCCTTAACTTGATCCACTGGGTCAAGAGTTAACAGTAGCAATCTGTCAGTACAATCCACTAATCTCATAGTGATTTGCTGAAGTCATTATCATCATTCCAGTTACAAACATCAACATAGGGACTCGTCCCATTCATCCTCATTGTGGTTTTGCTCAGTTTTTCAACCAAAAATTCAGGAATCATCATTTTTCAATCAGAATCCAATTCAACTCATCAGTTCTCAATCAGAATTTTAAAATCATATCAACCACATTCGAATGCATCATTTGGATAGCATTTTAGCTTATAATTTCAAGATCTTAGATTTACTCGTATATACTGCCCCAGTAAAGAGCTGTAGTTATACCCTCACTATATACAAGTAGTCAAGGTCCTTGGAACTATAAGGTAAATACCATCATGTAGGCCTCAAGCAAGTCAGGGATTCCATATAATTGCAGTACTTCCATCTGAAGACCCAATTATCAGTTTAAGAATTTCATTTGTGAATATCAATTTGTATGAGTTTCATCACACAATTCCAACCTTTTACTGCTACTTCATAAATTTATGGCATTCTTGGCTTCTCGGTTTCCACTTTAGCCAAATTGCTCTGATACCAGCTGTAAGATCCCTCTCCCCACTGCGCAATGAATTCAGGGGGTGCTAGCGGAAGTAGCATTTCTTGCACGGGGTAGGGTTCCCACACTCTCGAGGCCTCGCCCCCATAATATCCGGACAAGAGTCTAATCCATCGGTTCTTCCAAAATTGAACCCGGAAAAACTTCCCTTGCCCGGAAAGCACGAGCGATTCCTCCAGGATAAATTTTTCTCTCTAACGTAGTCAAAAGCCTTAACTAACTGAATTGATTTGACCGAACCCGTAGTATCAAAGTCAGATCAAGGAAAAGATTGCACTTGGATCATAGTGACGAACGCTTTTTTCCTCATTGAGAGGCACAGCCGTTGATTCTTTTCCATAGAATAATTTTTATCCGAGATTGACTTCATCTATGGAACCAGAACAGAATTGATCATTTTAGGGATCCATCAATCCAGCAACCTAACCCCATTCAGCCAACCACCCAACCACTCTAGTGATGGGATCCAATTAAGAATTAGGTTAGGTTTTATCCCGGGTACCAGGAAAAAGAGTTCCCAGGCCCCCTAGCCATATATTCATACAAACTTAAAACTAGTCTCACCACTTACACACCCAATATGAAATTGCCTTTTTCACGAAATCAACTATCTTTAAAAATAATCATTTAATGAAACTATTGTGTCACTGATCATAATCCTCAAAATCTCTGGTTAAATCCTTATTTCTAATCATTCCTTCATCGGTGTACCTATGGCATCATTGGTAACCAGAACGCTCACCACCTGTCCACTCAGGGGCCTTTTTGATAATTCCTAGCTCATAGTAACCGGCAATACATTCCTAGCTCATAGTAACCGGCAATACATTCACACATCAAAATGGAATCTCCGTTGAAGATCCGCAAGATCAACCAATGGATCCATATTAAAGAGCCATGGACTCATCCATTGAGGACTAGCAAGGTCAATCAACCAGATCCATGCCTGAATTCAGAAAACAACTCTTACTCCTTGTTTCGATATCTTCCACGATGCACACATTGGTATTGTGCGACCCAAAGCCCGAGCACCGTATGGTTAGCACCCTCTAGGATCCTTTGCACGAGTGACCTAGCGCTTCACTCATAGGCCGCTTCCTTGGTCCCTCATCCACCGTACCGGAAGCTCATCATTTTAATCGAACCGAGGCTGGTCAAGACCTCGGCCGACCTTGCTACACGTGAGACGTCCTCCATTGAATCTCCGTCATTTGTTGCAACTTTATCAGATTAGGTCTCCACGACCTCATTCACAAGACGGTCAAAATGCTTCTCCAGCATTCTTGACATAAATTTACAGTCATTTTTTAAAAATACAGTTTCTATAACGAAATCTCGTCTTTCCACATTGCTCCACATCAACCCACATTATTTAATTCCACAACCATTTCATAAGGATTCCTATTCTCATTCAATCACATCATTCAATCACATCATTTTTCATCTCATCACATCTTTCCTCAATTTATCCTCATCAGATCTCATCCACTCGCATCTACCCATATCCACATCTCATCACATCACATTCATTCACATTTCATCCATTCAGACCACATCTCATCACATTACATTCATTCACATCTCATCCATTCAGACCACATCACATTCACTCACATCTCATCCATTCAGACCAAATCACATTCACTCACATCACATCTCATTCATTATCATTCAATCACATCATTTTTCATCTCATCACATCTTTCCTCAATTTATCCTCATCAGATCTCATCCACTCGCATCTACCCATATCCACATCTCATCACATCACATTCATTCACATTTCATCCATTCAGACCACATCTCATCACATCACATTCATTCACATCTCATCCATTCAGACCACATCACATTCACTCACATCTCATCCATTCAGACCAAATCACATTCACTCACATCACATCTCATTCATTTTACCTCACATCTCATTCATTCACATCTATCCCGATTCACATCCCATCACATCACATTCATTCATATCCATCACATTCACATTCATTCATATCCATCACATTCATTCATTCACATCCATCACATTCATTCTCATCACCATTAAATCACATCACTTCTATCCACATCATATCTTATTCATACACATCTCATCTCTTTACATCATATCTTATTCATACACATCTCATCTCTTTACATCGTATCACATTCTTTCACATACACATCTATATCAATTCTTTCACATACATCCACATCCATTCTTTCACATATTCATTCACATCCATTGTTCGCATACACATTCACATCCATTCCTCACATACACATTCACATCCTTTATCATCACATTTATTCACTCACATCTCATATCATTCATTTACATTCTGATTCACATGACATCACATCTCATCCATTCATTCACATCTATCTGATTTGCATCACATCCCATCACATCTATTCATCTCATATTCTCATCACTTCTATTCACATCACATCTATCCAATCATCTATCTGATTTGCATCACATCTCATCACATCTATTCATCTTATATTCTCATCACTTCTATTCACATCACATCTCATCACATCTATTCATCTCATATTCTCATCACTTCTATTCACATCACATCTATACAATCATCTATCTGATTCGCATCACATCTACTCATCTCATATTCTCATCACTTCTATTCACATCACATGTATCTAATCATCTATCTGATTTGCATCACATCTCATCACATCTATTCATCTCATTTTCTCACATCACTTCTATTCTCATCACATATATCCAACCATCTATCTGATTTGCATCACATCTCATCATATCTATTCATCTCATTTTCTCATCACTTCTATTCACATCACATCTATCCAATCATCTATCTGATTCGCATCACATCTCATCATATCTATTCATCTCATATTCTCATCACTTCTATTCGCATCACATCTCATCATATCTATTCATCTCATATTCTCATCACTTCTATTCACATCACATCTATCTGATTCGCATCACATCTCATCATATCTATTCATCTCATTTTCTCATTACTTCTATTCACATCACATCTATCCAATCATCTATCTGATTCGCATCACATCTCATCATATCTATTCATCTCATATTCTCATCACTTCTATTCACATCACATCTCATCATATCTATTCATCTCATATTCTCATCACTTCTATTTGCATCACATCTCATCATATCTTAGCATCTCATATTCTCATCACTTCTATTCACATCACATCTATCTGATTCGCATCACATCTCATCATATCTATTCATCTCATTTTCTCATCACTTCTATTCACATCACATCTATCCAATCATCTATCTGATTCGCATCACATCTCATCACATCTATTTATCTCATCACATCTATTTATCTCATATTCAGAATTACTCTTTTAGAATAACCTAATGATAAACTTTAGTTCTACAAAATTTAAAAAAATTTTACCATAACCTCCTTCGTATGGCTGACCATTACTCAATTTTAACATTCAATTTATGACTTGAATTAATCCAATTTGAATTCTAATATCCCTAATCTACTCCATTTTCCAAAAATTAAGAGAGTAAACAATGAAAAGAGTTCATTTAATTAAACTTTCTAGAATTAAGAAGGGCTTAATTGTAAAGAAGAGAAGGGGGTGGCCTTTTCATCAAGGCATAGCATCATATTTTAATTCAAACATTTTCAAAGCATAAAATTTAAGAAAACCATAGATTTAAAATTCACAATAAGTAAGAATTAAGCTTACATGGAGTTGTAAGCTTTCCTTTGGCTTGAGGGATTGAGGGTTCTACTCTTGTTTGCAGCAAGAGTGGCCACCAGTTCTTTTGGAGAGAATTTAGTAAAAAACAATTGAATTATCAAGTGAATTCAATGTATTTGACTCTATGGAGGAGTAGAGTAACAGTGCATAAACATTATTAACCTTCTGCAAATGAGGAGGCTTTTATTTATAGGAAAAAGTGAGCCTCTAACCAAGCAAACTGATTCTAGAATTTTCCAGATCAGTTTGGTCACTTTTTGACTATTTTTAGGTCAGTTTAGCTTACTTTTTGAAACAGGAGAGAGGAGAGATGAAAATATCTCATTTTTTGTGAGTTTAAAACTCATCCACACATATGAAATAGGTGCCTCCTTCATGAGGAAAATTCCCTACTGAGGTGTCAAAAATGCATCATTTCCTCTAAATATCTCTTCTTTTTTTAACTAATAAAGCTTGTCCTTTTAGAGTCAACTCTTCATCTTATGTGAGTATTTACTCATTTTTGGGGAATTTTTATTTTATTCTTCAACTTATCTCCTCCCTACATTTGGATTAATCTTATTGGTCCATAGGAACCTTAATCCAAAATTTTCAAAAAATCTGGACCCTCGGGCTAAGGTCCTTTCAATTTATTCCAATTGCACACTGGAAGGTTATTTTTGAATTTCTATTTCAAGGGAAATCATTTTAATAAGAATGGATATTTTTCCATCCAAAGATATCTAGAAACCGAATTACCTCTCTCTAGAATATTTTCTCTCTCTAGGCCAAAACAGATAGAAACAAGATCTATTATTATTCTGAAAAGAGGATATATTACATGGGGAGAAACTGGACATCTTGAGGGGCTGGGGGAGGAATCTTACAAATGAAACCATTGTGTCACTGATCATAGTCCTCAAAATCTCCGGTTAAATCCTTATTTCCAATCATTCCTTCATCGGTGTACCTATGGCATCATTGGCACCAGAACGCTCACCACCTGTCCACTTAGGGGCCTTTTCGATAGTTCTTAGCTCATAGTAACCTGCAATATATTCACATATCAAAATGGAATATCTGTTGAAGATTAGCAAGATCAACCAACGGATCCATATAAAAGAGCCATGGACATTGAGAACCAACAAGGTCAATCAACTAGATCCATGCCCGAATTCAGAAAACAACTCTTACTCCTTATTCAATATCTTCCCCGACATACTTGTGGGTATCTTCGATGACCCAGAGCCCGACCACCGTATGGTCAACACCCTCTAGGATCCTTCGAAGGTCACCTATAGCGCTTCACTTATAGGCCGCTTTCTTGGTCCCTCATCCATCGTACCGGAAGCTCACCATTTAAACCGAGGCTGGTCAAGACCTCGGCTGACCTTGCTACGCGAGACGTCCTCCGTTGACTCTCCATCAGTTGTTGCAACTTTATCAGCTAGGTCTCCACGACCTCATTCACAAGATGGTCAAAATGATTCCCCAGCATTCTTGATATAAAACAATCATTAAAAAACATATCATAAATAGAATTTCTATAACGAATTCTCGTCTTTCCACATTAATCAACATTACTTAATCCACATTAATTTCTTTAACGAACTCTCGTCTTTCCACATTAATCAACATTACTTAATCCACATTCATTTCATATAAATTTCCATTCTCATCTAATCACATCATTTTCCATCTCATCACTTCTTTCCTCAATTATCCTCATCAAATCTCATCCACTCCCATCATTTACCCATTATCCTCATCAGATCTCATCCACTCGCATTTACCCATTATCCTCATCAGATCTCATCCACTCGCATTTACCCAATATCCTCATCAGATCTCATCCACTCGCATCCACTCTCATTTACCCATTATCCTCTATCAGATCTCATCCACTTGTATTTACATATTATCCTCTATCAGATCTCATCCACTTGTATTTACATATTATCCTCATCAGATTTCATCCACTCGCATTTACCCATATATCCACATCTCATCACATCACATTCATTCACATCTCATCCATTCAGACCACATTACATTCACTCACATCACATCTCATTCAGACCACATCACATTCACTCACGTCACATCTCATCAGACCACATCACATTCACTCACATCACATCTCATCAGACCACATCACATTCACTCACATCACATCTTATTCAGACCACATCACATCTCATTCAGACCACATCATATTCATTCACAACACATCTCATTCAGACCACATCACATTCATTCACATCTACCCTGATTCACATCCCATCACATCCATTCACATCCCATATCATTTATTCACATCCCGATTCACATGCCATCACATTCATTCACATCCCTTATCATTCATTCACATCTCGATTCACAGGCTATCACATTCATTCACATCGTGACTCACATGCCATCACATTCATTCACATCCCATATCATTCATTCACATCTTGACTCACATCCCATATCATTCATTCACATCCCTTATCATTCATATCTATCCAATTTACATCACATCTCATCGCCTCTATTCTCATTCATATTCATCACATTCACATCCACATATATTCTTCCACATACATCCACATCCATACTTATCACATACACATCCACATCTATCCTTTCACCTACATCCACATCTATCCTTTCACCTACATCCACATCCATCCTTTCACATACATACATCCACATCCATTCTTTCACATACATCCACATCCATTCCTCACATACATCCACATCCATCCTTTCACATACATCCACATCCACATCCATCCTTTCACATACATCCACATACATCCCATATCATTCATTTACATCTTGATTCACATGACATCTATCCATCCATTCATTCACATTTATCTGATTCGCATCACATCTATCCATCCATTCATTCATATTTACCTGATTGATTAGGATCTACTATTGCCAACACAGGTGCGATAGCTTTGGCAACCTTAAGGCGATCAAAACTTTGTTATTGGACAGCACTCCAAATAAAGTTGTGAGCCTTAGCCTTTAATTGGTCCGTCGTCATAGGAACCGCTAACTTGGCATAATCTCGGATAAATTTACGATAGAGCCCGGTCAACCCAAGGAATATTTGTAATTCCTTCAAATTGGTTGCATGAGGCCACTTCAAGATTGCCTCTACTTTTGCAGGATCCATCTGAATTCCCTTTGCCGAAATTATGTGACCCAAATAATGGATCTCTGAGGCAAAAAACTCACACTTGCTCTCTTTAGCATAAAGTGCGTTTTTAGTGGGAGTAACACTTTTATAAAAATCCTTTTATACATCTATTTATGCAATAATTCAATTTTAAGGAAAATAACACTTTCGAAATAAAAATAAATCCTTTATGCATCTTTCTATGCATAAAATGAGAATAACTCTTTTGAAATAAAAATAAATTCCTTTATGCATCTTTCTATGCATAAAATCAAAATTAATGAGAATAACTCTTTTGAAATAAAAATAAATTCCTTTATGCATCTTTCTATGCATGAAATTAAAATTAATGAGAATAACTCTTTTGAAATAAAAATAAATTCCTTTATGCATCTTTCTATGCATAAAATCAAAATTAATGAGAATAACTCTTTTGAAAAAAAAATTCCTTTATGCATCTTTCTATGCATAGAAATTAATTCTAATGAAAATAACGCTTTTACAATAAAAATATTTCCAATATGCATGTTTCTATGCATAGAATGAAAATAACACTTTTAGAATACACAAACGGAGGGGATTACTCTTTTTGAATAACATAAAGATACAACTTATTTCCATAAAATTTAAGAAAAATTTACCATAACCTCCTTTGTATGGCTGGCCATTTTTTTATTTTTACACTCTAAATCTACTTAGAATTTACCCCAAGATGAATTTAGCACTCTAATTTAATCAATTCCCATTTTTTAAAGAGAAAACAATACGAAAAGTTTAACTCTATTTATTTGATTACACATCTTGGATAAAGAAGGGATAAATTCAATGAAGAGAAGGGGGAAGCCTTTCCATTAAGGCATAACATCCAATTTCAATTTAAAAGAAGCAAGAAATCATAAAACCATAGAATAGAATTAGAAAAAAGTAGAATTTCTAACTTACATGGAGTTTTGTGAGGTATCCTTTGGCTTCAGGGATTGAGGGTTCTACTCTTGCTTGGATCAAGAGTTGCCACCAATTCTAGAGAGGAAATAGTCAAAAACAAGTGAATTATTAATGAATTCAATGTTTTTGGCTCTGGGGAGGAGTAGAGTAATAGTGCATAAAACACTATTAACCTTTACAAAGGGAGAGGCTTCTATTTATAGGAGAAAGTGAGCCTCTAACCAAGCAAACTCATTCTAGAATTTTCCAGATCAGTTTTGACCATTTTTAGGTCAGTTTAGCTTACTTTTTGGTTCTAGTTGAAACAAGAGAGAGGAGAGATGAAAATATCTCATTATTTGTGAGTTTAAAACTCATCCACGCATGTGAAATAGGCACCTCCTTCATGAGGGGAATTCCCCACTGAGGTGTCAAAAATGCATCATTTTCTCTAAATATCTCTTCTTTTTTAACTAATAACCTTGTCCTTAGTCAACTCTTCATCTTATGTGAGTATTTACTCAATTTTGGGAGATTTTTCTTTTATTCTTCAATTT
The DNA here is from genome assembly GCF_041138505.1 of Cibotium barometz. Classification (NCBI taxonomy): domain Eukaryota; kingdom Viridiplantae; phylum Streptophyta; class Polypodiopsida; order Cyatheales; family Cibotiaceae; genus Cibotium; species Cibotium barometz. The sequence continues at coordinate 45,608,487 of NC_141047.1, forward strand.
ATCTCCTCCCTACATTTGGATTAATCTTATTGGTCCATAGGAACCTTAATCCAAAATTTTCAGAAAATCTGGACCCTCAAGCTAAGGTCCTTTTTACCTATTTTCAATTTATTCCAATTGCACACTGGAAAGTTATTTTTGAATTTCTGTTTCAGGGGAGATCATTTTAATAAGAAGGGATGTTTTTCCATCCAAAGATATCTAGAAACAGAATTACCTCTCTCTAGAACATTTTCTCTCTAGACCAAAACAGATAGAAACAAGATCTGTTATTATTCTAAAAAGGGAATTGATTTACAGGGGGAGAAACTGGACATCTTGAGGGGCTGGGGGAGGAATCTTATAGGCCCTAGGGCCATTCTTGCAGGACCCCAAGGCCTTAGGGTCATTTTTGGGATGACCATGGGGTATCCAAGAATGGCCCTAGGGCCATTCTTTTCCATGCTCAACAGGTGGAGGAATGACCCCAAAGGCCATTCTTGCATGACCCGAAGGCCTGAAGGTCATTTTGGATTGGCCTCTTTACATGCGCGCAATAGGTGGAAGAATGGTCTTAGGGCCATTATTGCATGACCCCAAGGCCTCAAATATTGCATGACCCCAAGGCCTCAAATATCCACTATTTTACTTTGAAATGCATCCAAGAGCATGAAATAGTGGCCACGGAGACATCCAAGAATGTCCAAATGGCCATTATTTTCAAGCTCAACATGTGGAAGAATGGCCCTAGGGCCATTCTTGCATGGCCCCAAGGCCTCAAGGAGGTTATTTTTGGATGGCCATGGGAGACATCCATGAATGGCGCTAAGGCCATTCGTTTTCATGCACAACATGAGAAAGAATGGCCGTGGGGCCATTCTTGCATGACCCCAAGGCCTCAAGGTCATTTTTGGGATGGTCATGGGGCATTTTGGATGGCCATGGGAAATCCAATAATGGCCCTAGGGCCATTCTTTTCATGCACAACAAGGACCATTCTTACATGACCCCAAGGCCTAAAATATCCACCGTTTTAATTTAAAATGCATCACAATGCATGAAATAGTTGCCATGGGGACATCCAAGAATGGACCAATTCTTACATGACCCCAAGGGGCCATGGGTGCATCCAAGAATGGTCCTAGGGCCATTCTTGCAAGAATGGCCCTAGGGCCATTCTTTTTCATGCACAACATGAGGAAGAATGGCCCTAGGGCCATTCTTGCATGACCCCAAGGTCTCAAGGTCATTTTTGGGATGGCCATGGGGCATTGAAGAATGGCCTTGGGGCCATTCTTTTCATGCGCAACAAGTGGAAGAATGACCCCAAAGGCCATTCTTGCATGACACCAAGGCCGCAATTGCATGGAATCCCTGACTTGCTAGACATGATGGTATTTACCTTATAGTTCCAAAGGACCGTGACTACCCGTGTATACCGAGGGTATAACTATAGCTCTTTACTGGCAGTATATACGAGTAAATCTAAGACTTGAAATTATAAGCATAAATGCTATCCCCAGATGACTTGAAATTATAAGCATAAATGCTATCCCCAGATGATGAATTCGAATGTGGTTGATATAATTTTTAAATTCTGGTTGAGAACTGACGAGTTAAATTGGATTTTGATTGAAAAATGATGATTCTTGAATTTTGGTTGAAATGTAATAAGCTGAGCCAAACCACAATGAGGATGAATGGGACGAGTCCCTGTGATGATGTTCATAACTGGAATGACGTTAATGACTTCAGCAAATCACTATGAGATTAGTGGATTGTGCTGACAGATTGGTGCTGTTAACACTTGACCCAGTGGATCAAGCTAAGGGATGTCAAATTAAAAATCTGTATAATTGAAAATTCTCATGGAGGACTCTTCAGATAGAAATTTTGGTCTAATGGACCATTATTGTGATAAGCATTTGAATGATATGATCTGAGTGAATTATTATTTGATGATAAGTTCTATATAAGGGATCTTTATCCTAGGATTCTATTGGGTTCACCAAACTATAAGGAACCCCAGAATCAGTTGGATCTTAAAGGAAAGAGTTCTCCTCTAATTTTGCGAGATGAAGATATCTCGCGTTTTTTAAGTGGAGTAGGATGTAAGATTCCTCCCTCCGGCTTTTGAGGTGTGCAGGTGTAAGAACCTCCCCTTCTGATCTTATAATTATTCCCCTCTCTGAAATAAAAGAAAGATCCTGTTTTACCCTGTTTTGGCCTAGAGAGAGAAAATGTCTAGAGAGAGGTAATTCAAAATTGAGATATTTTCAGATATAAAAATCCTCCTAGTGTCTAAAATGGTTTTCCCTGAAACAAAAATTCAAAAAGAACTTTCCAATGTGCAATTGGAATTAATGAAAAATAGGTATAAAGGACCTTAGCCTAAGGGTCCAAATTTTCAAAAAAAAATTGAATTATGCTCCAATTAAGGTTCCTATGGACCAATAAGATTAATCCAAAGGTAGGTAGGAGATAAATTGAAGAATAAAAGAAAATCCCCCAAAAAATGAGTAAATGCTCACATAAGATGAAGAGTTGACTAAGGACAAGGTTTATTAGTTAAAAAAGAAGAGATATTTAGAGGAAATGATGCATTTTTGACACCTCAGTGTGGGGATCTTCCCTCATAAAGGAGGTGCCTATTTCACATGTGTGGAGGAGTTTTAAACTCATAAATAATGAGATATTTTCATCTCTCCTCTCTTTGTTTCAACTAGATCCAAAAAGTAAGCTAAACTGACCCAAAAATGGTCAAAAATTGACCAAACTAATCTGGAAAATTATAGAATCAATTTGCTTGGTTAGAGGCTCATTTTTTCCTATAAATAGAAGCCTCACCCTTTTTAAAATCTTAATAGTATTTATACACTGTTACTCTACTCTTACCCAGAGCCAATTACATTAAATTCACTTGATAATTCAATTGTTTTTGACTAAATCCTCTCCAAAGAAATTGGTGGCCACTCTTGATCCAAACAAGAGTAGAACCCTCAATCCCTCAAGCCAAAGGAAAGCTTACAAAACTCCATGTAAGCTAAAATTTCTACTTTTTAATTTCAAATCTATGGTTTTCTGATTTTCTTGTTTTTTTTATAGTTGATTAAAGTGAATCCTGATGTTATGCCTTGATAAAAAGGCTTCCCCCTTCTCTTCCTTAAGAATTCAGCCCTTTATTTATCCTAAAATAAGTAACAAATAAATTGATTAAACTTTTCTTATTGTTTACTCACTAGAAAGTGAAAATTGAGTAGATTAGAGTACTTTACTTCAAATTGGGGTTAATTTTAAATTGAAAACAAAATGTTAAAAATTGATAAATGGTTAGCCATACAAAGGAGGTTATGGCAAAATTTTCCTAAATTTTATGGAAAATAAAGTTTATTTTTATGTTTATTGGAAATCTTTTTATTATAAAAGTGTTGTTTTCATTGAATTTAATTTATATGCACGAAAAGATGCATAATGAAAATTGTTTTATTATAAAAGTGTTATTCTCATTGAATTTAGCTTCTATGCATAAAAAGATGCATAATGGAAATTTTTATTATAAGAGTGTTGTTTTCATTGAATTTAATTTCTATGCATAGAAAGATGCATAGAAAGATGCATATTAATTTCTATGCATAGAAAGATGCATATTGGAAATCTTTTTATTATAAAAGTGTTGTTTTCATTGAATTTAATTTATATGCATGGAAAGATGTATAATGGAAATTTTTTCAATATAAAAGTATTATTTTCATTGAATTTAATTTATATGCATAATGGAAATTTTTATTATAAAATTATTATTTTCATTGAATTTAATTTCTATGCATAGAAAGATGCATATTGGAAATCTTTTTATTATAAAAGTAATATTTTCATGAAAATTGATTTTATGCATAGAAAAATGCATAAAAGATTTATTTTTATTTCAAAAGTGTTATTCTCATTAAAATTGATTTTATGCATAGAAGATGCATAAAGGATTTATTTTTCTTTCAAAAGTGTTATTTTCATTAAAATTGATTTTATGCATAGAAAGATGCATAAAAGATTTATATTTATTTCAAAAGTGTTATTCTCATTAAAATTGATTTTATGCATGGAAAGACGCATAAAAGATTTATTTTTCTTTCAAAAGTGTTATTCTCATTAAAATTGATTTTATGCATGGAAAGATGCATAAAGGATTTATTTTTCTTTCAAAAGTGTTATTCTCATTAAAATTGATTTTATGCATGGAAAGATGCATAAAGGATTTATTTTTCTTTCAAAAGTGTTATTCTCATTAAAATTGATTTTATGCATGGAAAGATGCATAAAAGATTTATTTTTATTTCAAAAGTGTTATTCTCATTCAAATTGATTTTATGCATAAAAGATTTTTTTTAATTTCAAAAGTGTTATTCTCATTCAAATTGATTTTATGCATAAAAGATTATTTTTTTATTTCAAAAGTGTTATTCTCATTAAAATTGATTTTATGCATGGAAAGATGCATAAAGATTTATTTTTATTTCAAAAGTGTTATTCTCATTAAAATTGATTTATGCATGAAATTATGCATAAAGGATTTATTTTTCTTTCAAAAGTGTTATTCTCATTAAAATTTATTTTATGCATAGAAAGATGCATAAAGGATTTATTTTTCTTTCAAAAGTGTTATTCTTATTAAAATTGATTTTATGCATAGATAGATGCATAAAGGATTTAAGGATTGTTGCAAGATCAGGGTGTCCAGTTTTATCCAGTTTATGCTGGACTGGGACAATGCTTGGAGAGTAAATTTTGGGGGGCAAGGTACTTAAAATGAGATCAAGCAAATAATAGAAAATACGCTTGCCCTTAAATTAACCCAATATAACTTAAATTAATATAAATTAATCTAATTAATCAAAAATATGATGAAATGATAAACAAATGATCTCTCCATACTTAGAGTGATCCAATTTATTTTTCCATATATACACCATTACAAGTACACTAGTCCCTATAGGTTTTAGATGATTCACATCAAAAATGTAATTTTACTAATTAGATTATTAATATTTACAAGCCTTCTGAAGAATTTTGAAAAAGAGATCATTAAAAATCCAACCATTGGATTTGAAATTTTTACTAACCACCACATTCTACTAATGTCTCAGTATCTACCCACTCTTTTGATCTACAAGATTGAGGATTTTAAGTGGTAGCTATTGTGGGTACAAAAAATGGCGTATATTATAATACTTTAAAGACCTTGAAATATTTAAAGAAAATAGACAAATATCTTAAAATTTTCTCAAAAAATCAAGTTAAGCTCCATATTATGTGAAGATCTAAGGTACAAAGTGGGAATCTCATATGAGTTTATATGTAAAAGATATAAGCATTTTATAGAATCAGTTCTCAAATTTGGGACAGGCTGTATACATTGACTTTGTACCTAAGAAAACGAGGACTTTGAATATGCAACTATATTTCCAACTTTGAATATGATGTTTTAACAAAAGAACTTGAAACGAAATTCCTTCATTTACTAGGAGAGATTAGCCACTCAAATGCCTGTTTTTTTACTGTTTACAGGGTGCCTGAGTGGACAAAACTGGGCACCCTGATCTTGCAACCACCCATTAAAATTTTATTTCAGAAGTGTTATTTTTCTTAAAATTGAATTTATGCATAAAAGGATTTTTTTAAGAGTAATTTTCCCACCGAAGTTGATTTTTATGCATAAATAGATGCGTAAAGAATATTTATATCAAAAATTAGAATTCTCTATGTTTAAATTTTATGAATGAATGTGAATATGATGTGATGGGATGTGAATCGGGATAGATGTGAATGAATGAGATGAGAGTTAAAATGAATGAGATGTGATGTGAGTGAATGTGATGTGGTCTGAATGGATGAGATGTGAGTGAATGTGATGTGGTCTGAATGGATGAGATGTGAATGAATGTGATGCGATGTGATGTGATGAGATGTGGATATGGGTAGATGCGAGTGGATGAGATCTGATGCGGATAAATGACAAGAGATGTGATGAAATGGAAAATGACGTGATGAGAATAAGAATACACATGAAATAAATGAGAATTGATGTGGAACAATGTGGAAAGACAAGAGTCCGTTATAGAAACTATATTTATGACCTATTTTTAAATGGTTGTTTTATGTCAAGAATGCTGGGGAATCATTTTGACCGTCTTGTGAATGAGGTGTGGAGACCTAGTCTGATAAAGTTGCAGCAAGCTAACGGAGAGTCAATGGAGGACATCTCGCATAGCAAGGTCGTCGGCCAAGGTCTTGACCAGCCTCGATTAAAATGGTGAGCTTCTAGTACAGTGGATGAGGGACCAAGGAAGCGGCCTATGATTGAAGCGCTAGGTCACTTGTGAAGGATCCTAGAGGGTGCTAACCATACGGTGCTTGGGCTCTAGGTCACTGTCGATACCCACGTGTGCGTCGAGGAAGATATTGGAACAAGGAGTAAGAGTTGTTTTCTGAATTTGGGCATGGATCTGGTTGATTGACCTTGCTGGTCCTCGAGGGATGAGTCCATGGCTCTTTTATATGGATTCGTTTGGTTGACCTTGCTGGTCCTCGAGGGATGAGTCCATGGCTCTTTTATATGGATCCCTTGGTTGACCTTGCTGATCTTCAATGGAGATTGTCGGTTACTATGAGCTAGGAACTATCGAAAAGGCCCCTTGAGTGGATATGTGAGATCCCTGTTCCCACCGAGCAACAGATTCGGGATACTAGCAGCGGAAGTAGCACTTCTCGCATGGGACAGGGGTCCCACATTCGGGGCCTCATCCACGGATATCCAGACAAGAGACTTATCCGTCGATTTTTCCAAAAACCGGACTCGGAAAAACTTCTCTTACCCGGAAAGCAAGGGCGATTCCACCAAGATAACTTTTTTCTCTAATGTAGTCAAGACCATTACTGATCAAGCTGATCCGATTGTACCTATAAAGATACTCGGTCAGATCAAGGAAGAAACTTGCACTTGGATCATTGGGATCAACGCTTTTTTCCCCATCAAAGAGGCACAGCCGTTGATTCCTATCCATAGAACAATTACTATCCGGGATTTACTTTATCTATCGTAATAACAGAAATTGAGTCTCGATTTACGGATCCATCAGTCCAGCCTAACCCCATCCAGTCCCATGGGTTAGCCAACTGCCCAAGCACTGTAGTGATGGGATCCAATTAAGAATTTGGTTAGGTTTTGTCACGGGTACCAAGGAAAAGAGTTCCAAGGCCCCCTAGCCGGATGTTCATGCAAAAATAAAACTAGTCACACCACTTACACACCCAATATGAAATTGCCTTTTCACATATTCAACCAGTTTTAAAATAATCCTTTAATAAAACCATAGTATCACTGATCACAATCTTCCAATTTATCCGGTTGATTCATAATTTCCCATCATCCCTTCACATCAGAGTATCTATGGCATCATTGGCAACCAGAACGCTCACCACCTGTCCACGCAGGGGCCTTTTCAATAGTTCCTAGCCCATAATACTCGGCAATATAATCACTTATCAAAATCAAGATGGACTCTCGTTGAAGATCAGCAAGATCAACCAACAGATCCATATAAAGAGCCATGGACTCATCCATTGAAGACCAGCAAGGTCAATCAACCAGATCCATGCCCGGTTTCAGAAAACAACTCTTACTCCTTGTTCCAATATCTTCCTCGACGCACGCGTGGGTATCCTAGGCGACCCAGAGCCCGAGCACTGTATGGTCAGCACCCTCTAGGATCCTTTGCAGGTGACCTAGCGCTTCACTCATAGGCCGCTTCCTTGGTCCCTCATCCACCGTACCGGAAGCTCGCCATTTTAATCGAACCGAGGCTGGTCAAGACCTCTGCCGACCTTGCTACGCGAGACGTCCACCATTGACTCTCCGTTAGCAGTTGTAACTTTATCAGTTAGGTTTCCACGACCTTAATCACGAGACGGTCAAAATGCTTCCCCAGCATTCTTGACATAAAACAGCCATTTACAAACAGTTTACAAATACAGTTTCTATATAAACTCTCATTTTTCCACATTATCCCTCATCAATCCACATTACTTTTTCCACATTATCCCTCATCAATCAACATTACTTATTCCACATTCCATTTATATGTGTACTCATCCCATCACATCATTTTCCATCTCATCACTTCAGATTCCTTTACATCACATATCATATATTCACATCCATCCATACATATATCCACATCCACATCCACATTCACATCCATACATCCACATCTACATCCATGCATCTATTTTCACATCCACATCTACATGCACATTCCAATCCATACATCCACATCTATATGCGTACATTCACATCTACATGCATACATCCACCTCCACATTCACATCCACATCTACATCTACATGCATACATCCACATCTACATGCATACATCCACATCCACATCTACATCTACATGCATACATCCACATCTCAATGCATAAATCCACATCCACATTCACATTTACATTCATACATCTACATCTACATGCATACATCCACATCTACATCCACATCTACATCTACATGCATACATCTACATCCACATCCTCATTCACATCCATACATCCACATTCACATTCACATCTACATGCATACATCCACCTCCACATTCACATCCATAATCTCACCCTATCACAACCCATATACATCTTATCCCATCACTTACATTTCTTATCTCATCCCATACACATCCTATCACTTCTTAACTCATCTTATCACATCCTAACTCATCTCCTATGCATCTTATCACATCTTATCACTTCCTATATCTTTTATGCATACCTCTATGCATGAAATTCAATTATGCTAAAAGTAACACTTTTATAATAAAATATTCATCTCTTATGCATACCTCTATGCATGAAATTCAAATATGCTAAAAGTAACTCTTTTATAATAAAATATTCATCTCTTATGCATACCTCTATTCATGAAATTCAATTATGCTAAAAGTAACTCTTTTATAATAAAATATTCATCTTTTATGCATACCTCTATGCATGCATTTCAAATATGATAAAAGTAACACTTTTATATTAAAATAATAATATTTTATGCATACCTCTATGCATGAAAATCAATTATGCATAATATACAAATCAATTTCTCTAGGCTTACAATGAATATCTTTCAATTAATCTAGAACGATAATTCCTAGAATATGGTAGGAAGTCCTCTTTTCATGATTTGAATGAAATTATTTTATGCGTAATTTTTATAAAAATTTTGCCATAGCTCCACTGCTATGACTGATAAATCTCAATTTTTTTAAGGGATAAAGCTTATCATTAAGGAAATAATTAGAATGATCCCTAATTGGATCATTAATCCATAATGGATTGAATCATCAATATTCATGAAATACATAAACTAAAAGCATAGAAAAAAGCCATTATATTGACCTCAAGTATAGATTAATCTTGGATTAAGGAAAAACTTTATGAAAAGCTTCATTTGGATTGAGAATGGGTCATGAGTATGACCATTTCTTGAGTGAGAGAGAGAAATTACATAAAAACCATTTGAATTAAACATAAATGAAAATTTATGTAACTCTTAACTATCATTAATCAACTAACTTCAATAGCATTCATCAAATTATGTAACTCTTCACTACCATTCATCAAATTATGTAACTCTTCACTACCATTCATCAATTAACTTCAATAGCATTCAAAAACCATTCCAATTAAGCTTCTCAAGCTTGAGAGGGGTTGAGAAGAGAGAAACATTGAGAAATTATAGAAAAGATCAAAATTCACCACTTACCTTACAAATTGCTTGATTCTTTGTTCACGGTAGAGGCCCCCAACCAATCAATTGGTTTAGTATGTTGAAGGAGCCACCAATGGAGATTGAAGAAAGAGGGAAGCTCCAATTTCTTACAAATTGGAGAGAATTTTAGAGAATAGTAAATATTAGCATTATTTCAGCATAGTTCTAGAATAGTAAAATTCTCCTCCTTTTTTTCAAAGGATTCATGTTCTATTTATAGGAGAGGGAGGCTCTAACCAAAGCTAACTGATTTCTAGAATTTTTCAATTTCAATTTGGTTGAATTTAAACTAGATTTGGACCTAGTTTGGTTCCTTTTTTATTCGGTTTGGTTCCTTTTTGATTTGGTTTGGTTCAAGAGAGAGGAGAGATAAAAATATCACATTATTTTTGAGTTTAAAACTCATTCAAGCATGTGAAATATGCACCTCCTTTAATGGACTCCCCTTCCTCACATATGTGTCAAAATGGAATCATTATACCCAAAATATCTCATATTTTTTATATTGCTCATAGTTTTTTACTAATAAACCTTGTACATTTTCAACTCTTCATCTTATGTGAGCATTTAATCATTTTTGGATACCCAAAATATCTCATATTTTTAATATTGCTCATAGTTTTTTACTAATAAACCTTGTACATTTTCAACTCTTCATCTTATGTGAGCATTTACTCATTTTTGGATACCCAAAATATCTCATATTTTTGATATTACTCATAGTTTCTTACTAATAAACCTTGTGCACAGTCAACTCTTCATCTTATGTGAGCATTTACTCATTTTTGGGTATCTTCTGTTACAAAATTGGATTTATCTCCTCCCTACACATGGATTGATGCTATTGGCCCATAGGAACCTTAATTGGACCATAATCCAAAAATTTCTAAAAATCTAGACCCTTAGGCTAAGGTCCTTCATATCCATTTTCAATTAATTCTAATTGCACATTGGAAAGTTCTTTTTGAATTTCTATTTCAGGGGAACTTATTTTAATAAGATGAGTTATTTTTCTATCCAAAAATATTCATAATCTGAATATTCTCTCTCTAGAATATTTTCTCTCTCTATGCCAAAACAGGCAGAGACAAGATCTCTTATATTTCAGAAAAGAAAATTGATTACAGGGGAATATGCTGGACATTTTGAGAGGCTGGGGAGGAATCTTACATTCACTCCCACTTGAAAAACGCGAGATGTCCTCATCTCGCAAACTTGGGATAATTTCGCAAGATGCACGAATATGAGACTTAGAGAAAAATTAATTAAGATTAACCACAAAAAAAAAAGTCTCAAAGAGAGTAAGATTTGAGATAAGAACAAGATTTAAACTTTATTCATTCTTGAAACATATACAGTAAAGATAGAAGAACTCTTTACACTTCCATAAGCCCGTCCATCATATGATCACAAAAGCAGCACTCACAAGCTGCACACGTATAAGGTAACTCATCTATGGGAATAATTCTATTGGTTATTGCCGCACCTATCTCAGTGGTATGAGGTGATCTAACAAAAGGACCTGTGAGAGGCAAGCCAAAAGGACCTGTGAGAGGCAAGCCAAAAACGGGGTAAAGGCATATCTTCTGATGATGAGGAAGAAAACACGCCAGTAAGAAGACTCGTTCAGAAAACCCAAGGTGCCTTGATCTCATGACGCAGTAGTATCGGGGACCCAAACCCAAGGCTTCAATAACCATGGCCAAGCGGACATTGTTACAAAAGTGCTGCTGACCCCAGGGTGTTACCTAGTTATGTCTTGATAGGTCCGCCATTTGGTTTGAGCTACAGAAGTTCCCAAGTGAGGAAAAAGTGAGCGCTCATACTGTTCTATAAAATCTTTCTTCACAGACTCGCTTGCGTCTTGAAGGTGAGAAATCATCATGGATAAAACTAATTCCTGTTGCCAAGCCATGAAGGAGATTAAGAAGAAGGGAGATCGATGGAAGTAAGATTACTGTGAGCGACAGGTAAAAGTTACGACTTATATAAAGGAAGGAGCTAACGTAACTTAGAAGCCAACGGTATCTTGTCACTAAAGTTTTACCGTCTTTCCATGATTTGGGTTTGGCACATATTTCTATGAAATACATTAAGAACTTTGAGATGAGGGGGTAAAAAAAGCTTGTAGGCTAAGTCACCTACTTTCATTGAATTCAGATATAAGGCTCACAATATCTGGGGGATAACTTCTTATACTCCCCAAGAGATAAAGAACTTCTTTTGGGCCGTACTCGAATGAAAACCAAAACCTTGGTATCCAAAACACCGATTTTTACTTCTGAACTCATTGTTCTGAATACTTAAAATAGGCGTGACTCTTGAGAAGTATTCTAAGAAAAGGGTCTTCCTTTTTTAAACAGAATCTTTCTTTTATTTTAGAGAGGGAATAATTATAAGATCAGAAAGGGAGATTCTTACTCCTGTATACCTCGAAGGCTGGGAAGGAATCTTACATTCTACCCCACTTAAAAAAGTGCGAGATGTCCTCATCTCGCAAGGTAGAGGACAACTCTTTTTCTTAAGATCCAATTTTATTCTGGGGTTCCTTATATTCTGGTCAACCCAACAGAATACTGGGATAAATATCCCTCATACTCATCATTAAATAACAATTCATTCAGATCATATCATTCATATCTTTAACATGATAATGGTCCATTAGACCAAAAAATTTCCATCTGAACATTCCTCCACGGGAATTTCAGTCAAGCAAGTTCTCAATTTGTCATCCCTTTAACTTGATCTACCAGTCAAGTGTTAACAGTAGTAATCTGACAGCATAATCCACTAATCTCATAGTGATTTGCTGAATTCATTATCATCATTCCAGTTATGAATATCATCACAGGGAGTCGTCCCCTTCATCCTCATTGTGGTTTCGTTCAGGTTATTATATATTCAACTAAATTTCAGAAATCATCATTTTTCAATCAGAATCCAAATCAATTCATCAATACTCAAACAGAATTAAAAATCATATCAACCACATTCGAAATCATCATTTGGATAGCATTAACGCTTATAATTTCAAGTCTTAGATTTACTCGTATATACTGTCAGTAAAGAGCTGCAGTTATACTCTCGGTATATACTGGTAGTCACGGCCCTTGGAATTATAAGGTAAATACCATCATGTCTAGGCCTCAAGCAAGTCAGGGATTCTATATAATTGCGGTACTTCCATCTGAAGTCCCAATTACCAAATTACGAATTTTAGTTTGAATATCAAATTATATGAATTATATCACACAATTACAACCTTTTTGTGCTTCTTGATAAATTTTTGACATCTTTGACTTCTCAGTTGATCTTTATTATTCAATTTGCTCTGATACCAACTGTGAGATCCCTGTTCCCACCGAGCAACAGATTCGGGGTACTAGCAGCGGAAGTAGCACTTCTCGCGCGCGGGACAGGGGTCCCACATTTGGGGCCTTGTCCACGGATATCCGGACAAGAGACTAATCCGTCGATTTTTCCAAAAACCGGACTCGAAAAAACTTCTCTTACCCGGAAAGCACGGGCGATTCCACCAGGATAACTTTTTTCTCTAACGTAGTCAAGACCATTACTGATCAAGCTAATCCGATTGTACCTATAAAGATACTCGGTCAGATCAAGGAAGAAACTTGCACTTGGATCATTGGGATCAACGCTTTTTTCCCCATCAAAGAGGCACAGCCATTGATTCCTATCCATTGAACAATTACTATCCGGGATTTACTTTATCTATCATAATAACAGAAATTGAGTCTCAATTTACGGATCCATCAGTCCAGCCTAACCCCATCCAGTCCCATGGGTTAGCCAACCGCCCAACCACTGTAGTGATGGGATCCAATTAAGAATTTGGTTAGGTTTTGTCCCGGGTACCAAGGAAAAGAGTTCCAAGGCCCCCTAGCCGGATGTTCATGCAAAAATAAAACTAGTCACACCACTTACACACCCAATATGAAATTGCCTTTTCACAGATTCAACCAGTTTTAAAACAATCCTTTAATAAAACCATAGTATCACTGATCACAATCTTCCAATTTATCCGGTTGATTCATAATTTCCCATCATTCCTTCATCAGAGTATCTATGGCATCATTGGCAACCAGAACGCTCACCACCTGTCCACGCAGGGGCCTTTTCAATAGTTCCTAGCCCATAATACTCGGCAATATAATCACTTATCAAAATCAAGATGGACTCTCGTTGAAGATCAGCAAGATCAACCAACAGATCCATATAAAGAGCCATGGACTCATCCACCATTGAAGACCAGCAAGGTCAATCAACCAGATCCATGCCCGGTTTCAGAAAACAACTCTTACTCCTTGTTCCAATATCTTCCTCGACGCACGCATGGGTATCCTAGGCGACCCACAGCCCGAGCACCGTATGGTCAGCACCCTCTAGGATCCTTCGTAGGTGACCTAGCGCTTCACTCATAGGCCGCTTCCTTGGTCCCTCATCCACCGTACCGGAAGCTCACCTGGTCAAGACCTCGGTCGACCTTGCTACACGAGACGTCCACCATTGACTCTCCGTCACAGCAGTTGCAACTTTATCAGTTAGGTCTCCATGACCTTAATCACAAGACGGTCAAAATGCTTCCCCAGCATTCTTGACATAAAACAGCCATTTACAAACAGTATTTACAAACAGTTTACAAATACAGTTTCTATATAAACTCTCATTTTTCCACATTATCCCTCATCAATCCACATTACTTATTCCACATTCCATTTATATGTGTACTCATCCCATCACATCATTTTCCATCTCATCACTTCAGATTCCTTCACATCACATATCATATATTCACATCCATACATATATCCACATCCACATCCATACATATATCCACATCCACATCCACATTCACATCCATACATCCACATCTACATCCATGCATCTATTTTCACATCCACATCTACATGCACATTCACATCCATACATCCACATCTATATGTGTACATTCACATCTACATGCATACATCCACCTCCACATTCACCTCCACATCTATACATCTACATCTACATGCATACATCCACATCTCCATGCATACATCCACATCCACATTCACATTCACATTCATACATCTACATCTACATGCATACATCCACATCCTCATTCACATCCATACATCCACATTCACATCTACATGCATACATCCACCTCCACATTCACATCCATAATCTCGCCCTATCACAACCCATATACATCTTATCCCATCACTTACATTTCTTACCTCATCCCATACACATCCTATCACTTCTTAACTCATCTTATCACATCCTAACTCATCTCCTATGCATCTTATCACATCTTATCACTTCCTATATCTTTTATGCATACCTCTATGCATGAAATTTAATTATGCTAAAAGTAACACTTTTATAATAAAATATTCATCTCTTATGCATACCTCTATGCATGAAATTCAAATATGCTAAAAGTAACTCTTTTATAATAAAATATTCATCTCTTATGCATACCTCTATTCATGAAATTCAATTATACTAAAAGTAACTCTTTTATAATAAAATATTCATCTTTTATGCATACCTTTATGCATGAATTTCAAATATGATAAAAGTAACACTTTTATATTAAAATAATAATCTTTTATGCATACCTCTATGCATGACAATCAATTATGCATAATATAAAAATCAATTTCTCTAGGCTTACAATGAATATCTTTCAATTAATCTAGAACGATAATTCCTAGAATATGGTAGGAAGTCCTCTTTTCATGATTTGAATGAAATTATTTTATGCGTAATTTTTATAAAAATTTTGCCATAGCTCCGCTGCTATGATTGATAAATCTCAATTTTTCTAAGGGATAAAGCTTATCATTAAGGAAATAATTAGAATGATCCCTAATAATTGGATCATTAATCCATAATGGATTGAATCATTAATATTCATGAAATACATAAACTAAAAGCATAGAAAAAAGCCATTAATTTGACCTCAAGTATAGATTAATCTTGGATTAAGGAAAAACTTTATGAAAAGCTTCATTTGGATTGAGAATGGGTCATGAGTATGACCATTTCTTGAGTGAGAGAGAGAAATTACATAAAAACCATTTGAATTAAACATAAATAGAAATTTATGTAACTCTTAACTATCATTAATCAATTAACTTCAATAGCATTCATCAAATTATGTAACTCTTCACTACCAATCATCAATTAACTTCAATAGCATTCAAAAACCATTCCAATTAAGCTTCTCAAGCTTGAGAGGGGTTGAGAAGAGAGAAACATTGAGAAATTATAGAAAAGATTAAAATTCACCACTTACCTTACAAATTGCTTGATTCTTTGTTCACGGTAGAGGCCCCCAACCAATCAATTGGTTTGGTATGTTGAAGGAGCCACCAATGGAGATTGAAGAAAGAGGGAAGCTCCAATTTCTTACAAATTGGAGAGAATTTTAGAGATTGAAGAAAGAGGGAAGCTCCAATTTCTTACAAATTGGAGAGAATTTTAGAGAATAGTAAATATTAGCATTATTTCAGCATAGTTCTAGAATAGTAAAATTCTCCTCCTTTTTTTCAAAGGATTCATGTTCTATTTATAGGAGAGGGAGGCTCTAACCAAAGCTAACTAATTTCTAGAATTTTCTAATTTCAGTTTGGTTGAATTTGGACTAGATTTGGACCTAGTTTGGTTCCTTTTTGATTCGGTTTGGTTCCTTTTTTATTTGGTTTGGTTCAAGAGAGAGGAGAGATAAAAATATCACATTATTTTTGAGTTTAAAACTCATTCAAGCATGTGAAATATGCACCTCCTTTAATGGACTCCCCTTCCTTACATATGTGTCAAAATGGAATCATTATACCCAAAATATCTCATATTTTTTATATTGCTCATAGTTTTTTACTAATAAACCTTGTACATTTTCAACTCTTCATCTTATGTGAGCATTTACTCATTTTTGGATACCCAGAATATCTCATATTTTTAATATTGCTCATAGTTTTTTACTAATAAACCTTGTACATTTTCAACTCTTCATCTTATGTGAGCATTTACTCATTTTTGGATACCCAAAATATCTCATATTTTTGATATTACTCATAGTTTCTTACTAATAAACCTTGTACATAGTCAACTCTTCATCTTATGTGAGCATTTACTCATTTTTGGGTATCTTCTGTTACAAAATTGGATTTATTCTCTCCCTACACATGGATTGATGCTATTGGCCCATAGGAACCTTAATTGGACCATAATCCAAAAATTTCTAAAAATCTAGACCCTTAGGCTAAGGTCCTTCATATCCATTTTCAATTAATTCTAATTGCACATTGGAAAGTTCTTTTTGAATTTCTGTTTCAGGGGAACTTATTTTAATAAGATGAGTTATTTTTCTATCCAAAAATATTCATAATCTGAATATTCTCTCTAGAATATTTTCTCCCTCTATGCCAAAACAGGCAGAGACAAGATCTCTTATATTTCAGAAAAGGGAATTGATTACAGGGGAATATGCTGGACATTTTGAGAGGCTGGGACGAATCTTACATAGGTCAATCAACCAGATCCATGCCCGATTTCAGAAAACAACTCTTACTCCTTGTTCCAATATCTTCCTCGACGCACGCGTGGGTATCCTGGGCGGCGACCCACAGCCCGAGCATCGTATGGCCAGCACCCTCTAGGATCCTTCGCAGGTGACCTAGCGCTTCACTCATAGGCCGCTTCCTTGGTCCCTTATCCACCGTACCGGAAGCTCACCATTTTAATCGAACCGAGGCTGGTCAAGACCTCGGCCGACCTTGCTACGCGAGACATCCACCATTGACTCTCCATTCAGCAGTTGCAACTTTATCAGTTAGGTCTCCACGACCTTAATCACAAGACGGTCAAGATGCTTCCCCAGCATTCTTGATGTAAAACAGCCATTTACAAACAGTATTCACAAACAGTTTACAAATATAGTTTCTATATAAACTCTCATTTTTCCACATTATCCCTCATCAATCCACATTACTTATTCCACATTCCATTTATATGTGTACTCATCCCATCACATCATTTTCCATCTCATCACTTCAGATTCCTTCACATCACATATCATATATTCACATCCATACATATATCCACATCCACATCCACATTCACATCCATACATCCACATCTACATCCATGCATCTATTTTCACATCCACATCTACATGAACATTCACATCCATACATCCACATCTATATGTGTACATTCACATCTACATGCATACATCCACCTCCACATTCACGTCCACATCTATACATCTACATCTACATGCATACATCCACATCTCCATGCATACATCCACATCCACATTCACATTCACATTCATACATCTACATCTACATGCATACATCCACATCCTTATTCACATCCATACATCCACATTCACATTCACATCTACATGCATACATCCACCTCCACATTCACATCCATAATCTCACCCTATCACAACCCATATACATCTTATCCCATCACTTACATTTCTTACCTCATCCCATACACATCCTATCACTTCTTAACTCATCTTATCACATCCTAACTCATCTCCTATGCATCTTATCACTTCCCATATCTTTTATGCATACCTCTATGCATGAAATTCAATTATGCTAAAAGTAACACTTTTATAATAAAATATTCATCTCTTATGCATACCTCTGCATGAAATTCAAATATGCTAAAAGTAACTCTTTTATAATAAAATATTCATCTCTTATGCATACCTCTATTCATGAAATTCAATTATGCTAAAAGTAACTCTTTTATAATAAAATATTCATCTTTTATGCATACCTCTATGCATGAATTTCAAATATGATAAAAGTAACACTTTTATATTAAAATAATAATCTTTTATGCATACCTCTATGCATGAAAATCAATTATGCATAATATAAAAATCAATTTCTCTAGGCTTACAATGAATATCTTTCAATTAATCTAGGATGATAATTCCTAGAATATGGTAGGAAGTCCTCTTTTCATGATTTGAATGAAATTATTTTATGCGTAATTTTTATAAAAATTTTGCCATAGCTCCGCTGCTATGACTGATAAATCTCAATTTTTCTAAGGGATAAAGCTTATCATTAAGGAAATAATTAGAATGATCCCTAATTGGATCATTAATCCATAATGGATTGAATCATCAATATTCATGAAATACATAAACTAAAAGCATAGAAAAAAGCCATTAATTTGACCTCAAGTATAGATTAATCTTGGATTAAGGAAAAACTTTATGAAAAGCTTCATTTGGAGTGAGAATGGGTCATGAGTATGACCACTTCTTGAGTGAGAGAGAGAAATTACATAAAAACCATTTGAATTAAACATAAATGAAAATTTATGTAACTCTTAACTATCATTAATCAATTAACTTCAATAGCATTCATCAAATTATGTAACTCTTCACTACCATTCATCAAATTATGTAACTCTTCACTACCATTCATCAATTAACTTCAATAGCATTCAAAAACCATTCCAATTAAGCTTCTCAAGCTTGAGAGGGGTTGAGAAGAGAGAAACATTGAGAAATTATAGAAAAGATCAAAATTCACCACTTACCTTACAAATTGCTTGATTCTTTGTTCACGGTAGAGGCCCCCAACCAATCAATTGGTTTAGTATGTTGAAGGAGCCACCAATGGAGATTGAAGAAAGAGGGAAGCTCCAATTTCTTACAAATTGGAGAGAATTTTAGAGAATAGTAAATATTAGCATTATTTCAGCATAGTTCTAGAATAGTAAAATTCTCCTCCTTTTTTTCAAAGGATTCATGTTCTATTTATAGGAGAGGGAGGCTCTAACCAAAGCTAACTGATTTCTAGAATTTTTCGATTTCAGTTTGGTTGAATTTGGACTAGATAGAAGAACTGTTTACACTTCCATAAGCACGTCCATCATATGATCACAAAAGCAGCACTCACAAGCTGCACACATATAAGGTAACTCATCTATGGGAATAATTCTATTGGTTATTTCCGCACCTATCTCAGTGGTATGAGGTGATCTAACAAAAGGACCTCTGAGAGGCAAGCCAAAAACGGGGTAAAGGCATATCTTCTGATGAGGAAGAAAACACGCCAGTAAGAAGACTCGCTCAGAAAACCCAAGATGCCTTGATCTCATGACGCAGTAGTATCGGGGACCCAAACCCAAGGCTTCAATAACCATGGCCAAGCGGACATTATTACGAAAGTGCTGCTGACCCCAGGGTGTTACCCTAGTTATGTCTTGATAGGTCCGCCATTTGGTCTGAGCTACAGAAGTTCCCAAGTGAGGAAAAAGTGAGCGCTCATACTGTTCTATAAAATCTTTCTTCACAAACTCGCTTGCGTCTTGAAGGTTAGAAATCATCATGGATAAAACTAATTCCTGTTGCCAAGCCATGAAGGAGATTAAGAAGGAGATCGATGGAAGTAAGATTACTGTGAGCGACAGGTAAAAGTTACGACTTATATAAAGGAAGGAGCTAACGTAACTTAGAAGCCAACGGTATCTTGTCACTGAAGTTTTACCGTCTTTCCATGATTTGGATTTGGCACATATTTCTATGAAATACATTAAGAACTTTGAGATGAGGAGGTAAAAGAAGCTTGTAGGCTAAGTCACCTACTTTCATTGAATTCAGATATAAGGCTCACAATATCTGGGGGATAACTTCTTATACTCCCCAAGAGATAAAGAACTTCTTTTGGGCCGTACTCGAATGAAAACCAAAACCTTAGTATCCAAAACACCGATTTTCACTTCTGAACTTATTGTTCTGAATCCTTAAAATAGGCGTAACTCCTGAGAAGTATTCTAAGGAAAGGGTCTTCCTTTTTTAAATAGAATCTTTCTTTTATTTTAGAGAGGGAATAATTATAAGATCAGAAAGGGAGATTCTTACTCCTGTATACCTCGAAGGCTGGGGAGGAATCTTACAGGACAGGTGGTGAGCATTCTCGTTGCCAATGATGCCATAGGTACACCCATGAAGGAATGATTGGAATTAAGGATTCAACTGGAGATTTTGAGGATTATGATCAGGACTCTATGATTTCATTAAATGATTGTTTTAAAGACAGCTGATTCTGTGAAAAGGGCAATTTCATATTGGGTGTGTAAGTGGTGTGACTATTTTAAGTTTGCATGAATACCTGATCTAGGGGACTGGAAACTCTTTTCCATGGTACCCAGGACAAAACCTAACCAAATTCTTAATTGGATCCCATCACTAGAGTGGTTGGGCGGTTGGCTAACCCATGGGACTGGATGGGGTTAGGCTGGACTGATGGGTCCTTGAATTGAGACTCAATTCTGTTATGGTAGGATAGATGAAGTAAATCCCACACAAAAATTGTTCTATGGAAAAAAATCAACGGTCGGTTGTGCCTCTCACAAAATGAGGAAAAAATCATTGGTCTCTATGATCCAAGTGCAATCTTTTCCCTAATCTGACTATGGGACTTACAGGTTCGGTCAGATCAGTTCAGTTAGTTAAGGCTTTTGACTATGTTAGAGAAAAATTATCTTAGGATAGATGAAGTAAATCCCACACAAAAATTGTTCTATGGAAAAAAATCAACGGTCGGTTGTGCCTCTCACAAAATGAGGAAAAAATCATTGGTCTCTATGATCCAAGTGCAATCTTTTCCCTAATCTGACTATGGGACTTAAAGGTTCGGTCAGATCAGTTCAGTTAGTTAAGGCTTTTGACTATGTTAGAGAAAAATTATCCTCGAGGAATCACCCGTGCTTTCCGGGCAAGGGAAGTTTTTTCTGGGTTCGGTTTTGGAAGAACCGATGGATTAGTCTCTTGTCCGGATATCCGTTGGGCGAGGCGGCGAGTGAGGGCCCCTGCCCCCCGCAAAAAGTGCTACTTCCGCTGCGAGCACCCCTGAATTCGTTGCGTGGTGGGGACAGGGATTTCACACAAGGTATGTTACTCCTCTATCTTGTTAGTTATATACATCTAATAGATAGGGGATGCCTTAGTTTTAGATATTTTTGCTTTTGTAGGAACCATTGGAGCCTTGCTCTTATAGAATTATTGGACAAGAGAATCGTGTGGACTCTTAATTCAGTACCAAGATCACATCCTGAGTTAGGCCTGTAAGTAAACATTCAAAGCACCTTTCTCTAGTATCTATGGCTCCTTGAAGTTGGCAATGTATCTTATTGTGAAAGCTTATTTATTATGTAGGTGTATAAAAAGGCTTCTTCATGTTCTTGGTTCCCTATATGGAGACAATGAACAGTACCAAGATCACATCCTGAGTTAGGCCTGTAAGTAAACATTCAAAGCACCTTTCTCTAGTATCTATGGCTCCTTGAAGTTGGCAATGTATCTTATTGTGAAAGCTTATTTATTATGTAGGTGTATAAAAAGGCTTCTTCATGTTCTTGGTTCCCTATATGGAGACAATGAACTGTACAAATCAGAGGTCAAACCTATTCAAGCTCCCAAGCAAGGAGACTCATGCTCCTGTGGATGGAGATCGTCGATGATACATAATGTAGAATATATTCTCCAAAGTCTCTTCTCCATGAATCCCTTCATGTCCAAGGTAAGTGGAAGAATCATTGGGTGGACATTGATTTAGCTAGATTTGCAGTTTGACATTGTGAATTTTGTTTTTTTAGACCGCATTATAGAATTATGATAGTAACTATGTGGAGCGGTACAGAGTGACCATGATATGATTAATACTAAAGAATAGAACACAGATGTCTGAGGAGAACCAGCCGGAATTCCCCGATCCTGCAAATGTTGAGGTGCTCCTTCAGGCTGTAGGGGACAAGGAAAAGCCCTCTGAGCACATAGAGGCAAAGCCAAGGTCCAATGTGGAGGTTAACATTGAACATCCCAAGGCTGATGAGGTAGAGCAATCTGAAGAGGCAGAGCCGAAGCCTGAAGAGAAAACAGATGAGAAGCAGACTGTAGAGGCCAAGGCGGGACCTAGTAAGGGAGGTAAACAATAAAGAACCTAAGTCTGATGAGGATGCCAAGGCTAGTGAGGATCCCAAGCTTGATGAAGATCCCACGCCTAATTTACCTGATGTAATGTAACCAACTCAATTTTAAGAATTGTTTCTATTAGCTATTTTTGTCCCTTAACAATGATTATATGCTTCAATCGTATTTAGACTGATTAGAATCATGTCAATAATGGTTCCAGATGCCGAGGAGGCTTATTATCTTGGATGTTAATGGATTGTTGCTCATCAAAAGATAGCCCGAGAGCTTTGGACCAAGTGCTACAGGGAATTACAAAGTCAAAGAAATGCATGTCATGCTAAGGCCCAAACTGTATCAATTTATCAACTTTATAATTAAGCACTTTAGATTGGCCATATGGTCCTCAATGATGACTCATAATTTGAGGCCTCTTGTCATGCTAGTTTTGAGAGAATCTAAGATTGAGGAAACAAAATTGTATTTTGTATATGACCAAAGGCACTGTTACATTGACCCAAGTGTTTTTCATCCCAACAAACCTAGGTGCCCTTACTTATAACGCGCTATGACCAAAGGCACTGTTACATTGACCCAAGTGTTTTTCATCCCAAAAAACCTAGGGTGCCCTTACTTATAACGTGCTATGTGGATATACAACACCCATATAATCCCACAAATACATTATTAATTAATGATACCCCTGAGAAGGCTATGTACAATCCCATGGGAACATGGATATCACCCTTTCCTTTCGTAGGTAATGTAGATGATGTTTATTTGGAAGAACAATTGATTCCATATTTAGATGGAATGTACAAATCAAAAGACTCTGTACAAGATTATGCAATGAGAAATCCTTTTTTGTAATGTAATGTTTTTAACTGTTCTATTCTCACTCAAGTAATGTGTCTTGGAAAATAGTATACGTTGTATTGTTTTTTGAAAGTACTGCATTGAACAAAAGGCTCTTGTCATTAACAAGATAGACTTAATTAATTATGTCAGAAGAGTACATTGGAGTGGGTATTGTCAAGTAGGAATGATCTTGATTGTGTTACCCAATTCTTTACATTGTATTACTCGCTCCCTTCTAAGGAGGACCTTTCTTCCATTGTGAAAGTACTGCATCGAACAAAAGGCTCTTAATTATGTTAAAAGAGTACATTCAAATTTATAATGTCAAGTAGGAGTGTCATTAACAAGATAGACTTAATTAATTATGTCAGAAGAGTACATTGGAGTGGGTATTGTCAAGTAGGAATGATCTTGACTGTGTTACCCAATTCTTTACATTGTATTACTCGCTCCCTTCTAAGGAGGACCTTTATTCCATTGTGAGAATGAAATTAAAGTGTGCATGCGTGTCTTGCAAGGATTCTTAGACAATATCCTTCCGTAGCTGTAAATTACATTTTCCTCATATAGAAACAATTGTCACCAGTGTTGAAGCTTCATCAATCACTTCAATGTCTATGACTTTGTCGTCCATTGTACTTGCGGCTACCTGATCCATTGGTACCAACTCTCCATTGATGTAACGGGACCTGCTATACCAGAAGGACAAGATAAAAGTTTGAGTTGCAATCATGTACTCGCAACTACTGTCTCCAGTGCAATGTTACAATGGATATCATCAAAAAATTTACTCAGCCATCCCTCATCAAGAAGTCTTTCTAAGAGGAATGTGTCCAAATCTTTGTAGACAAGCATGGTTCTTGCTATCTTCACCTGAAATAAGCATGGTTCCACAAGCATGGTTTTCGCTATTAAATAAGCTAAAAAGTTCCACAAACACAATAATTGGTAGGTAAACAATAATTTTTGCTACACGAGTTGGAATGAGCCCTCTCGTAGAGAGCGTTGCACATCCTTGAAGAGCTTGCTCTTTTTACTGACTCCATTACTGAGGGGTCTGGGATAGGCCAATCCATGTAGTTCCACTCAGCTTGCAAAGATAGCTCTTCCAAGCGGCCACGATTGTGTTTCTTATTGAGCAGATGGTAGAAATGATCATAGAAAAAGATTCCTGTATCTACAAGGCTTTTGTTGCTCCTTCCCTCATATTGTAGCCGACCAATGTGTGCGTGAACCACATTCATAATTCCAATGATGCATTGATCTGGATCCCACTCCTCATATGATGAGGGGTACACATCTGCACAACCATAGATGTGGACAATTTACACAATTCATTAGAGCATTATGAGAAAATGAAAGATTGACAAGCGATAGATTTACTTACAGTTTTGTCTATGCGAGGGAAATTTTATGTCATCTGGATTCTCAAGCACAAGCTCATTATGCATATATATATGCTACACTAGGACTTCCTTGATGGTTGTTCTTCCAGTCTCTATCTTGAAGTCTTTTACTCTTCCTTTCCATGACGCCCTAAATGTATTCTTCTTGCTTATCTTTCTTTTCTTCCTTGACTACATAAGGACCCATGAGCCCTTGGTGATTAGCAGTTCAGTCCATTGATTTTGCGCATTGAGAGAGTTGGATACAAGTATAGCAAACACTGATGATCTTGGTCTCCTTGCCCTAGGAATTGAATCATCTATGATGGCATTAGTGGGGCAAAATCAGGATGATATAAAACGAGATTTGCTACCCATCTTTTCAAGAAGGGATGGAGTACAAAAGCCTGAAGCTTCAAAAAATGGAGTGCAGCAGAAGGTAGAGGAAATGAAAAGAGCGTGAGATATTGTTTAAGGCCAAGAGGAAGTTTGACAGGAGGGAAATTTTCCCTCCTTTGCAAAAAGGTGTATTTAATACATGGAATCGAATAGAAGTTTCCCTCCCTACAAAAGTGTAGGTGTGTTTAATGCATTCGGGTGTGAAAAGTGACTATCAAGTGTTTAATGCATTCGGGTGTGAAAAGTGACTATCAAGTGTTTAATGCATTCGGGTGTGAAAAGTGACTATCAAGTGTAAGTAGAGTACATTTTGACGTGAGAAAGAAGAGTTTTTGGATTTAGAAGAAAGAAATAACCTATTTTTCAACGTAATGTTGCCTTCTTCTTGATTGGTTGCGCTCCTTTTTCTCTCTCTACTAAAAGGCCCTACGAATGACCTCCAAAATGTCCTAATGAGAGTGCATTTCTACATAGTAGCCAAGGGATGAGAACAAACCTATGGCATTGATTATGAGTAAACTTTTAGTCTGATTTGCTAAGATGGTAATAATGAGAGCAGTCATTACTATGGTTGTAGCTAAGAATGGTCTTTACATTAGATGGATGTAAAGAGTGCATTTCTACATGGTGATTTATAGGAGGAGGTCTACATGGTCAACAACCAAGATATGATACATCTATATTTTTTTTGTATTTTATATAAAGGCTTGTATAAAAATATAGATATGATACATCTATATTTTTTTTGTATTTTATATAAAGGCTTGTATATCTTGAAACAACCACCTAGAGCACGGTATGGCTTGAAACAAGCACATAGAGTATGGTTAAACAAGATAGAAGAGATATTGTACATCACATTTTTCATTTCATGTGAAAAAAGTTGATAGGGACATTGTTCTAATTGTCATCTACATTGATGACTTGATTGTCATAGAAAATAGTGGGGGTGACATTCATGAGGTGAAGATACTCCTTATTAAGAGGAAGTATAAAATGAAGGATTTGGATGAACTACAATACTTCGTATGTATATAGGTGATTAGGTCACATGATGGCATTTAGCTTTTGTTGCTTTGACCATGCTGTCCAAGTATGGGATGAGCACTATACTTTGAACATTTTTTCCAAGTACTTGATGATAGCCTGTAAGCCAAGCCAATATTAGTGCTATTAGAGTAGAGCATAAAATTGATTTGCAGATATAGGTGATATTTTGGAGGACCTTACTATAGGGAGAGCTTCATTTAAATGACTATCAGTAGGCCATATTTGAGCTACATTTTTGGATTGGTGAGTCAGTTTATGTAGGCCATATTTGAGCTACATTATTGGATTGGTGAGTCAGTTTATGTAGGCTCCAAGGAAGGCACACTTTGATGTGGATAGGAGAATACTCTAATACATAAAGTCCAGAGTACACTATGGACATTTGTAATGACGCGTGTAGTGATGGAGATGAGCGTCGCTAAGGGGGGTTTGTGTTGTAGTGCCCATATTTGCTAGTAGCTTCTATGACCAAGTTACCCCACATGCTGCTATAGGAACACCCCTATATTCAGTCTTTGTACTTAAAAAAGTAACCAATGGTTTCTCCTTACTACACTAGCAAATAGCCACACTCCTAAAAGAAAACAAAAAGATGCTAGAAGATCTCCCGTCTAAGACATTACTAGCCCAATCTATATCTGTATAATATTCATATACTTACACCTGTACTCTAGCCTCATGAAAACATTACGATGCTCCTAGCACGAGGCGTCACATAAGCAACACATTTGTATTACTTAAGTTTGAATTTTACATGGCATAAACAATGCCCACTACATAGGCGTCGCATAAAGAGGTTTCTCACATACATACATTATAGTACTCATCTCCCTCTCACACACATACATACAATATCAAAGAACTCATTTTATCTCTCTCTGTCTTTCTCTCTGTCACACACACACACACACATTATAGTCTATCATGTACACGATGATAGGAAATGCTTAAGTGACATCCAACATCTCTTTTACTACCTGATTAAAATGCAAGGATTCTTTATGTCTCTCTCCCATATACACATTATAGTACTTCTTTTCTCACTCTCTCTCACATACATACAATATAAAAGTACTCCTTTTATCTCCCTTTCTCTCCCTCACACACAAACCTCTCTCTCTCTCTCTCTCTCTCTCTCTCTCTCTCTCTCTCTCTCTCTCTAAAATTGGATTGAGCACACATTAAATAACTCACTCTCTCAAAGGTCGAGCACGCAAGCGAGCAAAGATCAGTTCAACATGGCAGATTATAACACTGGTAAGCACATAATTATAATTCAACAATTTACATTTGTGCACAAAGTTGAATAAAAGTAAAAGCTCATGTAAATATATGTAAGCATACAACGGTACAAATTAT
The DNA here is from genome assembly GCF_041138505.1 of Cibotium barometz. Lineage (NCBI taxonomy): Eukaryota > Viridiplantae > Streptophyta > Polypodiopsida > Cyatheales > Cibotiaceae > Cibotium > Cibotium barometz. Next base: position 45,636,294 of record NC_141047.1, read on the forward strand.
ATAAAGTGATCAAATGTTTACAAATGGTAAAATTTGATGAGTACAAATGGTAGAATGTGAGGCTAACACGATCTACCTATTCCTATACAAATGTTGTGGATAATAGTATGTACAATGCCTCCAAATACAAAATGGGGCTTGAAACACACTAGGGATCTAGAGGAGCAAGGAGGAGGAGGGCCGTCTAATCTCCATGATCTATACCCTTGTCATCCTCATGATATGATCATCCTCCCCCACCAGTGTGCAGGCTGTTCCATTGATGTAGATATGCACCCAATGGCACTCTCTTGATCTACCTCTATCATGTCCTCATCGCCGTGTAACTCCTACGGTTTAGAAACCTGAATTAGCTAATGTTTGAATACTTTAATTATAATTATAATGACATTTAATCAATATTACTTATAAAAGTAGTGCTGTGGTGGAGGTAGCTGTGTCTTCAAATGCCCATAACCTTGAAAGGTGGACATCTCTATCTCATGAGGAGTGGGCTCGCGACCATAGTCCTTCACCTATTATTTAAAAAACACATGAGTTATCGGTTGATATAAAAAACATATGATACAGACATGCATGCACGTATAAGACCAAATGTAAACATTCTAATAATTACTTATAAAAGTGGCAATAAATCCCTTCTTTTCTATCCCGCCAAAACGTCATTAGGGGAAGGTTGAGGTCTATAGGGGCCCTTTAAGCTGCCATATTATGATTTTAATGACTTTTTGTTAAAATGTTAAGTTTCTTTGACTTTAGATACCTTCTTATTCTTCAAATGGCTAGAAGTTTGAATTTCAAAGTTTTCCGCCAAAATTGAATTTAAAATTGAGTGGGCAAAACCATATCATGTGACATATCTATGGAAAGAGCCCAGCAAGTGGATTCTGGATCTCTAATCTCCGACAAATTTTGAGCCCATATGTAGAAGTTATGGATGTTCAAAATTTCAAAAATTCCCCCCCCCCCCCCCACTTTTTGGGAATGAAAAGTATAAAAAGGCATCTTCTAGAGAATCTTTTGACCACCTTTAATCACCCAACATTTTTGTATACATGGCATCACATGGTTGGCCCTTTTTCTTAAGTCACATGATTGGCATCACATGATTGGCCCTTTTTCTTAAATCACATGGCATCTTAAAGGGCCCCTATAGACCTCAACCTTCCCCTAATGGATGTATGCCCAGCCTATAGCCTATCGTGCTTCATCCTATAGACATACGATCAGAATAAAAAAACATGTATAAATAAACCTATGATTTAATACATGCACTAGTGCATAGTAAGAGAGTAAATATTACATACCTTCTTCTAATCCCAATGTGTCGTGAGTCACATCTCCTACCAAAAGGCCCTCCATGACTCCTGCATGCATAATAGTGGGGCAGATATTCTCCACTGCTTAACAATATCTCCTACACATTTCCAAGTCACATCCAAGAAGTTAGAGTCAAAATTAATGCATGTGTCAACAATTGTGAACTGTGAAACACTCGCCCATCAAGTCACTGAATTTCATGTCATGTACACATAGGTTGTAGCAAATAATGAGTCTAAATATAGATTATACCTAGAGATAATACTTACCAGGTTCATATGAGTGAAGAACTCTAAATAAATTAAACATGCTATGAATACTTTCACTAAAAACTCATACATAATTGACTTTAATGACGAGTAGTTGCTCTAATTTTTCTTTTGTTCCAATGGAAGACAAGTTTCAACTCATCCTCTCGTACGCTGCCTCCTCTAGCATGCCTACAAGCTCCTATGATAGGGTGAGGAGGTGTGTCCTCTCGTCTTCATTGACATCTTTTAGGATGTCCACTAGATACGTACTACAAGCAGAGAGTTCCATGTTGGTGTGGGTAACCATGATTTTAATGATTTTTAAGGGGATACAGAGTTGTGATTTTTTGGGGGTATACAATTATGGATTGATAACACCATATTAAATAAAGTGGAAAAAATCCCATTCCCAGGTTGGTCGTGTTTTTCATTTTTGTGTGCTTTCTGTGTGAAAAAATATTAAAATATTATGTAAACTTGTCAGGAAATATATGATATATACTATGAAATTAGGAGCCCCCATGTGCCACACTGTTATTTTAATAGTCCAAGAACAAGATAAAAGAATGGTCCTAGGGCCATTTTAAGGCTGTAGAGTAAAAAACTCCTGTAATTTGGTGCTTTGAAATAAAAGTAGAACAAACCCTATATGCAACACATTGAAGTTAGATGGGAGTTTGTGGGCAATTAACCATTCTAGCGCTAATGTGCACCTTCAAATAATAAGTAAAGTTTTAGTTTGAATAATAGAATAAGTTTTACTCTAGACGCTGCTACATAGGTCCCTTAAACTATGTGCCTTAACTGGCATCAGAAGAGGTAAATATGAGTGCATGCTTGCTCAATACTCCCTTAAATTTAAGAACAAAAACATGTATTAATAGAGGAATGGCCCTATGACCATTTTGTACCTTTGATTGTTTATAATGGGAGTGGTACAAGATGAGAAAAATATGAAAATATAAAATAATATGAAAGGAGACACCATTAAATGATACACCATGCATGATGGCTACTGATCTTGACACTTAAATTGGTATAAACTAGAATGATTCAAATAAAAATAGGCCATGCATGATAGTTACTGATCTTGACACTTGAATTGGCATAAACTAGAATGATTCAAATAACTTGCATTTGTAATCAAATTTGAGACTTCTACATGAATAATAAAGAAAAGAGGAAGACCAATAAACAAGATACATAAGACTTGAGGCTCTAGTAAATAACATTAAATTTTTATTTCTGGTGAGAAATGTACATTGTCTCATAGGAGAATACACAATAGAAGTACATTTCTGTTATACAAGTGAAGGGATACCCATTGAGATTTTGTATGTCAAGATGGGTCTTTTGGCTTGAAATATTTATTTACAAGATTTGTGATAACATACATGAATGAACATTGCTTTTGTGTCCAAAGCACGTTTTCTTTAATGACGTCGCCTCCATAAATATTCCTCTAGTACAATCTTTGTTTCAAGATTAATCTTAGTCTGAAAGACATTGTTCTGTGTGTAGTGTCTCTTATTATGAGCATATAACCATTGACACAACCAATGGATAGTTGTGGTTTTTAAGAAGCCTTGAAGTTCCTTCGGTGTCTGATTCCATGGCTTTGGGAATACAAGATAGGAACCTGGTATGTTCCACATAATTTGACAGTGTGTCATCAAAAATCAAAGTGTTGTCTCCATCCAAGTCTTGAAAATATGTCCAAATTTCTGGTAGGTTCTTGTGGTAAGCATGCTCATAAAAGCCAAAGAACATAGGGCTTTTAAAGAACATCCCAGTGTCTTGGCACGTCTCTTGGCTTAGCACATACTTGAATTTCATATGATGTTTTGGAGACATAAATTGAGGATGCGAAGAAATCCAAACCTCGAACCATTTAAAGCAAAAGTCTAAGAAATTTTCTGCATCCAAACGCACAGCATGGTACAATTCATTGCTTTCTTGAACTATTTGCTTAGTCTAATATGGCATCTCATCAACATGGTCTAGCTCAAATGATTCAAGAAGTATTCCAATCATATCAAGAATGAGAACCCTTCTTTGAAGGTACACATGCGAACGTTGGATGTCGTGGTACCAAAGATAATGAAACATGCCAACATAGCATCAACGGATTTGATGGCTTGCAAACATTTTTATTTGCCAAGATTGCTCCTATGCTATCATCTAAAATAGGAACACACATAATCAGTCGAATTCCTTCATTCATACAAGACAAGGAAAGAATAAAAACCCTTTATGTCTAGGCTCAAACAAGGGCTTACAAGTGGTATAGTGATCTTGGGGCTATTTCAAAGAGAAATAGTACAAAAGTGTGTATAGTAGGATGACCCTAGGATCATTCTGTACCCCTTCTTATACAACAATATATTACCCACAATATAATAGTCCTAGTAAGGCATGCTAATCTAGACCTTGAGAAAACTTACAGACAAAGGACTTGAGGACTTGTGGTCATGCAAAAATGACCCTAGGGCCATTCTTGGATGCCCAAGGCCACTATTGAATGCTATTTTCCATGAAAAAGAAAGGCCCCATGGCCATTCTTACACCTATTGTGTATGAAAAGAATGGCCCTAAGGCCATTCTTTAATGCTGGGGAGAATGCAAGAAAGTTGGATGATCCAAGAATGGCCCTAGGGCTATTCTTCGATGCCTAGAAGGATGCATGAAAGTTGGGTGACATAAAGCCAATGCTAGAATGGCCCAAGGTCCATTCTTGGACCTTGGGCCATTCTACCCATGGCCATCTCCAGCATGACCTTGAGGACTTGGGGTCATGCAAGAATGGCCTAGGCCATTCTTTCTCTTGTTGTGCATGAAGATTTCCCATGGCCACTCATTCATGCTCTTTGAGACCTTCAAGGGAAAATAATGGCCTTATTACCATAAAAGTATGGCCCTAGTGCATGTTATAGAATGGTCCTAGGGCCATTCAGAACTCCTTGTGCAAAGCTATTAGTACAAGGTGCTAATCAAACCTTGAGCGAGGGGCTTTAAATTATAGGACAAAAGAGAAGATACTAAATAGTAGATTGTAGAATGGTTTTTAGGTACATTATAAGAAACAAGTGCTATATAAACTTTCTATTGTGAACACACTTATGAACAAGCCTCAAGAGGGTGCACTCAGATGAAGAAGTAGGGTGCACTCTGATGAAGAAATTGTCTGACAAAATATGAGAAAAATTACAATAAAGGAGCCTCCTTAGAATTGGATGCACTGCCACTATAGGCTAACACTATAAAAAATGCAACAAAGTTCAAGACCCTAAAGACAGAAATAATCCATCAAAACTTAAATAAAGAGAATAAATATGTACATAAAGAGAATAGAGATATCTCCACAAAACTTGAATAGATTCATCAAGAGAATAGAGATATCTCCACAAAACTTGAAGAGAATAAACATGTACATCATTTTGTGAATATTTCTAAACTTCCAAGTTATATCTTGATTTAAAGTTCTTGATCCATTGCATTACATGAATAGATCTTTTGGAAATTCTACAACCTAGAAAAACCTGCACACAAAAGGTCATGATGATGAAAGTTGAAATGTTACAGTACACAGTTGAATATATCTATAATATAGTGAGAAATTCTAGATAGGATTATACCTTTTCTCTACTTACTGATATTTAGAAGACCATGATCGTTTAGCAATTTATTGATAAATGCCTTTGCCGGACTGAGACCTCAAGTTACTCCCTCCTTTGCAACCCAATCTTTTAGCTAGAGAAATCAATTTCGATGGCTTCATGCTTGAAATTTGAGGACCTTCTTTGATTAGAATATCCTTTATCTCATCTCCCATAATGTGAGACGAGCTACCACTAAGGCTTTGCATGCTTCTTGCACCAATCAATTCTCCTTTATCACCTCTCTTTCCACTTGTGTCCTTCACCTTAGAGGAGTCATGTAATTGACTTGCAAGAGGAAGTTTACCAGTGTGTTGAACCTTGTTTGTGACCAAATCACATTATACTCTTGCCATTTGTCAATAACATCACCAACAAGATTATATTATAAATCATGTCCATTTGATACTGGGAGCTGACCATATCGATTATTTTCAACAACGACAATACGTATATCTTCAGCATCATGAAGAAGCATTAAGTATGGTAGTAGCTCTCCCATGAGAACATTGTCATCTTTCATATCTAAATCAAACTTATTTGGAAAGATGCAGTTATTAGAGGGAGAAACACAAGCTTTATATGGAGAGTCATCAATAAGAACTGTCCTCCGTGGATCACATTAAAAGGCTTTTGACATTCAAGTGGTTTAAACATTGCCTCAACACCTGGGTTATCTGGCCTGAAAACTTTTCTCTTCTCAAAACTATAACATGCATTTTGACTCCAAATAGCAAAGAAAGGAAGTATTCTCCCAGCTTTCTCTTGCAAAGCTCTCACCATCTGGAGAATATTCTTTAGTGTTGCAATTGACCAGATACCAACATTGAATTTTTTTAAAATAATTTGCAAAAATGATATACACCCTGGATGAAGTATAAGGTATCTATTTGGAGCATACATAATGGATTGGTGTAGAGAACATAGCTGGAAGCAATGCTTCAAGAGTAATCCATTTAAATCCAATACCACAGTTAGCATTGCTCTCTTAGATGTGTTTTGTATTGAACAAATCTCCTTCTCAAGTGAAATTGACTCCTCTACAACTTCAATGGCAATTTCATTTATGCTAGTATTCGGCGATGCTTGATGTTATAGTTATTTCATACGGATCATAAGAGGCTCCTATGCAAAATAACTCTAATGATAACATTTTAAAGCATGATATGGCCTAGACAATGATGTACCCATATGCATAGTAAAAAAATATGTTCTTTTTTAAGCAAATATTTTCTCAAGGAAATATATATCTACTTAAAAGTAATAACGCTCCTAGATAGAACTTTTGATATATTTGTTGCCCCGTAGAGCAAAATGGCTTCAATTCTACTGCATTAGAACTTTGCAACGACTTGGTAGCATCTAGTTCATCATGCAAATCTCCACAAATTAAAAGGATACACAAAACATAACTATAAGTAAGCAATTCTCAAACAAAAAGATGTGGCCAATTTAATTCTCTAACTTGCACAAAATTTAAACTATGATAACCTTACTCTAGGGGCATTCTTTCCATGCACAATAGCATTAAGAATGGCCCTAGGGCCACTCTTGCATGACCCCAAGGCTGTACGATTCCTCCTCAGCCTGAATATCAAATAAGCCTCTGCTTCAATCCCTTGTAATCATTCTATGATTCTGAATACAAGAAAATATCATTTTTCCTTGTTTTGCCTAATGAGATTAAAAAATTCTAGAGAGTGGTAAATCAAAATTGGGATATTTTTGGATAAATAAACTCTTCAAATATCAAAAAAATGTTTTCCTAAAATAGAAAATCAAAATAGATTTTTCAAGGTGCAATTGGAATTAATTAAAATTGATTCAGAAGACCTTAGCCGAAGGGTCCAGATTTTTGAATTTTTATTATTATGGTCCAATTAAGGTTTCTATGGACCAATAATATTAATCCAATTGTTGGGACAAGATACAGAACAAAAGAAAATACCCAAAAATGAGTAAATGCCCACATAAGATGAAGAGTTGACCAAGTACTAGGTTTATTAGTTAAAAATTATGGTGTATTAATAAAAAAATGAGATATTTTGGAGTAATCATGCATTTTTGACACATGTGTAAGGAAAAGGGAGACCTTCAAGGAGGTGCCTATTTCACATACTTGGATAAGTTTAAAACTCAAAAATAATAGGATATTTTTATCTCTCCTCTCTCCTAAATCAAACCAAATAAAAAAGGGAGCCAAACTGGTCCAAATTTAGCCAAATTGAAGGTGGAAAATTCTAGAACTCAGTTGGACTCAGTTAGTGGTCTCTCTCTCCTATAAATAAACCCTCATTCCTTTGTATTATTATCTGTGAAGAACTAAACTATGATGGTATTACTCTAAACTAAGCTTAATTTCTATTATCCTCTAAAAACCTCTACAAAATTGAAGAGATTGGAGCTTCTCTCTCTCTTCTTCCTTGGTGACTCCTACAACATACCAAACCAATTGATTGGTTGGGGGCCTCTACACAGTGACTAAAGAATCAAGCATTTTAGGAGGTAAAGAGTGGATTATGGTCTTTTTTCTATAATTTCTAAATGTTTCTTTCTTCTCAACCCCTCTCAAGCTTGAGAAGCTTTAATTTGAATGGCTTTTGAATATTATTGAAATGTTTTAATGTATTGTAATAAAGAAACACATAAATTTCTATTTATGCTTAATTTTAATGGTTTTTAAGCATTTCTCTCTCTCCCCCCAAAGAAAGGTCATTCCTATGACCTATTCTCAATCCAAATAAAGCTTCTCATGAAGCATTTCTCTAATCCAAAAGTAATTTTTATACTTGTTTAATTGGAGGCCAAAATAATAGCTTTTTAATGCTTTTATGATATTTATCTTATAGAGAAATTATGAATCAATCCATAATTGGATAAAGATCCAATTATGAATCAATCCATAATTGGATAAAGATCCAATTAGTGGTCATTCTAATCATACTAATCATATTAAACTTCATTCTCTCAATTAAATTGAGAATTAGCAGCAACGGAGCTATGGCAAAATTTTTTATTTTTATGTTAAAAGAGGAATTCCCAAGACATTGGAAATCCATGTATTCCAATGATTTAGAGAATAAAATTGGAATGCTAAAATAATGTATAATTTATGAAAGATTTTAGTTAAATTTATCTTTTTGTATAGATAACCTTTTATGATGAAAGAGGAATTCCCACCATATTGAAATTCAAATATTTAAATAAGGAAATTATAATTCCTAGTGCAAAGGAATTAATGAAGATTTTTATTTAATTTTTAAGAGAAAATATAGTTAAATTTATCTTTTTGTATAGATAAACTTTTATGATGAAAGAGGAATTCCCACCATATTGGAATCCAATTAATTAAATGAAGAAAGTGTAATTTCTAGTGCAAAGGAATTAATGGATATTTTTATTTAAATTTTAAGAGAAAAATTTAATTAAATTTATCTTTTTGCATAGATAAGTTTAAACTATAAAAGAGGAATTCCTACTATATTGGAATTCAAATGTTTAGATGAGAAAAGTGAAATTTTTAGCTTAAAGAAATTAATGATTATTTTTATGTAATTTTTAAGAAGAGTTTTAATAGATTTAATTTAGGGAAAAGAGGAATTCCCATGATAATTGGATTGCACTCATTGAAATGAGAAAAAGAAGGATTTCAAGTTTATTAAAAAAAATAGGTATTGATATTAGCACTTTTATAATAAAACAATTTCCATTATGCATCTTTTCATGCATATAAATAAATTCAATGAAAAAAACATTTTTATAATAAAAGGATTTCCAATATGCATCTTTCTATGCATAGAAATTAAATTCAATGAAAACAACACTTTAATAATAAAAATTTCCATTATGCATATTTCTATGCATAGAAATTAAATTCAATGAAAATAACACTTTTAAATGAAAAAAAATCCATTATGCATCTTTCCATGCATATAAATTAAATTCAATGAAAACAACACTTTTATAATAAAAAGATTTTCAATATGCATCTTTCTATGTATATAAATTAAATTCAATGAAAACAACACTTTTATAATAAAAAGATTTCCAATATGCATCTTTCTATGCATAGAAATTAATTTCAATAATTAATATCAATGATATCCATGCATATGGTGAATATGTACATGGAGTAAATAAAAATATTTCTTTTAGAATGCACAAACGGTGGGAAGAGTTTTGTAAGCTTTCCTTTCGCTTGAGGGATTGAGGGTTCTACTCTTGTTTGGATCAAGAATGGCAACCAATTTCTTTGGAGAGGATTTAGTAAAAAACAATTGAATTATATCAAGTGAATTCAATGTAATTGGCTCTGGGTAGGAGTAGAGTAACAGTGCATTATAAACACTATTAATCTTTTACAAAGGGGGAGGCTTCTATTTATAGGAAACAATGAGCCTCTAACCAAAAAAACTAATTCTAGAATTTTCCAAATCAGTTTGGTTAATTTTTGACCGTTTTTGGTGGGTCAGTTTAGCTTACTTTTTGGATCTAGTTGAAACAGGAGAGAGGAGAGATGAAAATATCTCATTATTTATGATTTTAAAACTCCTCCACACATGTGAAATAGGTGCCTCCTTCATGAGGGGATCCCCACACTGAGGTGTCAAAAATGCATCATTTCCTCTAAATATCTCTTCTTTTTTAACTAATAAACCTTGTCCTTAGTCAACTCTTCATCTTATGTGATCATTTACTCATTTTTGGGGGATTTTCTTTTATTCCTCAATTTATCTCCTCCCTACCTTTGGATTAATCTTATTGGTCCATAGGGACCTTAATTGGAGCATAATTCAAAAATTTCTGAAAATCTGGACCCTTAGGCTAAGGTCCTTTATACCTATTTTTAATTAATTCCAATTGCACATTGGAAAGTCCTTTTTGAATTTTTGTTTCGAGAAAACCATTTTAGACACTAGGAGGATTTTTATATCCAAAAATATCTCAATTTTGCATTACCTCCCTCTAGACATTTTCTCTCTCTAGGCCAAAACAGGGTAAAACATGATCTTTCTTTTATTTCAGAGAGGGGAATAATTATAAGATCAGAAGGGGAGGTTCTTACACATTATAAGATCAGAAGGGGAGGTTCTTACACCTGCACACCTCAAAAGTCGGAGGGAGGAATCTTACACCCTAATTCGTATGGAAAAATTAATATGGTAACCTCCAGCATGTTCAAATAGGTGAACCACTTTTGAATCTTTTACTGGGAAGTACTCCTTCTTTGTAGTAGTGGTGCCAACTGAGAGTTGAGAATAAACACCTCAGAGTGGCTCTCACACGTGGAAGCTGGCACTTTATTAAACTGCAAAAACAAGGGTAACTCATTGAGGAAAAAGAGAAGAACTAAAGACGGAACTACCATATCATCAAAAAATGCAATTCGGATACCTACTTTAAACAGACGTATACGATAGTATCTGTGATCTGTGATGTCCTCTCCATCAAAGTTCTTACATCCATGATGTCAAGAGAGAGCTGTCGCTCACCATCTTCCATATTCACGAGACAAAAATGTCCCTATGCAAGCTCCTTAGTATCTCCAGGTTGACTGACTCCAACTCTTCTGTTTCTTTGATGTACTGTTCGTAGAGATTCTTTGGGTTTAATTTTACTTGTTGATCCTTGTCTTTTCTTGCCTTCTGCTCTTCCTCCCATCCGGCATCCTATTCTACCCTGGCTCTTGTGTTAATATCATGTGTAATATCTACAATTTTTATTTTATCTTGAGGAGCTCTTGCTGGTGGAATCATGAGGATGTTTTTCATTTTTGGGTCTATAGTCTCTGCAAGGTGTAGAAGCTTCTCATACCTCCACCTAAGCCTCTTCAGTGTCTCACTATCCTTGGGCATTATAGTCATCCTATGTGCATGGGCACACACAACACACAGGTCTACAAGAAAGTCTTCATCAGCAGCCTCCTGTAGACACAGCAAGGCTGTCCTCTTCCACCTTACAGCGGATAGGCTCCAGTTCTCACATATAGACCTGCACACCCACTAAAACGGGAGCTTGGGAACACATAACTCCACACAATTCTGTGCCATCCTGATCTCCTTCAGAATGTAGAAGTTCTGTGAGAGTCTCCTTGTTCTGGCCTGCTTCAGAATATGAATAGGTTTTCCTTTCCTTGGCTTCTTTTGAGAGGCAGCCTTTGCTGCCAATCCAGGCCCCTTACCTTGTCTCCTTGCAGTGGCCTTTGTTCTCGCCATGATCTACCAATTAGCCTAGTAGAAAGAGACATAAATCAACCTCTGTGTGTGTGTGTGTGTGTGTGTGTGTGTGTGTGTGTGTGTGTGTGTGTGTGTGTGTGTCTAAGTGTGTGCGTGTGTGTGAGTGTGTGTGCATGTGTGTGTGAGTGTGTGTGCATGTGTGTGTGTGTGTGTGTGTGTTTCTGTATGTCCAGTGTTAGACCGCACTAGCGAGGCCTCTATAATAATAAGTGCGATTTGGTACGATATCAAACAAGCGTTAGACATGCAAGCGCCATATCGCATGCCAAACCACAAAAATACCTCTCTCTCTCTCTCTCTCTCTCTCTCTCTCTCTCTCTCTCTCTCTATGTGTGTGTGTGTGTGTGTGTGTGTGTGTGTGTGGATGTCATGTAAGTGTATATGTGTGTGTATGTGTTTGCGGTTTGGCATGGGAGAGCTCTTCAGTAAGGCTTCAAAGTGCCTTATCACGCCAATTAGCAAAAACATCTCTCTCTCTCTCTCTCTCTCTCTCTCTCTCTCTCTCTCTCTCTCTCTCTCTCTGTGTAGCATTACTAGATGTGTATGTCTCTGTTGTATGTGTTTCTCCTTGTGTGTGTGTGTGTGTGTGTGTGTGTGTCCCATTGTGTGCGTGTGCAGTTCCTGCATGTGTGTGTGTGTGTGTGTGTGTGTGTGTGTGTGTGTGTGCGTGCGCGTGCGTGCATGAGTGTGTGCAAGAGAAACACATACCAAAGCTATCGGTGGCTTGATGGGCATCGCTATCGTGGTGGTCGATGGATCACTGTCGTGCTCGATGGATCTATCTCTATCTCTGTCTCTCTTTATCTCAGGCGCACCGTTACAAATAGAGTCATTTTTAATATTCACAAACCCCACGTGTCAATTGTCAACATCACAAGTGTCTGTTATTACTACACACATGGGCTGGTTTAAGTTATTTAATCCTCATGCCACTATTAACGGTTCTCGTATTTGAGAGAGAGAGAGAGAGAGAGAGCATCCCGATTTTTTAGGAACCCACAGACAGAGAGAGATTCTAATGACAGACAGAGAGAGATTCTAGTGACAGACAGAAAGAGAGTCAAGCATCCATGCCCACATAACCAGAAAGCAAATGGCAACAGGTAAGTTTGCTTGCTCCTCTCTTTCTCTCTCTCTCTCTCACTCACACACACACACACACACACATACACAAACACACTCAGATACGCAGACACACAGACATGCATGCACAGACACATACAATCTTTCACACACACACACACACACTCAGATACGCAGACACACAGACATGCACGCACATACAAACACAATCTTTCACACACACACACACACTCAGATACGTAGACACACAGACATGCATGCAGAGATAGACACAATCTTTCACACACACGCACACACACACGCACACACATTAACACACAGACATGTAGGAACAGATAGACACAATCTATTTCTCTCTCTCTCTCTCTCTCTCTCTCTCTCTCTCTCTCTCTCTCTCTCTCTCTCTCTCTCTCTCTTTGTGAGTGTACTGTATGTGTGTGTTTGTGTTGAATACAGTTCTGTGTGTGTGTGTGTGTGTGAAAGATTGTAAGGGTATCGTGCCAAATTGCACACACATACATATACACTTATATCACATCCACACACACACACACACACAACCATATATAACACAAACATACATATAGTACACACACACACACACACACACATATACACTTATATCACATCCACACACACACACACACACACACACAACCATATACAACACACATATACATATAGTACACCCACAACGAGAGAGAGAGAGAGAGAGGGAGAGAGGGAGAGGGAGAGAGAGAGAGAGAGAGAGAGAGAGAGAGAGGGAGTAATAGCGAGAGATTTAGAGATAGTCAGAGAGAGATAGATAAAGATTTAGGGAGTCAGTCAAAGAGAGAAAGCGTGAGAGATAGAGATAAAGTGTTAGAGAAAGAAATTTAGAAAGAGTTAGAGAAAGAGTGTGTGCAATTTATGCATTTTGGCGTGATATGGCTCCTGTAATGGTAATGGAGGTGCTTTATCGTGCCAAATTGCACACATCATACATATACACTTATATCACACACACACATACACACACACATATACAACAACAATAATAACACACAGACACACACATATATACCTACATACATATACACTTATATCACACACACACATATACAACAACAATAATAACAACACACAGACACACACATACAATACACGCAGAGAGAGAGAGAGAGAGAGAGAGAGAGAGAGAGAGAGAGAGAGAGAGAGAGAGAGAGAAATTTGGTGCGATATAGCCCTTGTAGGGTTAATGGATTTTCTTTATTGCGCCAAATTGCACAAATACAATAAGGGGTGACTCCCCTTTTCTAATTCATGCCAGTGTCTTACTTCTCAAAAAAAAGAAAGCTTAAGCGGGAGTCACTGCACTGGATCCTGAGTTTAGTGCTACGGGTAGGAGCGACATGCGAATGAAGTCTACAAAGCTGTTGATGAGCACAAAGAAAAGATCTACTGACTTCACCCCATTGACGACCCTGTAGAAGTTATGGCAAGGATAGATAAGCCACAGCTTGTGAGAGGACAGACAGAAGATCAAGGGTTTTCAACTGTGGAGCCGGGAGAATCAAGTTACCCCATTTACTTTGTAAAAGATCATAGTGATGAAGAACCCCATTCAGAAGACCAGGATGCAGAGGCATATGAATAGGAGGAAGCAGGTGTTCTTAGTCTAGTGTCCCTTTCTAAGCGACCTGCTCACCAAAGTCTCTCTGTTAAGAGGGATTTTGATTTCTCAATGGAGGAAGAGATGCAAAGAGGAAGAAGCATAAGAAGAAGGAGCAATGTCTTTGCACTGACATGAAGGAAAAGAAGGAAGAATTTTTTGAGAGCAATGATCTAGCTCTAATTGATGAGAAACTGTTCGATTTTGTCTGTAACATGGGAGTTGCTGAAGACTTTCACATTATTGCATAGATATTTAATAAGCCTTTGCAAGTTGAGTCTATTTTGCATCATCATGTAGAGTACCTAAAACACAGGGACGATTTCAAAAAATTAGTATCCAAAGGAAGGCTGCTCCTAAACAATCAGGCTTACGTGCACTTTCTGGATTGTGCACTAAGCAGGAAGGCAAACAGTTTTCTATACAAGAAGTACCAGGAACCACCATCTGCTTGTAGCCTTCTTGGTGTACTTTGCACTTAAGTTGTTGTGTAGGCTGTTATATGAGCCATTTGGATTCCTCTGCTACCTGCAGTGCCTCTATAAAGACCTTCCTAAAATGGGTGAAGAACTACTGTATGAAGGTACTATCCAAGACGAAATTCCCCCAGAAGATAGGTTACCCTCCAAGGAGGCAAAACTTGAGGAAGATATTGAGTTAGTACAGGAGGAAGAGGATTCGAAGTCGATGGATATTGTTGCTCTAAAGACATCAATATAGAGACCACTGGATGTAGATCTCTTCAAAGTGAGCAATGTGGTCTAGTATTGCTAGTGTTGCCAGAATTCATTATTGTAACAAACGTTATGTACTGTTGGCTGACATTTAGAACATTTTTAGCCTGAGGGAAGATTTTGCTTTATCTGCTATTGCCAATTCTCAGGAAGAGGGTAGTGGTTTTGTCTCGAAAGATGATGCAGATGACTTAGCATTGGAGGAAAATTATAATAGTAAAGAGTGTCTCAGTATTTGTTTGGGCAAAGCATAAAAATTCAAAGAGGATGGATTTGTGCCAAATGATAAAACCTTCATGGAGTTCACGTGGCAGGCCAAATATGGCTTTGAGATAAGTTGAATGACTCCACAAAGGAGTTTATGAACAAAGTAGGAGAAGATACTAAAAGTTCTATTAACCTTTGGCAAGACCAATTGTTCGTGAGAGACAGATGAGACTCAGGTTCTCTCTCTCTCTCTCTCTCTCTCTCTCTCTCTTTATGTATGTGTGTGGTGTTGTGTGTTTGTGTGTGAATTTAATATATAGACTTATGTTTCCTTAATTATTTTGTTTTGCAGAGTACATTTGAAAGTCAAAGACAAATTCTTGTAGCAGCGGCATAAAACGGAATATTGTGGTCGAGATGCAGCTCTCTCTCACTATTGTGGTCGAGATGCATAAAACGGAGTATTGTGGTCTCTCACTATCTAAGCAGATTGGCTAAGGCAAAGATTATAGTCTACCACAATGCCATGAGCCAGGAAGGGAAAGTTACAAATTTTGTATTCAAGACATTGTCCCTGTTCCTAGGTGCAATGATTATTCCTAAGAGTTATGAGAAGATTATTTTGATAGAGAAGTCTACTGCCTTAGAAATTTTTGGATGCTACCCTAGTTATATCTATCACACTCCACAAAAGTATAATTAGTTCTTTCATTCTTCTATTGATTAGCCCTAGTATATTTTCGTGAGTGTAAGGTTTGCCATCGATATACAATCTCTCTGATTCGTTATAGGTAATGCCTCTTCTAGAGAGATGCGGCATTGGCACCTAGCCCATATTTGGTCATACTCGTGATGTAGTGAGCAAGATAATGCCATGGACTCCATGAATAGATAGGTCCAAAAAATGTCATAAGAGTGACCTCAGAGTGAACTAGCACATGTAAATCTTGTGCAATAAAAACACCTCGACCCCTACCGGTGGCAATCGTAGATGGCACAATCACATAGCGAGCAGCTCAAAAGCTGCAAACATCTCCATAAGCCGAAACTGATGCTCCCAATAAGCCGCCATAACGTCTGTGATTATATGTATCTATGAGAGGTAGTAGGTGATTCGGTAAGGGATGATCATGAGATGTCTCAAACTGAGAACCAAGAGGTAAGTAGTGCGCAAGTGCCTCCATCTGTAAGGAACATCTTGAATATTTCATGTGTAAGGAAGCATAGATTGATCAAGCCCATGAAAGACATCATCATCATCATAAAAAATATGTACAACTGGATTTGGCCATGATAATTGTACCTAGATGTACAACTAGATTTGGCCATGATAATTGTACCTAGATGCATGTTATATATCACTTTATCTATGAAGATCATATAGAATTTGAACGAGTCAATGTACAATGATTAGGAAAAAGAAACATCACTTACCATAGGCTAATCTTGTCTCTATGGTACCATTTCATCATGACATCTTCCAAAATCTAGCTTGTTGTGCCTCGACAATTCTCTCACTCCCTCTATGTAACCCCAGCAAGCTAAGAGCACTTAATCTCGGTGATGCTGCAATTTTTTTCAAAATACTATGCATGTGTGATGGACGCTTATGTGCCTAGAGCTTTTTTAGTTGATGTGCTTCCGAATGATGTATGTTGCAGTTGCAATATGTTGTTTTGCTGAAGTTTGAAACCAACACTTGAATCCAAACTGTGCGTAACTTTTTGGTGTATCATGTGGCATAACTTGTTTTTTATTTTTTATTTTTGGATAGCTTGTGCATAGCAATGTATATGCATGTGATAAATGTCTCACGAGCTTGCGCAGTAGTGTATATGGGGGGACCTGGTCGCACAGAGGCGATGAAGCTGCTAAGCTGGTTACTGCGCTCACCAGCAATGTGCTTGATGCTGATTAGTGTTTGCTGAGCAGTGTTGCAGGTCGGCCAAGAGAGTTGTCTGTTCTCACTAGCGTGCCTACCCTGCTCGAGAGCCGCCTGCTCTCACCAGCATTACAGGCCGGCCAAGAGAGTCACCTACTCTCACTAGTGTGAGATGTTGAGCAAGAGAATCGTCTGCTCTCACCAATGCAATGAAGGAGCTATGATACCAATTCAAGAAACTATGGAAGTGTGGTGTGTTAGCCTCTCACCTAGAGGAAGCTCATCATAGGGAGCAATACCTAGAGCACTCATGGGAGTTTGCACCATATCCAAGAGAACACATGTTCTAAGGAGAATAGATGACCAAATGTCATAAAGTGAGTAAAAGATCATAAAGTGAGTAAAAGATCTTAGTACATGATAGTAATCTCCTATTTATACCCCTAGGGCCCCATGTGCCCCACATGTGTAAATGGACCCTAACCCCATGTGCATGTACACCACTAGGACACTTTGTTACAAAATGCAATGGAGGAAACCTAAGGGATTTGATACCAATGCAAGCAAGGAGCTCTGATACCAATGCAATGGAGGAGCTCTGATACCAATGCAAGCAACTATGGAAGTGTGGTGTGTTAGTCTCTCACCTAGAGGAAGCTCATCATAGGGAGCAATACCTAGAGCACTCATGGGAGTTTGCACCATATCCAAGAGAACACATGTTCCAAGGAGAATAGATGACCAAATGTCATTAAGTATAAGATCATAAAGTGAGTAAAAATGTGCTAGTAGATGATAGTAATCTCCTACCCCTAGGGCCCCATGTGCCCCACATGTGTAAATGGACCCTAACCCCATGTGTCTAGGCCCATCCTCATGTGCATGTGCACCACTAGGACACTTTGTTACAAACCATCCCCTCCTACAATGATTTCATCCTCAAAATCAAAGGGTGGTGGTGCATAAAACATATACAAGAGGCTATGTACAAAAGCCAAAAAGAATCACATCCATGACTGAATGTAGCGAAAGACTCGTGCATGAATCATATGACCCCCTGGATCAAATGGAAAGGATAGAGGGCTCCTGTCTCAATGATGAGGCTATATATGCAACCTCCTAGATCAAAAGGAAATCCGAGGCATGCAAAATCCAAGGCAATGGCTCCATGATAATCTGGTGCAATTGGAGCAGATAAGGAACCACTCTCGATGATGAATCTAGTAGAGTATCCTCCAAGATCAAAGGGATATGTATGGTATACACCCTAAACCGTCGAAGGCTCGACTCCAAAGAGATAGTAGTCCCAGGGTGTCAAAAGGAAAACTCATAAGCCCATCCTGATGACCACACTGTGAATCTGGCATGAAAGGTATCCACTGAAGAAGCTCAAAACTCATGGCCAGAATGTCAAGTGGTCTTAGCACAAAAGAATCATCATGTATGCCAAGACTGGAATATGTTGTAGATGCATCTGAATGTCAATCAACATATCCAAAAACTATTCTCCTCAAATGGCTAAGAATGCATCCAAAGAAAAATGTCTTGGCTCCAAAGAACACAAGATTGTGTCGACATCCGAAGGAGCCAAATGAACATAGCTCAAGAGGTCGGCCTCATGTAGAGTCAAATGTGAACTCATGCCTCCATCATATGTAGAACCACTCAAGAAGTCAAAAGCATGATCCAACATATCTATGTATGTATGAGTATGATCTAACCCATGCACAATATCTCCATGTGTATGACACTCTATATGTGTGTCCCTCTAGAATAGAAACTCGATCATCATAAAGATGTTCCAAGGAGAATAGATGACCAAATGTCATAAAGTGAGTAAAAGATCATAAAGTGATTAAAAGATCCTAGTACATGATAGTAATCTCCTATTTATAACCCTAGGGCCCCATGTGCCCCACATGTGTAAATGGACCCTAGCCCCATGTGCCTAGGCCCATCCCCATGTGCATGTGCACCACTAGGACACTTTGCTACATTTCATGCATGTATTACAATAGCATGATAGCAATCTTGATATGCTAGTGCAAGGTTATCATGTGGTGAATACCCATGAACACAACATAGGGAGCATAACTTGGGATAATTCCTTCCTTGTTGATCTCCTACAATATAAGCATCAGTATGTGCATACCCTACCCATGCACGTGCTGACTATGTAAAAATTATTTCCAATGAATATACGAAAGGCACAAGATTTATAATTTTATTTGTGCCCTTTTATTTCACTGTTTTTGATTCAAGACTTTGGAGCCTCTCTCTCATGCTACTCCCCCCCATGTCCATTTGTTTCCCCACCATCATTCTCTTGTGCTCCTCTAGCCCTATCTCAACTCTTTTTTTATTCAAGACTTTGGAGCCTTTCTCTCATGCTACTCCCCCTATCCATTTGTTTCCCCAGCATCATTCACTTACGCTCCTCTAGCCCTACTATCTCAACTCTTTTTTGATTCAAGACTTTGGAGCCTCTCTCTCATACTATTCCCCCTGTCCATTTGTTTCACCACCATCATTCACTTACACTCCTCTAGTTCTATTTCAACTCTTTTTTTATTCAAGACTTTAGAGCCTCTCTCTCATGCTACTCCCCTTGTCCATTTGTTTCCCCACCGTCATTCTCTTGCACTCATCTAGCCCTATCTCAACTCTTTTCACATTTCCCACACCTCTCCCTACAAATCTACAAGCATGGTAAGCATGCTCTTAGTCCTACATTTTTTTATTTTTGGATTTTTAGCTTATGTTATAAAACACAAAAAAGTTAGGGTTTCTTTACGCCAACTCCTTTCCCTTCCTTTTATTAAAAATTCTATCTTTCTCCTTGTTCTTGTCCTTGTACATTTTTTCGCAATTTATTTTAATTTGCTATAGGTTATTTGTTTTAATATAGGTTTCTAGGTTCTCTTAGTTTTGGCATCACACTATTGGCATTAAAGAAACTAAGCTATCCTAGGGTAAGAGATCAAATTTTGCATCCCCTTTTCTTATCATGGTTATGGTCATGTTGCACCCTCGGGTGCTTGAGAGTGCTCTATGAGAAGGCACACAAGAAGGAAAGATTGGTAGCCACACCAAGGGATGAGAACAAACCTATGGAATTGATTATGAATACACTTTCATTTTTTTAATTTTTGGATTTTCAGCTTATGTTATAAAACACAAAAAAGTTAGGGTTTCTTTACGCCGACTCCTTTCCCTTCCTTTTATTAAAAATTATATCTTTCTCCTTGTTCTTGTCCTTGTACATTTTTTTTGCAATTTATTTTAATTTGCTATAGGTTATTTGTTTTTATATAGGTTTCTAGGTTCTCTTAGTTTTGGCATCACACTATTGGCATTAAAGAAACCAAGCTATCCTGGGGTAAGAGATCAAATTTTGCATCCCCTTTTCTTATCATGGTTATGGTCATGTTGCACCCTCGGGTGCTTGAGAGTGCTCTATGAGAAGGCACACAAGAAGGAAAGATTGGTAGCCACCAAGGGATGAGAACAAACCTATGGAATTGATTATGAATACATTTTTAGTCAGATTTGCTAAGATGGTATAATGATAGAAATCATTACTTTGGTTGTAGCTAAGAATGGTCTTTACATAAGATGGATGTAACATTAGGACATTTTGGAGGTAATTCATAGGGCCTTGTAAGAAAATGGTCCATTCTTATTTTCTCTCTCTAGAAAAAATCTTGAAATATTAAAATAAAAACAATGTAAAAGTCATAAAAGTGTAGTCTCTGAGCTAGAGAGGTAAATTTTCTCCCAGGCGGCCATCTTAAAGCTCGTTGGAACCTTCTTTGAAATGATACATTCGAAACTGCAAGAATAAGGTTAGTTCAGGAGGATATTATTGCATGAAAGACAGTTTGGAGGGAATTAGAACCTTCATCTCCAATTTCAAAAGACAAATACAAGCCTTCTCTCACCATAGCCAGTCCTATTCTTTCACTCTACATCATATAGTATACTTACTCATTCTTAGAACACTCCAATGGAGAACAACCGTGTACACACTCATTCTATTGAAGAGTCCAATCATGAAAGCATTAAGAGAAAGTACCATTTGCACATTGATCTAGATAGTGCGTATGCGCCCATTCAAAAACGCAGAAGTGGACAACTATTGCTCTCATCAGATGTTGAAGATCATATGAGGAGGTTGTCAGGGAAGCAACACATAGACCTTTGTTGTGATGGCTCCATCTATCCTATTGACCCCTGTACTGCTTCGCATCCTCCCTTTTTAAATCTCACAACTCTCTTACGTTTTGCAAGTGATGGTGCCACAGGCTTACTAGGATATTGCAAGTCAATTTCTTACATACAAGAAGAAGAAAGGCATTATCTCACAACACTTAGCAAATGAGATTCTTGGCTTGTCTGATGAATACAAGACACAGAAAGTTAGATTGGAAGAACAAGAATTTCAAATCAATAAACTAAGAAGTGACCTCCACAAATATAGAGAATAAGACACAATCATTGGACGGCGCATACGGAAAAGAAAGCTCAAAAACGTCGAGAACTTGAGGCTCGATTCTGGAGGCATGAAGAAGAGAACCCAAGCCATAAGGTAAGATTGCACTGAATGCATTCCCATTCACATGTCTTTTGTGTTAACAGTTAATATTATTTTATTTGCTAGGCTTCTTTGGGATTTACATGTTCTCTACATTAGTAATGAGCAGTGCTATATTTGTAGGGTTGTCATACATCCTGACAAAGAGAATATTAATGCCAATCTCAATCCAGCAAAGCAACTAAAACCATTCGTGACATCAAGAATGGCCAGAGAAATGATAAAAGAGAAGAAGTTCAAGGTAGTTCAACGAGATATAGTGATGAATTTGTCACCAACAATACAGTTTTAGCCCTGCGGATATTCAATACGCCATGGATTTAAGTGGAGTCAGTCGTAAGGGTTATAGTGCCATCTAGAAGTCAGTGTCATCCCTCGTTGAGGCCAAAGGCATTAAATCAAAGCTACTTTCAACACCTACAACATCTTCACTATGTTGGTCACTCATATCACATTGTAGGAGAGTTTAAGGGAGAAGGTGGCAGCATATTCTACAATGAACACAACAATATATTCATGGACTTGGAGCTCTTGCAAAAGAGAATGGTGGAGTTCTATGGTATTACATTTGAGGAGGTAGGAGCTGTACTTCAGTTTGTCATCAAGCTTGATGAGTGTGAGATTATCAAGGAGAAAAAGACAGAAAGGGTCACAATAACACTTATGAATAGGGCTCTTTGTAATTGCAGTAGGGATGATCCAAAGTATTTTAGTGTGCAGTCCGAGATGAACATCTAGTGGATAGGTTCATTTGAGGTCAAGAAAGAGGACCATGAATCCTTGTTTTGGGTATTTCATCAGACACATATCCCCAATCTCATCAAAGAATAGATGAATGCAAACAGGATGCTCCATGTAGAGAAAAGGGGGGAATTTCAAGTCCAATGGCATCTTGTGGGTGATTTGAAGACTCTCAAGTGCTTATTTAAGCAGCAAAGGGGCCAATGCAAAGTATCCATGCCTTTACTATATGGAGTCCGCGCAAGGGTGATGGACTCTAAGTGGTGGAGACGACCACCGAACAGAAAAATTTTGGATGAGAACTTTAAACCAATGTTTGAGATTCCTCTTTCCAATGTGCATATATGCACGTTTCATGCTTTGTGTCATATCATAGAGAAACTAGTATATCTCCACATTGGTTTTGCTTGGAAGATCAAGAATGTAGCAAAGAGGAAAGAAGCCATAAGTGCATTGGAGAAGGTGCTATCAGAAATTGGACTACATGGAGGTAATGTCCAGGTTCTGAAAGGATACTAAAAAGTCATCAAATGAAAAGGAAATTCCAATGAAGCCCTCCATTGGAGGTGTTAAGGCAAGAAGATTTATTTCCAAGCCAATGAATAATCAGCAACACAAACCAAAAAGTTAGGAAAGCAATATACAACAACCTACACAAGTCGAATCGAATACCAACACTGAAAAAAGCTTCATATTGCAATGAAAGACCATGAAAGTGCTTCAAGGAATGTCAAAGTAGATGTTTGGCGTTCAATTGATACTCTGTTCCAAATGTGTGAGAAAATCAACTACTCCCAGCAAGACAAAAAGAGCTTTCATCAAGACAACTTACAAGCATTCAAAAAAGCATTCAGAGCTGCTTGGACTGACACCAACATTACACACTACATAGTATGTTTCTAGCTTACTCTTGTTTCCTAGCCCTTGATACTAACTTGCATTGTATGTTTTCTCATGCAGCACATTCTCTACAACCACATGCCTTACTTTATCAACAAGTATGGAGATCCTAACATTTGGAACACACAAGGAGTCAAGAAATCACACTATATGGCCCAAAATGCATATTTTAGGCACACAGCATGGTGGTGGAAAAAGTAAGGCAAACAGCCTGCAAGAAGTGTTCCAATGGTTTTATAGAAGGATACTGTACTACATAAAAAAGAAACCTTGAGGTCATCCAAACTGATGCAGACACTCAGACATATGGAAAGGAAGAGATTGAAGCATTTTGAAGCATATAAAATCTCAGATGCCATAGAAGCACAAAACAAATGGAGAGAACAAAAGATTTTTATTAATCATCGTTGGACTGATAGATGTAACACATAAGTCTTTTACAATGTATCTTTCCATTCTAATGACTGGCAATTCTAGTGAATTTGGCTTTCGTTTATACCTTAGCAAATGGTGTTTTCCATACTCTTCTAGTTCCTTTGGGTTCTCTATGCCTGAGACAATGCTACTGCAACATATGTATGAAAGTACTCCCTTTGGTTGGCCATGAGCCGGTGCACATGAGTAGAGATGTGCCTACATGCATTATAGTCAATTCTATTAGATCATTGTGTATTGGTGAGGAGTTTCTACTAAATTATGTTTGGCATAGGAAACCACCATCTCCATATAATAGAGAATAGATGTATTTGTAATATTTTTAGTGTGCATGCCATGGGCTAATAGAGAATAGATGTATTTGTAATATTTTTAGTGTGCATGTCTTTTGTCATGGGCTTGAATACATGACATTCTAGTAGTATGTGTTGAAGGCATAGTTCTCTTAGGTTGAATGTTGCTTAGTCGGATATTTATTTTCTCATAATTGCAGTAAGTCGGATATGTGCTAAGTCAGAATTATAAGGTGGTAGGAATGTATGATGAATGTCCTGGGATCTTGGAAGTTAAGATATGTAACTGTTATTCAAGAGTAACGTTTTGGGGAAAAAGAGTAACGTTTTGGGCAAGGTAGAAAAGAAGGGAAGTAATGTAATGTGGGAGAGAATGAAGTAGATTTCAGAGTGTTTATATCTCTTGTGTAACCTTGCTCTGTGGGATTTTTGTCTGCATACTAAGTTTCTGTTGTGTCTGAATTTCTGTTTTTGCCTAATCAACATGTTTATTATGGAGAAATTGTGTCTGCTTGTTGTATTTGTGTTTGTGTTGATGAACCCCAACACAATTGGCAATCCTGCTGTGTTTGTCCTGTTTGGACAAAGGCGATGAATGCCAGAGAGGATGCATGTCAGAGAGGGAGAGAAGAGTAGGCAAAGTTTATTATACAAGGGCACAAGCCCAGGCAGGCAATATTGATCCATTTCATTACGATCAAGATGCGCAGGATGGTCAGGAGAGTCCACTCTCTTCTGAAAATCGAGTAGTAGACCAACAGGGGGAGAGGTAGGGGGAAGGCAAGTGGAGCAGTAGGGGGAAGGCAAGTGAGGCAATTGTTAGGGGCTTTACTCTTGGCAGGAAGATCTGCAAGAGTACAAAGAAGTCTCCAGTTTGACCCACTACAGGGGGGCTACCAAGCAAAGACCTAGGAGACCACCACAGCCGAATCTCATGGCTCAACCACCTCTCAACCCCAAGGTCAAAGCCGCTAAATTCAGAGGAGGGTCCAAGGAAGATGCAGATTGCCATGTAGCCCAGTTTGAAACTAGATGGCAAGCAAGCGGTTATCCGGCTTTATACAATGATCCAATTAAACTTCAGCAATTTGCAACCACATTAGAAGGTAAAGCCATGAGCTAGTTTAACCAGTATAGTATACCACATTTTGTTAATTATAATGCTTTGAGGACAGCATTTTTGCAGAGGTTCAGGAAGGAAAAGACTCCAACCGATGTTCTGAGAAAACTTAGGGACATTAGGCAGAAGAATATATTGGTGGAAGACTATGCTCAAAAATTCAGAAATTTGGTTGAAATATTGCAGGGGGCAATGAAAGACCCACTAATGAGATGTTGGCAGGATATTTCTTGAAAGGATTAAGGCGTAGTTTGAAGAATGCTGTGGGGGCAAGCATTGACATTGCTGGAGGAATCAATGATCTTGTTACTGCTGCAGCAAGAGTTGAAAAGAGGCTGGGTATGACAAAAGCAAAGAGTAGTAGAGATAACATTTCTGATTCCGAAGAAGGGTCAGATGCAACATCCGATTCAGACAAGGAGGAGGATTCAGATACGTCATCAGAAAGTGATGAAGAGGAGGACAAAAGAAAAAGAAAGGAGAGGAGTAAGAAGAAAAAACAGAAGGATAAGCACCCCAAAGAGGCGGAATTGGTAAGTAAGTTGAAAAAGTTTGGGTATTCTGTGGTAGCACCAAAGGAGAAGCAGTATTGTCACATTTGTGAAAGGGATGGTCACAGCACAGCTCAGTGTTGGTACAATCCTAAAAGCAGAGGATAGCCTACACCTAATGCAGGAAGAGGTAGAGTTGATGTAGGAGAGTAAATCAAGCAGTTGATGCAGGAGTAAATCAAGCAGCTCCATTTAGGGACGCAGACCACCATTTAGGGACGCAGACCACCATTTAGCATTAGGAAAAATATGGACTCAAAAAGGGGCCGTGTAAGAGAGCCCATGTGGTGGGGACGTGTAAGCAAAAGGCGAATACTTTTGAATATAATATTTGCTTGTGGAGCCTTGGATCCCTCTGAAAGGCCCAATTTTTTATTCAAATGCCTGACATGTGGTGTATTAGTTTATTCTAAAGGCTGACATGGTGTAATAACTTATTCCAATGGCGGGAATCCTAGTTCTTTTGAGCGGGAAGCTCTTTGGGTTTATCTCTTTTCCACCCTTTCTTTCCATTTCTGAGCCGAAACAGCTTGCCTGTTTCTCATTTCCCCTTCCATTTCAATGAGTGTCTCTCCGCCTCCACCTTTGAATCTGTTGCACATTCAATGAAACATTGATTTAGCACACGTCGAGCTTTGATGAGATCTTTGGGCGACATTTTTGAAAGAAGATGAAAGGGGTCTTGATCTTCAAGCTCTGGCCTCTAGGCGAGAGACCATTCGTGCGCTCCGGCAGATGAACATGGGATCTCTCGCCGTCCTCGGACCACGATTCAATTTGGGAATACAAGTTTGAGGTGTAGAATGCTTATTCCCCATGCTCGACGAAGAAGTCCAGATTTTGAATGATCCTCACAAGGAGATGAACGACAAAATCTTGTGGTGTGTTTTGAGGTATGTGATAAAGCTCACCTTCTCCAACCCCTTTTTTGTAACTTACACTTTGTAACTTACATTTTGTAACTTACATTTTGTAACTTACACTTTGTAACTTACACGATTCATGACAACGCGAGAAAGATAGTGTTTAATTTTACGTAAGGTTCAACTCGCGTTGTGATGAATCCAGATATTTTTGGGCCTGTTCTTCAAGCAATGGTATTCTGATGCTGATTCCAATTGTTGTGCAGCTATCTTATTTCAATTTTGCCTCGCACGCCCCTGAAGGCGTCGGTGTGCCACACCCAGCACGGCGATCTCATTGGTGGCCTGATTGATGAGGCTCTGCAGGAGGCTAATTGTTGGCCAACGCAGTGTCATTGTAAGGAGGAAGGGACACCGCCTGAGTCTTCTTTTTTGCATACTTCGAAGAGTGAGTATTTTTTTTTGGAAGATGCCATATCCATGACATGTGATGTTTTATTCCTCGCGCCACATATCGAAATAAACTAAGATATCCCTACTCATGCAGTTCCCATTGGAGCCTGGTACTCGTTGACGTGCAAACAGCAAGGGTGTACCTCACAAATTCAATGGCGGGCGTCCAGGGCCAACGTCGAGCTGTAAGTACAACAAAAGTAATCTCAGACTTAGTTTGTGGATCTATGTAACGAATTCGTTAGTTTGAGTGTGGTGAAAATACTTTTATATTGCTGAAGGTCTGACAAACAAAGCTAATAAACATTATTTTATAATATGAGGGGCAGATAGCAGGCGTGACAGAAGAATTTAAAATTATCATAGGACTGACATGCAGGTTTTGTTAATATTTTTTGAAGATTTGGAGTATCTCCACGTTTTGGGTGGGTTTGTACAGAGGACCCACCACCAATGAAGCCCATTGGGAGGATTTCCTGCCACCGAACCCATGTGGTTATTATTATATAGAAGTCTGAAACAGCCCCCTTTTGAGTCCAAATTTTTCCTAATGGGACGCAGACCACCATTTCAGAGGCCTAGACCTCCAAGACCACCATGGAGGGAGCAGAAGAATAATGATAGGAGACCACTAGGTGCTATGACTTGTGTGTACTGTGGTGCACCAGATCATTGGGTAGGCCGCCTGAATTGTGCATTGTTGGTTAGGCATAGAGAAGAACGGGGAATGCCTGTGCTAAGGTATAATCAGGGTAACCAGCAAGGGTGACAGCAACAGCAACAACAATAGCAATAGCAACAGAATTAGCAACAACCAGCTCAAGCTAATGTACTTTTGGTTGATCTCTCAGATCAGCAGGAGTATGATGGTGTTAGTCAACCAACTCAGGAGCAGCACAAGCAAGTGGGTGTTTGTGATTGTAATGAATGCATGCAAGTTGATGATGTTGAAGTCATGGCTATCACTAGATCCAAAGCAAAGGGACCAATAGATTGGAAGGAGCAAAAAGGAATTAGGGATCAGGTACAAAAGTAGATTCAGAAGGAGCAAAGGAAGTAGACTGTGCCTGCATCAGAGTCAGAAAGTCAGTCCGACCAACAGCAACAAAAGGACAACATTAAACTTCAGGTGAATCAGGACAAAGATTGGTTTGAGGTACTCATCATCAACTCTCCCTTACAATTGTCATTGGATCAGTTATTATGCTTGGTGCCAGCTTTTAAGGAGAGGTTGTTGAGAAAACTTCAGGATCAGGATGATCAATTATTGGTTCATCAAATAGGGTCCCCAGTAGTAAACAACATTGATCCAGCAGATGTTGATTTTGTTGTGCCTATAATCAAAGTTCAGTTTGAGGGTAGGATTTTTGAAGATGTATTGTTGGTGGATGGAGGATCCCGAGTAAACATTTTATCTGAAGTTGTTTATACACAAATGGGCTTGGGAAAGTTGGCCCCAGCACCTTTTTAGGTGAAGATGGCAGATCAAACAAGAGTACAACCATTAGGAATTCTCAAGCAGCAACATATTGAAATTGCAAGTATGACCTTCTTGGTCAATTTTGTGGTCATTCGAATGTCAGATTCAGCATCCTCTTAGAAATGCTATTGGGAAGACCTTGGCTCAGAATGGCCAAAGTCAGACAAGATTGGGGAGAGAATGTGGTTGTTATGAGAAAAGGGAAGAAGAAAGTGACTATACCTATGCAGGGGAGGAAGAATATTCCACTCAAGGAGAAACCATTGTTTGCACAAACTATCAATTTGGCAAAAGAAGTTGAAGATGATGAGGAAGAGGGGTAAATCCAACAGTTGTTCCAGTGTTTGAGGTGGATGTGGAACATATATTACAGTCGGATGAAGAACAGGTTCAGGAAAGATGTAGTACCTGGACAAGAGATTCAGGGAACAGAATTCAGGCTACTGGAACATAAAGCAGAATCTTCTACCAAGAAACAGATATAAGGTATTTGAGCCATATTTGTAGGATTTTATGAGGGTTTTTGTGGATGATTTTTTGATTTTTTGCAAGAAAGACTTGCATTTGCTGCATTTGAAGTTATGTTTGGAGAGATGTAGACAGTTCAAAATGGCGCTCAATCCTTACAAGAGTGTCATAGCTGTTAGAAGTGGGGTACTACTTGGTCATGTGGTTTCAAGTGAAGGGATGGCCATTGATGTAAAGAAGATTGAAGCCCTCCAATCTGCAAAGACTCCAGTCAATGTTAAAGAGTTGATGAGATATGTGGGTCAAATTAAGTGGCATTCAAGATATCTCAGATATTTGGCTAATGTGTGTTTACCACTAACACACTTAACTAAGAAAGAAGTGGCTTTTGTTTGGGCTGATCCTCAGGAAAGATCATTCCAACTTTTAAAGAAGATGATCTCTGTTGAGCCAGTTCTACAGTCTCCGGATTGGTCTTTGCCTTTTCATGTCTTTGTGGATGCATCTGATGTGGCCATAGGAGCAGTGTTGATGCAGGAAAAAGTCAGAGGTTGGTTTAGGCCAGTGTATTATGCAAGCAGAGTACTCACATGAGCTGAGAGGAATTATGCTGTCACTTAAAGAGAAGCATTGGGCATGGTATATGCTTTGAACAAATTTAGGCACTATTTGTTGGGAAATAGGGTAATTTTCCATGTTGACCACTAAGCTTTGTTGTACCTAATCAAGAAGCCATTGCTGACAGGAAGGATGGCTAGGTGGATGTTGTTATTACACGAGTTTGATTTTGTTATTGTTCTCCAGGAAAAGAACATGTCATTGCTGATTACTTGAGTAGGTTAGAGACAGGTGAAGAACCAGTGGGAGTGAATGATGATTTACCAGATGCTTCATTATTTGAAGTTCATGCTGCTGTGTCGGATTCTTGGTATGACCAATTATTGACATTTCTGACTGAAGGCATTATCCCAGGTGAGTTTACCTACAGATCAGAGGAGAAAGTTTGCTTTGAAAAGTAGACATTTTTTGGTAATTGCAGGGGCATTATATAGGAAGGGCATTGATCAAGTTATCAAAAGGTGTGTTCCAGATTTTGAACAGAATGCTGTTATTCAAGAAGCACATTCTGGTGCAACAGGTGGACATTTCTCAGGAGATATAACAGGAAAGAAAATTCTCCGGGCTGGATTATGGTGGCCCACAATTTTGAAGGATGCACATGAGTATGCTAAGAGGTGTGTAATATGTCAAAAGACTGGTCAGCCAGATAATAAGGATAGAATGTCAGATCATCCTATTCTGCCACTAGAGCCTTTCCAGAAGTGGAGGATGGATTTTGTGGGACCTGTTAAGCCCACTAGAGCCTTTCCCCTAGAAGTGAGGGATGGATTTTGTGGGACCTGTTAAGCCTACAACAGAAGTAGGGGATGGATTTTGTGGGACCTGTTAAGCCTTTCCAGAAGTGGGGGATGGATTTTGTGGGACCTACAACAAGGAAAGGATGCAGGTATATTTTGGTTACAACAAACTATTATACTAAATGGGTAGAAGCTGTAGCTTTGAAGGATAATATAAAGCTTCAAGTGTTGCAAGGTTCTTGTATCACAACATAATGACCAGGTTTGGGTGTCCTGTGGAGCTTGTGAGTGATAGGGGATCTCATTTCTTAAATGAGGTGATAGATGAATTAACTAAAACCCATATGATTATGCACAAAAAGTCTACAGCTTACCATCCTCAGGCTAATGGGCAGGCTGAAAGTACTAACAAAACATTGGTTAGAATTTTGAAGAAGATAGTGGCAAACAATCATAAGGATCGGGATGACAAATTAGACTCAGCATTATGGTCTTTTAGAATAGCCTTTAAGGTAACAACAGGGATGACACCATTTAGATTGGTGTATGGGTTAGAAGCTATGGTGCCTATGGAGTTTGTGGTGCCAAGTCTTAGAATCAGAGCTGAGAAGATGTCTCCTAAATTGTCAGTTCAGCACAGGAGTAAATATCTGATGCAGTTGGAAGAACACAGGTTGGTCAGTTCATATATTACTGAGGTGATCCAGAAGAGACGACATGCATGGGTGAGTATGAATGTCAAATTTAAAGTGTTTCAGGTTGGTGATTGGGTGATGGTGTCTCAAGGGGGTCACTCGTATAAATATGTAAGTATCACGTAGGTTCAACAGAAGGACATTTTAAATATTTAAAACTTACAGAAATATATTTACAGAAGGGATTTATTTATTGTATTTCAAAAAAAAATTACAGATTTGAATAGGAAAGGATACATTATATTCACTAAAAAATTCACAGATAAGGGACTTTTTAAATAGGCCTTGAACGCACGTGATATAGAGGATTTACATATAGTGACCCCCCCGAGGATGGTGTACAACTCTAGATTGGGACCTTATCCAGGGAAGTTGACACTTAGATATAAAGGACCTTATCAGATTGTGGAGGATTTGGGTCAAGGAACCTTTATTGTGGCAGATGTCTTTGGAACAAGGGTAGAGAAGCCAATCAATGGTTTTAGGCTGAAGAAGTTTCAAGGGAAACCACCACATCTTGATTGGCTAGTTTCAGCTTTGGTGCATGTAGAGGAAGTCAGATCTGACTCACCAGAAGTTAACACAGCACAAAGATGGATGTTCTTAAGGCAGAATATAGGTGTTGAGATGATGGCAAGAAGCTTAATTGTTGGCACAGGGTGTTTTGATCAGTTGTTGTGCAGAGCTTGAAATTTGCTGAAGCGTTTGTCAGGGTTTGTTTGACTGAATTGTGCTGTGTTGGAAGTTGCTTAGTCGGACTTTACTGGCTCAGAGTTTTTAAAATTAATTTTTTTTCCAAAAGTCTCGAGTTGGGGACTGCATGCCCACAACAATTTCAAAATGAGCTGCAATAGGTGAAGGAGAAGCGTAGTAAGGAAATGAAGGATGTGTTGGAGCATCATACACTTGAAATGGTACAGGTGAAGAGGTCTTTGGGAATAAGGAATGGACACGGAAGCTGGAAGAGAAGATTATGGAGAGGCAAATACTAGCTCAAGAGGAGTTGGACATTAATGGAGTTCTGATGGCGGCAGAAGGGTGATGTGACAGTGCTGAAGCAGCAGTTGACTTCCAATATGCAGGATATGTGGAGGATAATTCAAAAAAGACTGTCTTTTGTGTTAAAGTATCCTTATGATGTGTTGAAGAGACAGGTTTTATTACAAAACATGAAGCAGTATTAGTGGAAGAGATTGCTTAATTGAAGAAGGAAAAGGAATTTTGGATGCAAAAAGTGCAGGACCTGGAGAAGAACCGGAGTTTCAAGACACAAGTTACAGGTTTGCTGGCAGAATCAGTTGAGATAGTTGCAGACTAAGTGCGTGATGTAGAGATGCATGGTGCAGAGAAAATACAGGTTGATGAGTAGTTCAAGGAACCAGTTTCATTACAAAGTATGGATGTAGCAGCAACAGACAAGGATGTTTAGGTTGCTAAACCTGATGTTATGAAGGAGGTGGACCAGACTTTTGATGTTGCTACAACTATTTGATGAAGCAGCATGATTTTACTTTTGCCTGACATTTTGATCAGATCAAGGGATATGTTGATCCAAGCCAGATTTCTTTGAAATCTACCACCGGGACGTGCCATGTGTTGAAGGCATAGTTCTCTTAGGTTGAATGTTGCCTAGTCGGATATTTATTCTCTCATAATTGTAGTAAGTCGGCGGATATGTGCTAAGTTGGAATTATAAGGTGGTAGGAATGTATGATGAATGTCTTGGGATCTTGGAAGTTAAGATATGTAACTGTATTCAAGAGTAACGTTTTGGGGGAAAGAGTAACGTTTTGGGCAAGGTAGAAAAGAAGGGAAGTAATGTAATGTGGGAGAGAATGAAGCAAATTTCAGAGTGTTTATATCTCTTGTATAACCTTGCTCTGTGGGATTTTTGTCTGCATACTAAGTTTCTGCTGTGTCTGAATTTTTGTTTTCACATAATCAACATGTTTCTTGTGGAGAAATTGTGTCTGCTTGTTGTATTTGTGTTTGTGTTGATGAACCCCAACAATATGGTTTTATTTTTCACTTATTATACCTTGTGGTGCCCAAGGTCCTATTAATTTGAGTATATTAGGAGTATGTGTACATGATGTCAAAATTTGATGAGACTTTGCAAATCTGTTTAGTTGTGCTTTGTTGTCACTTTTCTTATTATGAATTATTATGTCTATATGATTGTCTAATTTGTATATTGAATCAAAGGTTCCATATTATGATATTGCAGAGGATGTGCCCTTATATCAGCAAGTTCACTCTTGATTGTCAGTAGAGTGTACGCGGGTTCTTAGAGCATAGGATCCTAGAACTTTTCAAAGGTTGAGAGAGTAATACACAGGTCAAATAGAACAACCTGATGATGCAAAGCATGAAGCTGATGGCATGATTTAATTTCTTGATGCTTGGTTTTAGAGTAATATAGACGACACTGATCCTCATGAAAAATATCTTCGAGACAAAGCACTTACAAAGATCTTTGAGGGTTCTTCTAACGAGATTATCCTATGACCTTCCTCATCTTGAACCTCCAAGCTTGCTACTTCTAGAGTAATGTAAGAGTTTCTTCATTACTAATTGTATACGATCCAATTACTAACGTAATTGGATCGTATACATGGATGCTAAGTGATAGGATGTGTTTATTTTTCTAATAAACTATTGTTATTGTCATATTTCTTTGTAGTAAGAGTCTACCACCTAATAAAACCATCCAAAAAACAAGGAAGGAGGCATGGAAGATGATGGCGAGTCTTGTAATTTCCTACAAAATGATCCATGCATGCATCAAGGATTGCTTTTTGTATCAAGGAGAGCATCAAAACTTTGTTCTTTGTCCCAAATGTGATGGATCACATTTTAAGGAGAGAGAACCACTTATTCCTCATAAGGTTCTAAGACATTTTACAAGTGTGGAGTTATCAAAGCTTATGGATTGGGTGGCAAAGAATGTGAGAACAGACAAGATCCTACGCATTTCGCGTCTAATTGGGAAGCCTTCAAGCACATTAATATAACATGGCCAAAGCTTACGCATTCCGCGTCTGATTGCCTTCAAGCACATTGATATAACATG
The DNA here is from genome assembly GCF_041138505.1 of Cibotium barometz. Taxonomy (NCBI): domain Eukaryota; kingdom Viridiplantae; phylum Streptophyta; class Polypodiopsida; order Cyatheales; family Cibotiaceae; genus Cibotium; species Cibotium barometz. The sequence continues at coordinate 45,670,338 of NC_141047.1, forward strand.
GCCAAAGCTTAGTCAAGAATCCCGTTCACTAAAAACTTGGTGTTGGTCTCGATGGAATCAATCTATTTTCACATTAATCAAGCAAGTGGTCAACTTGTCCGGTAGTGCTGATAAACTACAACCTACCACCATTCATGTCTCTAAAGAACAAGCATCTAATATTGAGTTTACTAATTCTAGGTACATACACAAGAAACATGATCTAAAAATATTGTATCCACCCGATATGTTTATACTACTTTTGAAAAATCTGATTTGAAATAGCATTTCAATGTAGGAAAATGACAAGTCAAAGACATCAATGTGTACTTGGAACCACTCATTGAAGATCTACAATAACTATGTAAAGGTATAAAAGTGTTTGTCTCATGTCCAAGCCTATAGGCAAACGAAGATTTGAGGTTTGCAGCATTCTAACATGGATTATTCATGACTATCTTGCCTACAATTATTCTTCAGGTACATGATTATTACTTTTTTGGGCTTTGAAAGTGACATGGAATAACAATTTCACTAAGAATTTGATTTTTCATAGGTCTATCAACAAAGGGTTACAAGGCATGTCCACCATACGGAGATTGGCTATATGTAAGATTCCTCCCCAGCCCCTCAAGATGTCCAGTTTCTTCCCCTGTAATCAATCCCCTTTTTAGAATAACAAAAGATCTTGTTTCTACTTGTTTTGGTCTAAAGAGAAAATATTCTAGAGAGAGGTAATTTAGTTTTTAGATATCTTTGGGTGGAAAAATATCCTTTCCTGTTAAAATAAATTTTCCTGAAAAATAGAAGTTTAAAAAGAAAATCCTAAGGTACATTAGAAATAAATTATAATATGCTCAAAAGACCTTAGCGTAACCAGATTTTCTAAAAATTTTGGATTAAGGTTCTGAGGGACCAATAAGATTAATCCAAATGTAGGGAGGAGGAGATAAATTGAAGAAATAAAGAAAAACTCCCCAAAATTGAGTAAATGCTCACATAAGATGAAGAGTGGTCTAAGGACCAAAGGAAACATTTAAAAAAAATTTTGACACCTCGGAGTGGGGATTCTCCCTCATGAAGGAGGCACCTTTTTTCTCATCATTACTCCCAATTTAAAATCAATTAAATGAGATATTTCATCTCTCCTCTCTCCTATTTCAAGTCTAGTTCCAAAAAGCTGAACTGACCCAAAAATGGTCAAAAATTGACCAAACTGATCTGGAAAATTCTAAAATCAGTTTGCTTGGTTTGAGGCTCACTTTTTCTTATAAATAGAAGCCTCCCCCCTTTGTAAAAGCTTAATAGTGTTTATACACTGTTACTCTACTCCTACCCAAAGCCAATTACATTGAATTTTCTTGATAATTCAATTGTTTTTGACTTAATCCTCTCCAGAGTAATTGGTGGCCACTTTGATCCAAACAAGAGTAGAACCCTCAATCCCTCAAGCCAAAGGAAAGCTTAGAAACTCCATGTAAGCTAAATTCTTCTTACTTTTTAATTTTAAATCTATGTTTTTCTTGTTTTTTTTAGTTGATTAAAGTAAATTCTGATGCTATACCTTGATGAAAAGGCCATCCCCTTCTCTTCCTTACAATTCAGCCTTTCTATATCCTAGAATGATTAACAAAAAGATTAATTAAATTTTGCTTATTGTTTACTCTCTTAAAAATTAACAATTGTGTAGATTAGAATCCTAGATATCTAATTGGGGTTAATATAAGTTTAAAATAGAAGGATGAAAATGAGAAATGGTCAGCCATATAAAGGAGGTTATGGCAAAATTTTCAAGAAATTTATGGAAAATAAAGTTTATTTTTATGTTATTCCAAAAGAGTAATTCCCACCGTTTGTTCATTCTAAAAGAAATATTCTAATTTATTCCATGTACATATTCACCTATGAATATGCATGGATATCACTGATATTAATTATTAAAATTAAATTCTATGCATAGAAAAATGCATATTAGAAATTTTTTTATTATAAAAGTGTTATTTTCATTGAATTTAATTTCTTTGCATAGAAAGATGCACTAATGGAAATTTTTTTATTATAAAAGTGTAATTTTCACTGAATTTAATTTCTATGCATAGAAAGATGCATATTGGAAATTTTTTATATTATAAAAGTGTTATTTTCACTGAATTTAATTTCTATGCATAGAAAGATGCATAATGGAAATTTTTTATTATAAAAGTGTTATTTTCATTGAATTTAATTTCTATGCATAGAAAGATGCATAATGGAAATTTTTTATTATAAAAGTGTTATTTTCATTGAATTTAATTTCTATGCATAGAAAGATACATAATGGAAATTTTTTAATTATAAAAGTGTTATTTACATTCAATTTAATTTCTATGCATAGAAAGATGCATAATGGAAATTTTTTATTATAAAAGTGTTATTTTCATTGAATTTAATTTCTATGCATAGAAAGATGCATAATGGAATTTTTTTATTATAAAAGTTTTATTTTCATTGAATTTAATGTCTATGCATAGAAAGATGCATAATGGAATTTTTATTATAAAAGTGTTATTTTTATTAAATTTGATTTTTATGCATAGAAAGATGCATAAATGATTTTTTTCCAATCTAAAAGTGTTATTCCTATTAAAATTGATTTTATGCATAAAAAGATGTATAAAAGGATTTTCTTTTATATAAAAGTGTTATTCCCATTGAAGTTGATTTTTATGCATAAATAGATGCATAAAGAATTTTTTTATCAAAATTAGATTTCTCTTTAATTCTAAGTTTAAATTCTATGAGTATTTGATAAATGAATAAGTAAATACTTTAAGAGAGAAAATTCTATCATTTTATACTCTCACGGACTGTAAGAAAATTCAGGAAATCTATTGAAGTCGAAATATTCAGATAAATGATTTATTTATTCCTCATCAAAATTCGTGATTAATTTATAAATCAGTTAAGTGAATATTCAATGAATGAAATTCAGTAAAATAGTAACTGAAATATTACCCCTTTTCAAGAGAGATAGTTCAGGAAAAATCTTATTAGACTCGAACCCTGAATCAGACTATGATCAAGACTCGAACCCCAAACTTTCCACCCCCAAAGAGGGAGAAAGGCCCAATTCAGAATCAAGATGCTGGGAGATTCAGAAGGGAAGGAAGACCCTTCTCTCAAAACACTTTCTCAGGAGCTCCACCTTTTTTAAGGACTCAAAGGAATGAGCTTAGAAGTGAGAACAGGTGTTTTGGGTGTCAGGGTTTTGGTCATCAGCTTGAAGACTACCCAAATCATGCCATGTCAAGAGGACAGGGAAGTCAAGGACCCAGAGTAAAGAGAACAACCCCTTCGTATTAGTCAAATCAGGGTCCACAAATCAGGGTCCATCTCGCCAATATCAGGGCAATCCCAGGAGGAATCCAGCTCAGCCATCTGCCTCTGTTCAGAGTAATCTCAGAACTCCCTCCCAGAACTGGGGTAACCAAAGATAAAGAGTTCCGCCCCAATCTGCAGAGCAGCCAAAGCAGTTACGATAGCAGAAGTAGTGGAAGAGGAAAGAGGTCTGATTTATGTCGCAATTGAGAACCAAGGACCAAATCCTCAATTCTCTATCATCCATACTCCAGCTGAGTATAAGGGTAAGCCATGATTGATTCAGGTAGTACTCATTCATTTATTTCCCCTGGTGGATGCTTGCGTAAGCTAGTCTTAGAACAGAAATCAAGGAAACCTATGCAAGTTGAATTGGCCAGTGGGAAGATTCTTTTCACTCACCATGAGACATCGTATTCAGTTTAATCTAGATGGGAATGAAACTGACTGCCAGTTCAGAGTCTTACCTTTGGGAGTTTTCGATGGAATCCTTGGAATGGATTGGCTCCACAAAAATCAAGCTGACATTCACTGTCATAATGGAACCATTTCCTTCCGTGACCTTCATGGGAACAAAGTTTAAGGAACTGGAATTTTCAGATCCCCATATCTGCAATTAGTAAAAGCTTCTAAATTACTGAAAGGACTTAGAAAGAAGCAGCTCATTTTTGTTGTCAAAATGAATCCGGTAGACACAAAGTTAAAGGCTAAAGAACCACAATGGTTAAGTGAGTATGATCATTTATTCCCAGCAGATCTAACAGAGATGCCTCCGATTCGGGAAGTAGATCATGTGATAGAATTGACCCCCGGAGCTCAGCCAATGCAGGTACAAAATGCCAGTCCCTAAAGCCATTGAACTCAAGGAACAGCTTAGTAGGCAGCTGTTGGAATAAGGGTTTGTAAGACCCAGTGTTTCACCTTGGGGAGCGCCACTTCTCTTTCAGAAAAAGAAGGATGGAATGCTAAGACTCTATGTGGATTACAGAGGTCTCAATCAACTGACACTTAAGAATAAGTATCCTATCCCCAGAATTGATGAGCTTCTGGACAAGCTAAGTGGAGCCCAGATCTTCACAAAGATAGATCTCAAATCAGGGTATTACTACCAGATCAGGATTAATGAGCAAGATATCCTGAAGACAGCCATCAATACTCGCTATGGGCACTATGAATTTAAAGTCATGCCGTTTGGATTTATAAGATTCCTCCCCAGCCTCTCAAGCTATCCAGCATCTTCCCCTGTAATCAAATCCCTCTTCAGAAATATAAAAGATCTTGTTTCTACCTGTTTTGGCCTAGAGAGAGAAAATATTCTAGAGAGAGATTATTCAGATTTTGAATATTTTTGGATGGAAAAATATCTCTTCTTATTAAAATAAGTTCCCCCAAAACAGAAGTTCAAAAAGCTTTTCAGATGGTACATTAGAAATCAAGTATAATCTGTTCAAGAGGTCTTACCCTAGGGGTCCAGATTTTCAAAAAATTTTAAATTAAGGTTTTGAGGGGCCAATCAGATTCATCCAAATGTGTGGAGAAGATAAATAGAAGAAATAAAGAAAATCCCCCCAAAAAATGAGTAAATACTCACATCAGATGAAGAGTGGACTAAGGACCAAAGGAATTACTAAAAAAATGGATTTTTGACACCTCACAATAGGGATTACCCCCTCATGAATGAGGTGCCTACTTCACATGTGGTGGAGTTTTAAATCATCAAAAATTGAGATATTTCATCTCTTCTCTCTCCTAATTCAAGTCTAGTTCCAAAAAGTAAACTAAACTGACCTAAAAATGATCAAAAATTGACCAAACTGATCTGAAAAATTCTAGAATCAGTTTGCTTGGTTAGAAGCTCACTTTTTTCTTTAAATAGAAGCCTCCCCCTTTACTAAAGCTTAATAGTGTTTTATGCACTGTTACTCTACTCCTCCCAAGAGCCAAGAACTGTGAATTTCTTAATAATTCACTAGTTTTTGACCATTCCCTCTTCTAAAGAATTGGTGGCCACTCTTGTTGCAAACAAGAGTAGAACCCTCAAACCATCAAGCCAAAGGAAAGCTCCTAGAATTCATGTAAGCTAGAAATCTTATATTTTTCTTTATTCTTTTAATGGTTTTCTAAATTGTTTGTTATCTTAAAATGATAAACAGATGCTATGCCTTCTTGGAAAGGCTTTCCCCCTCTCTCATTCTTTTAATGGTTTTCTAAATTATTTGTTATCTTAAAATGATAAACAGATGCTATGCCTTCTTGGTGGAAAGGCTTTCCCCCTCTCTCATTCTTAAAATCAGCCCTTCTTTATCCTAGTTAAGTGATCTAATTATTGGAATTGAACTTTTCATATTGTTTCTCTTAAAAGTGAAAATTGATTAGTTTAGAATGCTTTAAACCAATTGGGGATAATTCCTAAGTAGATTAAGGTTAGAAAAATTAAAAAATGGTCAGTCATACAAAGGAGATTATGGTGAAATTTTCCAAAAATTTATGAAATAAATTTCATCTTTTATTAATCAAAAAGAGTAATCCCCATCGTTTGTGTATTCTAAAAGTGTCATTTTCATTCATGCATTAGAAAGATGCATATTGATTATTTTTTTATTATAAAAGAGTGATTTTTAATAGAATTGTATTCTATGCATAGAAAGATGCATATTGATTATTTTTTTTATTAAAAGAGTGATTTTTAATAGAATTAAATTCTATGCATAGAAAGATGCATATTGATTATTTTTTATTATAAAAGAGTGATTTTTAATAGAATTAAATTCTTTGCATAGAAAGATGCATATTGATTATTTTTTTTATAAAAGAATGATTTTCAATAGAATTAAATTCTATGTATAGAAAGATACATGTTGATTATTTTTTTTATTATAAAAGTGTTAATTTCATCAAAATGGATTTTTATGCAAAAATAGATGCATAGAAGAATAATTTTTTTATTATAAAAGTGTTACTTTCATCATTATTAATTTTTATGCATAAAAGAATATATTTTTATTATAAAAGTATTACTTTCATCATTATTTATTTTTATACATAAAATGATGCATAAAAGATTATATTTTTATTATAAAAGTGTTACTTTTATCATTATTGATTTTTATGCATGAAATGATGCATAAAAGAATATATTTTTATTATAAAAGTGTTGCTTTCATCATTATTGATTTTTATGCATAAAATATTTTTTTATTATAAAAGTGTTGATTCACTAATATTTATTTTTATGCATAAAATGATGCATAAAAGAATTTTTTTATTACAAAAGTGTTGCTTTCACCAATATTGATTTTTATGCATAAAAGAATTTTTTTATCAAAATAAGAGTTCACTTTAATACTATGTTTAAATCCCATGAATATTGGAAAAATGAATAAGTAAATACTTAGTGAAGAAAAATTATACCGTTTCATATTCTCTAGGATGGTAATGAGAAAATTCAAAAAAAAAACTATCGAAGTCGGAATTTTAGATAAATGACTAATTTATTCCTCATAGGAATTCGTGTTTAGTTTTGAATTCAATAGCTGGCGAGGAGTGTTCAAAGGACAGCTCACGCAGCAAAGCCTGTTGACCAACCTCGGTACGGTTAAAATGGTGCACTTCCGATACGATGGACGAGGGCCGACGAAGCGGTCCCTAAGTGAAGTGCAAGAACACCTAAGGAGGATCCTGGAGGGTTCTGACCAGGTGATGCACGGGCTCGCGGTGCCTAGGACACCCATGCGTATGTCGTGGAAGATTGTATGATGGACGAATGATTATTGTAATCTGTTTACTGGATCTCGTTGCTGACCAGCTGGTCTCAAGACGGAGAGTCTAGAGTGATTCCATTTTTTGAGAAACAAGGGACTGGATGGAATTTTTGAGTTATGATATCTGTAAACCATAATTGTTTTGTCAATGGATTGTTTTATAAGTTAAAGTTTTAAAGAGGAGTGTGTGCGTATCTGTATTCGAAAGAAAAAGTTAAGAAAGGCATTCAATTATGGGTGGGTGAGTAATTGTCTGGTTCTACCGATTCCAATGGTTGGGTGGTGGCAAACATCTTGTGGGTATCAAAGATAAAGAGGTTGCAAGGGTAGGTTTAAAGGAAAAAAACTATAAACTATCTTTATGGCCTATTGTAAGTCCTGAAATATGAAAGAAGACTTATCGTCGTGCACCATGGGTACTCACAAAGGACGAGATGAACACGATCAATAATAGGATGAGATCGATAGTACACCTACATGCTATGGTGCATCATTCTGAAACATGTTTACTATGGATGATAACTATCTTTCTGGATTAAAGACACACTATTGTCATAACTTCCTAAAGGTAGGCCATGGGTCTAAATCGTATTCTTGACATTTGGTATTTTTTGTGGATACTAACATCAAAGGTGCAACATATCTTGCAACTTGTAATTGATGGATGCTTAATCAAGGGAATTCGAGATATCGTATACTGTTTGGGGTCACTTGCAAGGTAGTGCTCCTTGAAAAAAGTGTCTAGGGCTCTTCTTTGCAATTAAAGTTAATTATCAATTGGTGTTTTGTCATTTTCCAGGTGGATCACGTCAAATGAATTAGACACTCGGGAGATTGCACAAAAAAAGTTAGGCTGCATAGAGCTCCTATGCTTGATGGAAAGAATTCCCTATGCCCTTTTTTGGCATCCAAGTCCATGTGCTTATCCACCTTGTTATTAAAAAGGTGGTAGAGTTTCTTGGAGTTAAAAACACAATGGATGTTTTAGGTTGAAAGATTCATGGGAGTCTTAAAGGGTTTTGTGTATCAGACGGCAAGGCTCAAAGGATCTATGGAATAGGATGGTTTCATCATGAGTGCATGTACTATCTATCTAAGTACCAGCTTGTTGTGATGATGAGGCTCTCCCTATTTGGATGGCAAAATAATCAAGTAAATTATCAAAAGAGGTGTTATGTGGACTTCCAATATCATACCACTCACCTCTCTCCATCTCCATTAAATCCTAAGGTTGCATGCATAGTCCAACTGCCTAGTAACTTCAACTTCATGGAGACACCATTGAGTTGTCACAATAGGAAATGGCCTAAAGCTTCGAAACGAAAGCTTGGGACAACACTTGTCTATTGGCTTCAATGGTTGCTTTCTTCTCTCAACCCCTCTCAAGCTTGAGAAGCATTAATTGGAATGGCTTTTGAATACTATTGAAGTTCTTTAATGTATTGTAATGAAGAAATACATAAATTTCCATTTATGCTTAATTTATAATGGTTTTTAAGCATTTCTCTCTCTCTCTCTCCCCCAAAGAATGGTCATTCCTATGACCTATTCTCAATTCGAATGAAGCTTCTCATGAAGCATTTCTCTAATCTAAAAGTAATTTCTATGCTTGTCTAATTGGAGGCCAAAATAATTGCTTTTTAATACTTTTATGCTATTAAATTTATGGTAAAATCAAAATCTCACACTACAACAAACAAAGATCATAGCTACATCAAGATCCACACATATTTAAAAGAATTCATATATGGGAAAAAACATTTGTGTGGCTACGATCACGCGGCTACATCTGCACATATAACCATGCATGCAACTACACATATAACTGTGCATATAACTGCACATATAACCGTGTATATAGTTGTGCACGGCTATAGCTGCAAACTATCCACAAAAAAAAGGGGACAGAATGGGTGAGATATGTGGGGATATGTGTCCCCACATCTCTCCCCTCTTTTTTCCTACCTTTTTTAATCTCATTATTTAAACACTACTTAATCACATTTTTTATTTAGAAACTACTAAATCACATTTTTTTTAAACACTTACTTAAAAAATAATAACAATACAAAAATTTCAAGGATTATATTGTAAATTACATAAGGTGTTCACCACATGTAAAGGGTAAGGGGATTGGGTGATCGCCGATAAGAGGCGCACCTCGAATTTCATCAAGATAAGGGTTAGGATCGTCCGGCCATGTGTGGGCGCCCATGTGTGAACGGCAAGGTCACATATAAAAGTCAAATGTAACCTAAAACCTCTCATTGTCTGAGGGTTGAATACAAGGAGTGCTTTTGCTTCATCTTCTCCATCTCCTTCTCCAGCATGTGTGTGTGTGTGTGTGTGTGTGTGTGCGAGAGAGAGAGAGTGTGTCTAGCGATCGAGCATTGCACGGCGGCACGACGGTGGGGCGAGGCAGTAGAGCGGCGGCGGTGGCTCCTTCTTCAACGCGGCACGAGAATCCTTGACGACGACGGTGGTCTGAGGAGCAGTGAGTGACACACCATTGTTCCCTGTTTTGAGCTTGCTGGTTTCCTAGTTGTGTGCTTGCAACCATTCGTGGCTCGCACACAGTGCTTGGCAAGTCCTTAGCTCCGACACGTGCAGCAAGAGCGCACATTTTTGGCACCGCTGCCAAGGAGCCCTACACCAAGCTCCAGATGCAGCTCGGGCTGCTGTTTGAAGTCTATTTTATCCTGCAAGAAAGGCAAAGAGAGGCGTGTTTGTGTGTTTCCTGTTGTTCTTCAGTCATTTTTCAGTTCTATTTTCTTCATTTTCTGCACATTTCAGTTCTGTGTGTTAGCTGTTAGAGCAGTAAGTTAGTTAGTGTTAGTGTGTGCGTGCACGCGTGTAGACAGAGGGTAGAAGAGCTGCTACGCAGTGTGCTGCTGTGTTGGCAGCCACACAGAGGGCGCCACGGCGGCAAGCGGCCAACCCTAGGTGCACATGAGCTAAAACAATATCCTTAAGATTTTTTTTTCCTAAAAATATTTTTAAGTTAAAAATTTTAAAATTTTAAAAAAAGAAAAAAGAAAAAAATCAAATCAACCCAACTCGCGTGGAAAGAAATTTTTTATTGAAAAAAAAATTGAAAAAGAAAAAACCCCCAACTAACCCCGACCCCGCCGGCCTCGATCTTTTGATATATATATATATATATATATATATATAGGAGAGTGCGCCTCCTTAAGCTTTCTCTCAAGTGAAAGCTTAAGGGGAGCACCCTTGGATTTTCTAATTTAAGCCTCACACCTAGGCACAAATAGAGTGTTCTAAGGGCCACGGGAGCTCTGGATAGGCGAACACTATGCTGTAAAGCATGCTAGGACCCCTTGAATGATATGCTTGTCTTGAGCTATCACATGCCTTAGTCCAGTTTTGACCATAAGTGAGGGGGTAAAAACGGGTTGAAAACAAGACAAAAACAAGTAAAAACAGGGTGCGAAACACCTAAGAAACCACTTGTGTGGGCTTCAAGGGTAGTTACTATCAGGCATTTTTCTGTAAAGGTGTTTTGAGTCCGTGTACATATGGGATGCATGGTGTGCAATAAAACTTTGCCCTGAATGCCCTGGCAAATGTATAGGCTGAGTGGTTTTACAGTGAGCTGGTTTATGCACGTGTTTTTTTTTGGGAGAAGATGCTGGAGTCTGGAAGTTTTATGGCAACAATATGGTGTGCGGGTTATTACTAAAAGCATGGCACTGACTGAATTGGTCATGTTTGGTAAGTTGAGATGCTGATGATGGTGGCCGTGGGCAGCTCTTGTACTGGACGTATGGGCGCCGCACGTGAAGTTGAGGAAAGTAAGGTAATAAAGAAGAAAATGTGGCCATTCTTGAGGCTTTGAAGCTTTAAAAAATAAATACAAAACATGATACACGTGGCCAATAAAACAAATGGCCACTTGGAAGTTTTTTTAGGCCGCCAGCTTGATGTCTAGAAGAAGCGAAGGCGTGAATAATGGAGAAGGTGGCCGCTTGGAGCCGAGGGGATGGGGGTGAAAGTAGGAAAAAACCCGCCATGAGGGAGATTCTGCAGACCATGATGCTGGTGAGAAAAGACTGAGGAAAAGCAGTTGGCGAGGGTCATGAAGGTACAGAAAAAGAAAAGTAGAGCCGCGTGGTGTGTGGAAGAGAGTCGGGGTGCCCTGCAGGCACAGAGAAGGTAGTGGAGCCGCCTTGTAGTCAAGAGGAGCCTGGCGAGTGATCGTGTGTAGAGAGAGGTTGTGGGGGTGATTCTTAGGCGCAACAACGGGCTGCAGAGGTGGTGGGGCTCCCTGGTGAAGAGCCAGAAGTGAAAGCTGATAGGTGCTGGCATCGAAGGTCGACGGGCTGACAGCGCAAGGCGAGAAGCAACTGTGTGTGGAAGCGAGGGCTGTGTGAAAGTCAAGAGGGCCGCGTGTGGGAACCAGTGGGACGAGCTGGTGACTGGTGCAAGTGCTAGACGTCGAGGTGTGTGGGGTCGCTGGCTGGTGATAAAGTGGAAACCACCTTCGAGAAGCACTGAAGCTGGCGTCAAGGGTTATGGGTTGGTGTTAGCACTAGAGAAGGCGCCCAGGTCATCGAGGAAACTAGGGAGAGAAGAGCAAACGTGGCAGAGCAGCTGGTGTGCGCAAAGGGGAGCCGCCCTTGGAGCTGACAGTGAGCCGATGGGAAAAGAGAGAGAGAGACCACGTTGTAGAAAAAGGAGAGTGGATGAGCCGCCTTGTGCATGAGCACAGCTTGGCTGGAGAAGTTGGTGAGGGCACTGACAGGTTGGTGCAGCTACTGTAGGCGCTGTTTCTTGGTGGATAGGTGTGCCGTGTGGTACTTCTTCCATAGGTGCACAAGTGCTTAATTGGCTTCCATACAGGAAGCATATCACTCCACGCTGTTCTTTTCCTCTCTCTCCCTCATGTGTTCTAAGTGCTGCTCTCTGCAGAAAGGGGAATGAAGATCTTGATGAGATACAAAGGTACAGGCTGTTGGAGCCTCGTATAGAGTTTCAGAGTTCTTGTAGACTTGTATGCCGCGTGAAATGCTGTTCGTAGCAAGGGGAAGGAAGACTGTGTTGAGAAATCAATGTAGGGGTTCTTGAAATCAATGTAGGGGTTCTTGAAACCTCAAATCTATTGCAAGATTGCAATGTGGGTGATGCTATGTGAGCTATGAGAGGGAGTGTGTAATGTGTTAATAACGGAAGTGGTGGCAGTTGTGAACTTGTCTTTGTGTGATTGCTCGCCTGCTGATGTGATCAGTCGACAAGCTTCTATCACTATTTTCTATGTTTGTGTTTGGACAATTGTAAGTTTCCCTCTGTACTCCGCCGATTGAGTTGCAGATTAAGCAATAGAAGTGTCTTACTTTTCCGATTTGAGCCTATGGTGTGTGATGGTGGTGGATGGGGATGAGGGAGTAGGGATATGAGGAAAGGTGTGGTCTGCTACTACTGGAGTAGGGATATGAGGAAAGGTGTGGTTTGCTACTGATTTTCTTTCCAGCTAGAGAAGCTGGTGGTGCCCCTTGTGCTTGTGAGTGTTCCGAAGGTGGTGAGTCAGCGAGCTATAGTGGCCTTCCTGTGTTCTTGAGCTGCCTCACATCTTTCTGGTGCCCCCACTGAGGATTGCTCAGGCATTGTTTGACTGAGGATTGCTCTGCTATTTCCTTCAGTTTATCAGGGTGTGTGCCCTAGGAGTTGAGAGTTTCAGGGAAGGTGTTTTCTTGGGTTTCGAGGTGAAGTGTGGGGGTTAAAATGATGTCTTATCCAGAGTTTTATGGTAGCCCTAATGAGGATGTGGCAGATTTCTTGGAAAGGATGGAGGTTGCATGTATAAGCAACCACATCAATGAGTCTGTACAGGTGTTGCAGCTACTGAGCATTTGCTTGAAAGGGGATGCAAGGACCTCGTACAGGACTTATGAGGAGTCATTGAGGGTTGCTATTCCACATCTTGATATGACTGAAAATGGATTAAAGACAGCACTTAGCAACAGGTTCAAGAAGGTAGAAGACCCCGACAAGGTTTGGCATGAGGTGCAAGCTCTGACACAAGGTGAGTTGGAATCAATTGATGATTATGTCAAGAAATTTTCTTTGCTATGGGAGACTTTATGCAGGGCTTTAGGGGAAGACCAGGTACCCCCTGACATGATGAAGAAAAACAAGTTTGTAGCCGGGCTTAAGAGGAGTATTCGCTGGAAAGTGGAATTGAAGAAGCCCAGGTCTTATGAGGATGCGGTAGAAATTGCTAAATCAAAAGATTGGAAGTTGCAGCGGATGAATCAGCTGGGGATGATTCTAGTTGTAGCACAGCCGGAGATTCGTAGAGTGGAGGCTACACCCATGAATGTAGTGATTGAGAGGATGAAGCCCACTGAAGCCCAAGCTATGCAGATGGTGCCACAAGCTAGTCAAGGAGTACCTATGGTTCCTGCAGGTTCTGATGAGGGATTGCGACAGGATATGAAATAGATGGTTGATCTTATAAAGAATTTAAGCTTAAATTTAATGGGAAGTATAGGTGGTGGACGTGGTAGAGGCAGAGGCAATAATCATGAAGGGGGAGATGGACAAGCAGGGTATGGACGTGGTCGTGGGTAGGGGCCGTCGTTTCATCCCTACATGCTGGAACTGTGGTGAGCTTGGTCATCTGAGTACAGATTGTGATAAGCCTCAGCGAATGGGTGGTGATATGTACCCACTACCTTCACAGTTACCTGACAGGTCAAATGATTATGGTATTGATATTAGGGATCAAGCAGGCCCTAGTGGAATCACAGCTGAGGAAAAGGGGAAGGCAAAGGTCATGAATGTTGTTACTCTGGAGAATGTTCAGGTGAGAGAAGAAGGGGATGTGATGCTTGTTGGCAAGCGCACAACGGATGAAAGAGAAGGAAAAGGGGTGGCTGGACCCAGCCGTAAAGAAGGGGAAGCAGCAGGAAGGAGAAGATGTGAAAGCTAAAAGGAAACGGAAGCCTCGTAGAAGGTTCCAGGTGTCAGACTTCCCACTGGTGGGGGATGGGAAAACCAGCTATGATTTGAAATCTGATTTGGTGAACAGGAAGGCAAACATCACCTTTGGGAAGTTGGTGGAGATGGTGCCAAAATTGAGAAGGCAATGGAAGAGACTTGTGAATCCAATGGAAAAGGAGTTAGAAAAGAGGTCAGTCAAAGTACTATCTTTAGAAGAGCTTCCAGATATTTGCCCTATTGTGGAGGTGTGGAGTAAAGGTAGGAACCTTGGTCAGGCCTATATAGATGGAGGAGCTCAAATCTGTGTGATTACCCAATCATGTGTGGAGCAGTCAGGCTTGAGAGTGTCTGGGGTTTTTGGTTTTCGAATCAGGATGGCTAATCATCAAAAGGTAAAATGTCTTGGTATGATAAAGGAATTGGAAATTGAAGCTTTTAATGTCAAAGCTACTGTAGATTTTCATGTGATGCCTGCGGTTCTTGGTGCTTTTCCAATCATTCTTGGACGACCCTGGTGGTTGCGAGTGGTGGGTGCAGTACAGGACTGGAGGTATGGGACCATTTCTTTCCATAATAAGCAGGGTAATAAAAAATCTTTTGAGATGCATAGTAGGAGATCTTTGAATGATGTGTGGGAGAGGCCACAGGATTCAAGTGAAGAGGAAACTACCACCACTACTTCTGAATCAGAGATGGATTCATCGACCACTGCTTCTAGTGGAGAAGAGGCAGATGTGGCTTTCCTAATATCAGAGCAACAAGGTAATGAAGATAAAGAAGTGCATGAAGTAGGTGCTGAGGGAGAAGATACTATGGGGTCATATGAAGTGATCGAGGAATTACTGCAGCCAAAGATAGAAGTGAAGAAGAAGCAGGAGCTGATTGAAGGAATGTTGAGTCCGGATCTCTCAAGTGGAGAAAAGGTTAGATATGTTAATATGCTGTCTCATTTTCCAGAATTGTTCATCACTTCTTATAAGGAGATTCGAGGAATTACTGCAGCCAAAGATAGAAGTGAAGAAGAAGCAGGAGCTGATTGAAGGAATGTTGAGTCCGGATCTCTCGAGTGGAGAAAAGGTTAGATATGTTAATATGCTGTCTCATTTTCCAGAATTGTTCATCACTTCTTATAAGGAGATTCGAGGATTTAAAGGGCCAGATTTGAGGATTGAATTGAAAGAAGGAGTAAAAACAGTTAGGCAGAAGCTTCGCAGGATGGGACGAGAACAAATGCAGGCCCTGAGAGAGGAAGTTGATAAAGTGTTGAGTGCAAGTTTCATTACACTAGTGGATACAGCTGAGTGGGTAAGTCCTACAGTGGTGAGTCCAAAGAAAGATGGCAGGTGGCGTATATGTGTGGATTTCAAGCCTTTGAATGCTGCTACAAAGAAGGATTCTTACCCCCTACCTTTTTTGGATGAGATCTTGGATACTGTAGCTGGATATGAAAGGTATAGTGTTTGTGATGGGTTTTCAGGTTATTTCCAGTTAAAGATTGCTGAAGAAGATCAGCGCAAGACAACTTTCATTACACCGTGGGGGTGTTTCTTCCTTTTGGATTGATGAATGGACCAGCCTACTATCAGAAAAGGGCAAATTGGGTATTATCTCCTTTTTTGAACAAGTTTGTGAAGGATTTTATTGATGATTTTTGTATATACAACTCCAGGCAAGAGCATTGTGATAAGCTGGCTACAGTTTTTCAGTGTTATGATGAGTGTGGTGGTCAATTAAATCCAAAAAAGTGTTTTTTGGCTCAACCGAGGGTGAAGCTCTTGGGCCATGTTATTTCAGAGAATGGTATTGATCCAGATCCTGATAAAGTCAAGTCTCTTCTTCTTCTTCCTACACCAAAGAATACAAGGCAACTGGCTACTTTTGTGCAAAAGGTGAAGTATATGGCTCGATTCATCTCTCTATCTTCACAGTTGTTATATCCTTTGCAACAAGCAGCAAAGCATGATCCTTTGCATTGGACGGAGGAATGTGAGGCAGTTTTCCAAAAAGTGAAAGAGGTGTTGGGAGCTATTCCTACAATGCAAGCGCCTAATTGGGAACAGGTATTTTATGTCAACCCTTCAGTGGGTGAAGATGCAATTGGAGCTATGTTGTTACAGAAGGGGAAAGAATCACATTATATGCAACTAGTCTACTGTGCTAGCAGGGTGAAACTTGCCAGAGAAAGGTTGTTATCAGAGGTGGAACTTGTTATGGTTAGTGTACTATATGCATGTAGGCGGTTCCGCCATTACTTGCTACCTCGCCCCTTTGTGTTTTTGACGAGCTACACTTTTTTGCCTCAGCACAAATTTATCTAAAGCTATGATGAAGTGGGTGATTGAGTTGCAGGAGTTTACTTTTTCATTCTTGGTGGAAGAGAGTACCACGGCTACCTTAGCTGATCTACTGACATATAAGGAGAGTCCTCTTCTTATAAATGAGGAAACCATCAAGAAGCCAGTTGAGGATGCAGCTAAATTGATGAATGCACACTTATTATATTTTGATGGTTCTTACAGGAAAAGCCATGATGTAGCCTCAGGAGGTTTGTTGGTGCTTTATGATCCATAGGGTTGCCTTGTTTTTAAGAAGGGTGTTAAGGTGGATGCACATAGCAACAATGAAGCAGAGTATCTGACTCTGGAAGTTGGATTGCAAATATGTTTGAAGCATGGTGTACACAGGATTCGCATTCGAGGAGATGCATTTCTTGTGGTAAAACAGGTATTGGGAGTTTGGAAGTCAAAGAATATGTTACTCAAAGAGATGTGTTTCAAGATTAAAGGCTTGTTGAAGGAATTTGAAGCTTGGAGTCTTAAGCATGTGGATCGAGGCCATAATGAGGAGGCTCATGAAGCAGCCCAGGGAATGATTGGTGAAGTTTTTGTTCTAAAAGCTCATGCATCATTTTATTGTGGCAGGGAGAATTTACAGGATGTTGAAGAGTTTTTGTTGACAGGGATGATTCCTAATGGTATTGAAAAATCAAAAGAATATGGTTTCATCAGGAAAGCTGCAAGGTATGTGAAGGGAATTGATTTTATAATGTGACGGGTACCTTGGAAGGAAGAAATCTACAAAATTCTTAAAGAAAACCATGAGGGAGCATGCGGTGGACATTTTGCCTCAAAGATTACCTTGCATAAAGTATTGCAGGAAGGTTACGTATGGCCAAGTGTACATAAGGATGTTAATCATTGGTGCAGGTCATGCAAACAATGCCAAGCTCACAGTAGACGGATACTAAGGCCTGAGATGAGGAAGACAATTCTTGCTTATGATGTTTTTGAAAAATGGGGAATTGATGCTGTGGGACCATTGCCTATTACTAGCCAAGGGAAGTGCTACATCATCTTGACTGCAGTTGATTACCTTTCTAGATGGGCAGAAGCAAAGGCAGTGAAACAAATTACTACTAAGGAGGTGGCAAAGTTTGTATATCAGGATATCTGCTGTAAGTTTGGTGTGCCATTGGAATTGCTTTCTGATCAAGGTCCAGGTTTCAGAGCAGAGCTTATGGACTATTTGTGTACAAAAATGAAGATCAACCGCAGTTTTACCACACCTTACTATCCACAGTGTAATGGCCTGAATGAGCGTTTCCATGGTGAATTGATCAAGATTTTATCTAAGGTAACAGAGCAACAAGGCAAGAATTGGGATCTGGAATTGCCTGATGCCTTGTGGGCATACAGAACAGCAATTAAGACTGGTACGGGTTTCACTCCATTTCATCTTGTTTATGGAAAAGAAGCCTTATTGCCTATTGAGGTGGAGATACCAGCTGTGAAAATGTTGGAAAAGCTTTTGGAAGAGCCTAAAGATGCCCTTAAAGAACGGTTGTTATATTTACAAGAAGCACAGCTAGACAGGGATAATGCTTTGAAGCATTATGAAGACATGCAGGCAAGGACGCTGGAGAAGTTCAACAAGAAGATTAAAAGCAAAGGAATTATGAAGGATGACTTGGTATTACGTCATAATAGCAGGCTGGATAATTCCTTTCATAAGAAGTTTCAAATTAAGTGGGAAGGACCTTTCTTGGTGATGCAAGGATTTGCAAATGGTACCTATCAATTGGCAGATTTAGATGGAACTTTACATGCTTCCAACGTAAAAGGATACAGGCTGAAGAAGTATTATGCACGTTTGATGGTGATTGTGCAGGATGCAGTGTCTGAAGATGTGATTTCAGATGAAGGGCAGTTTTTGGATATGGATTTAGGTCTTGAAATGCTTTTTACTGCTGATCATGAATGATTCAGCAGGCTGGGGGTTGGGCAAAGTATGTCAGGCATTTTTCTGTAAAGATGTTTTGAGTCCGTGTACATATGGGATGCATGGTGTGCAATAAAACTTTGCCCTGAATGCCCTGGCAACAAATGTATAGGCTGAGTGGTTTTGTAGTGAGCTGGTTTATGCACGTGTTTTTTTTTGGGAGAAGATACTGGAGTCTGGAAGTTTTATGGCAACAATATGGTGTGCGGGTTATTACTAAAAGCAGGGCACCGACTGAATTGGTCATGTTTGGTAAGTTGAGATGCTGATGATGGTGGCCGTGGGCAACTCTTGTACTGGACGTATGGGCACCGCACGTGAAGTTGAGGAAAGTAAGGTAATAAAGAAGAAAATGTGGCCATTCTTGAGGCTTTGAAGCTTTAAAAAATAAATACAAAACATGATACACGTGGCCAATAAAACAAATGGCCACTTGGAAGTTTTTTTGGGCCGCCAGCTTGATGTCTAGAAGGAGCGAAGGCGTGAATAATGGAGAATGTGAGATCCTTGTTCCCCACCGATCAACGGATTCGGGGTACTAGCAGCGGAAGTAGCACATCATGCGTGGGTAGGGGTCTCACACTCGGGGCCTCGCCCACAGATATCCGGACAAGAGACTAATCCGTCGGTTTGTCCAAAACCGAAACTGGAAAAACTTCCTTTACTCGGAAAGCATGGGCGATTCCACCAGGATAACTCTTTACTCTAACGTAGTCAAGATCATTACGGATCAACTGATCTGACTGCACCTTTAACGGTACTTGGTCAATTCAAGGTAGAAACTTGCACTTGGATCATTGGGATCAACGCTTTTTTCCCCATCAAGAGGCACAGCCGTTGATTCCTATCCATAGAACAATTTCTATCCGGGATTTACTTTATCTATCGTAAAAACAAAGTTGAGTCTCGATTTATGGATCCATCAGTCCAGCCTAACCCCATCCGATCCCATGGGTTAGCCAACCGCCCAACCACTGTAGTGATGGGATCCAATTTGGAATTTGGTTAGGTTTTGTCCCGGGTACCAAGGAAAAGAGTTCCAAGGCCCCCTAGCCAGAATTTCATGCAAACATAAAACTAGCCACACCACTTACACACCCAATATGAAAATTGCCTTTTTCTTAGCATCAGCTAGCTTTAAAACAATCCTTTAATGAAACCATAGTACCACTGATCACAATCTCCCAATTTATCCAGTTGATTCATAATTTCCCATCATTCCTTCATCAGAGTATCTATGGCATCATTGGCAACTAGAACGCTCACCACCTGTCCACACAGAGGCCGTTTCCATAGTTCCTAGCCCATAATACTTGGCAATATAATCACTTATCGAGATGGACTCTCGTTGAAGATCAGCAAGATCAACCAACAGATCCATATAAAAATTTCTCCTTTATGCATACTTCTATGCATGAAAATTAAAAATGATAAAAGTAACACTTTTGATATAAAAATTTTCCTTTATGCATACTTCTATGCATGAAAATTAAAAATGATAAAAGTAACACTTTTGATATAAAAATTTTCTTTTATGCATACTTTTATGTATGAAATAAAAATGATAAAAGTAACACTTTTGATATAAAAATTTATCCATTATGCATACTTCTATGCATGAAAATAAAAATGGTAAAAATAACACTTTTGATATAAAATTTTATCCTTTATGCATACTTCTATGCATGAAAGTAAAAATGATAAAAGTAACACTTTTGATATAAAAATTTATCCATTATGCATACTTCTATGCATGAAAATAAAAATGGTTAAAATAACACTTTTGATATAAAAATTTATCCTTTATGCATAATATTAAAATTTAATTTCTCCATGATTATAATGAAATTCTTTCAATTAATCTAGGATGATGATTCCTAGAATATGGTAGGAAGTCCTCTTTTTATGCTTTGAATGAAAATTTTTTATGCATAATTTTTATAAAAATTTTGCCATAGCTCCGCTGCTATGACTGATAAATCTCAATTTTTCTAAGGGATAAAGCTTATCATTAAGGAAATAATTAAAATGATTCTCTAATTGGATCCTTAATCCATAATGGATTGAATCATCAATATACATAAACTAAAAGCATAAGAAAAAGCCATTAATTTGGCCTCAAGCATAGCTTTATCTTGGGTTAAGGAAAAGCTTTATGAAAAGCTTGATTTGGATTGAGAATGGGTCATGAGTATGACCATTTCTTGAGTGAGAGAGAGAATTTACATAAGAATCATTAGAATTTAAACATAAATGAAAATTAACTTCAATAGCATTTATTAAATTATGTAACTCTTCACTACTATTCAAACTTCAATAGCATTTAAAAAAACCATACCAATTAAACTTCTCAAGCTTGAGAGGGGTTGAGAAGAGAGAAACATTGAGAAATTATAGAAAGATGAATATTCACTAATTACCTTACAACTTGCTTGATTCTTTGTTCACGGTAGAGGCCCCCAACCAATCAATTGGTTAAGTATGTTGATGGAGCCACTAATGGGGATTGAAGAAAGAGGGAAGCTCCAAAAACTAGTGAATTATTAAATGAATTCACAGTTCTTG
Organism: Cibotium barometz; assembly: GCF_041138505.1. NCBI lineage: Eukaryota > Viridiplantae > Streptophyta > Polypodiopsida > Cyatheales > Cibotiaceae > Cibotium > Cibotium barometz. Next base: position 45,691,235 of record NC_141047.1, read on the forward strand.
GCTTAGGTGGAGTAGAGTAACGATGCATAAACACTATATATTTTTCAACAAGGGTGAGGCTTCTATTTATAGGAAAAATTGAGCTCCTAACCAAACAAACTGATTCTAGAATTTTCTAAATCAGTTTGGTCAATATTTGACCATTTTTAGGTCAGTTAAGCTAACTTTTTGGAACTAGACTTGAATGAGGAGAGAGGAGAGATGAAATATCTCAATTTTTATGAGTTTAAAAGTCATTCAAGCATGTGAAATATGCACCTCCTTTAAAGAACTCCCCTTCCTTACATATGTCATATTTTTAATATTGCTCATAGTTTTTTTACTAATAAACCTTGTACATTTTCAACTCTTCATCTTATGTGAAATATGCACCTCCTTTAAAGAACTCCCCTTCCTTACATATGTCATACTTTTAATATTGCTCATAATTTTTTATTAATAAACCTTGTACATTTTCAACTCTTCATCTTATGTGAAATATGCACCTCCTTTAAAGAACTCCTCTTCCTTACATATGTCATACTTTTAATATTGCTCATAATTTTTTACTAATAAACCTTGTACATTTTCAACTCTTCATCTTATGTGAAATATGCACCTCCTTTAAAGAACTCCTCTTCCTTACATATGTCATACTTTTAATATTGCTCATAGTTTTTTTACTAATAAACCTTGTACATTTTCAACTCTTCACCTCATGTGAGCATTTACTCATTTTTGGGTATTTTCTTTTTACAAGTTGGATTTATCTCCTCCCTACACATGGATTGATGCTATTGGTCCATAGGAACCTTAATTGGACCATAGTCTAAAGATTTCTGAAAATCTAGACCCTTAGGCTAAGGTTCTTTATAGTTATTTTCAATTAATTCCAATTGCACATTGGAAAATTCTTTTTGAATTTCTGTTTCAGGGGAACTCATCTAAATTAGAAGAGATATTTTTTCTATCCAAAAATATTCAAAATCTGAATATTCTCTCTCTAGAATATTTTTCTCTCTCTAGGCTAAAACAGATAGAAACAAGGTCTTTATATTTCTGAAGAGGGATTGATTATAGGGAAAGATACTAGACATCAAAAAGGGGGTGGGGGAGGAATCTTACATTCTACCCCACTTAAAAAAATGCGAGATGTCCTCATCTCGCAAACTGGGATAATTTCGCAAGATGCACGAATATGAGACTTAGAGAAAAATTTTAATCAAGATTAACCACCAAGATAAGTCTTAAAGAGAGCAAGATTCAAAATACGAACAAGATTTAAACTTTATTCATTCTCGGAACTTATACAATAAAGATAGAGGAACTCTTTACACTTCCATAAGCCCGTCCATCATATGGTCACAAAAGCAGTCCTCACAAGCTGCACAAGTATAAGGTAACTCATCTATGGGAATGATTCTGTGGGTTATTGCTGCGCCTATCTCAGTGGTATGAGGTGTTCTAAGAAAAGGACCTCTGAGAGGCAAGCCAAAAACGGGGTAAAGGCATATCTTCTCATGAGGAAGAAAACACGCCAGTAAGAAGACCCGCTCAGAAAACCCAGGATGCCTTGATCTCATGACGCAGTAGTATCGGGGACCCAAACCCAAAGCTTCAATAACCATGGCCAAGCGGACATTGTTACGAAAGTGCTGCTGACCCCAGGGTGTTACCCTAGTTATGTCTTGATAGGTCCGCCATTTTGTCTACGCTACAGAAGTTCCCAAGTGAGGGAAAAGTGAGCGCTCATACTGCTCTATAAAATCTTTCTTCACAGACTCCCTTGCGTCTTGAAGGTGAGAAATCATCATGGATAAAACTAATTCTTGTTGCCAAGCCATGAAGGAGATTAAGAAAGAAAGGAGATCGATGGAAGTAAGATTACTGTGAACGACAAGTAAAAGTTACGACTTATATAAAGGAAGGAGCTAGCGTAACTTAGAAGCCAACGGTAACTTGCCACTGAAGTTTTACCGTCTTTCCATGATTTGGGTTTGGCACATTTTTCTATAGAAGGCATTCAAACTTTGAGATGAGGAGATTAAAGAAGCTCGTAAGCTAAATCACCTACTTTCTTTGGTCCACAATATCTGGGAGATAACTTCTTCCCAAGAGATAAAGAACTTCTTTTGGGCCGTACTCGAATGAAGACCAAAACCTTGATATCCAAAACATCGATTCTCCTTCTGAACTCATTGTTCTGAATCTTAAAACAGGTGGGACTCTTGAGAAGTATTTAGGAAAAAGGTTCTTCCTTTTTTAAACAGAATCTTTCTTTTATTTTAGAGAGAGAATAATTATAAGATCAGAAAGGGAGATTCTTACTCCTGTATACCTCTAAGGCTGGGGGAGAATCTTACATTCTACCCCACTTGAAAAGTGCGAGATGTCCTCATCTCGCAAGGTAGAGGACAACTCTTTTTCTTAAGATCCAATTTATTCTGGGGTTCCTTATATTTTGGTCAACCCAACAGAATACGGGGATAATTATCCCTTATATAGAACTCATCATTAAATAATAATTCATTCAGATCATATCATTCATATCTTTAACACGATAATGGTCCATTAGTCTGAAAATTTTCCTTCTGAACATTCCTCCACAGGAATTTTAGTTAAGCAAGTTCTCAATTTGTCATCCCTTAACTTAATCTACCGTCTCAAGTGTTAACAGTAGCAATCTGACAGCACAATCCACTAATCTCATAGTGATTTGCTGAAATCATTATCATCATTCCAGTTATGAATATCATCACTGGGACTCGTCCCATTCATCCTCATTGTGGTTTCGCTCAGCTTATTACATTTCAACTAAATTTCGAAAATCGTCATTTTTCAATCAGAATCCAATTCAATTCATCAATTCTCAAACAGAATTAAAAATCATATCAACCACATTCGAAATCATCATCTGGATAGCATTAACGCTTATAATTTCAAGTCTTAGATTTACTCGTATATACTATCGGTAAAGAGCTGCAGTTATACCCTCGGTATATACGGATAGTCATGATACTCGAAACTATAAGGTAAATACCATCATGTCTAGGTCTCAAGCAAGTCAGGGTTCCATACAATTGCGGTACTTCCAATTGAAGACCCAATTACTAATTTACGAATTTCAATTTGAATTAACAATTTGTATGAATTATATCAAACAATTACAACCTTTTTGTGCGTCTTGATAAACTTTTGACATAATTTGCTCCTCAGTTGATCTTATTGGAGATCTATGACTTAAGTCTGATAAATAGATTTTTCTTTATCCGATCGTCCGTAAAAAAAACATTTGTATATTTATATACAAGTTGCAATAATTACATAGAGTGGTTCGGCTCCAAAATTCAAAATCTCTTCGAGAGACGTATAAGACGACGGTACTGGGCCATAGTCATGCCCTGTTACATAAGTTCTCTAACTGCGAAGGAAATTATTATTTTCTCCTTAGGGATAAATCGACTAAGGAGTCTATAAATTTGACATGAAAGTCTGAAATTTCGAGATGTCGAATGATATAGAATGACACCATGCACCATTTTCAGCTTTAACAGGATCATAGTCAATGAGAGATTCTGCCACAGCATTGTACGGCGGTCGCAATGAGCGTGGACATATTGCCCTGCAACCCACTTATGTTGTATTCTCTCCACTGGGGTAGGAAAATATAAATCCTTGAAATGGCGTGCAAGTCTTACTCGGCTTGTTTGAGTTGAAGCGGAAGAGATGAGATGCTCGAAGGCAAATGCAATCATATCTTGAGACTGGGTGAGGTCGGGAATACCAGATAAATGTGGAACTTCCATCTATAAAAACAATTTCTTTGATTAAAATTTCTTCATTAAAGAAGCTTACGGGATGAAAATACATTATGAAAATGCTGTTTCTGAATTCTTATTACCAATTTCAGATAAGAATTTAATTATCTTTATTAGCTTTCAAAAGCGGCTCTGATACCAACTGTGAGATCCCTGTTCCCCACCGATCAACGGATTCGGGGTACTAGCAGCGGAAGTAGCACATCATGCGTGGGTAGGGGTCTCACACTCGGGGCCTCGCCCACAGATATCCGGACAAGAGACTAATCCGTCGGTTTGTCCAAAACCGAAACTGGAAAAACTTCCTTTACTCGGAAAGCATGGGCGATTCCACCAGGATAACTCTTTACTCTAACGTAGTCAAGATCATTACGGATCAACTGATCTGACTGCACCTTTAACGGTACTTGGTCAATTCAAGGTAGAAACTTGCACTTGGATCATTGGGATCAACGCTTTTTTCCCCATCAAGAGGCACAGCCGTTGATTCCTATCCATAGAACAATTTCTATCCGGGATTTACTTTATCTATCGTAAAAACAAAGTTGAGTCTCGATTTATGGATCCATCAGTCCAGCCTAACCCCATCCGATCCCATGGGTTAGCCAACCGCCCAACCACTGTAGTGATGGGATCCAATTTGGAATTTGGTTAGGTTTTGTCCCGGGTACCAAGGAAAAGAGTTCCAAGGCCCCCTAGCCAGAATTTCATGCAAACATAAAACTAGCCACACCACTTACACACCCAATATGAAAATTGCCTTTTTCTTAGCATCAGCTAGCTTTAAAACAATCCTTTAATGAAACCATAGTACCACTGATCACAATCTCCCAATTTATCCAGTTGATTCATAATTTCCCATCATTCCTTCATCAGAGTATCTATGGCATCATTGGCAACTAGAACGCTCACCACCTGTCCACACAGAGGCCGTTTCCATAGTTCCTAGCCCATAATACTTGGCAATATAATCACTTATCAAGATGGACTCTCGTTGAAGATCAGCAAGATCAACCAACAGATCCATATAAAAATTTCTCCTTTATGCATACTTCTATGCATGAAAATTAAAAATGATAAAAGTAACACTTTTGATATAAAAATTTTCCTTTATGCATACTTCTATGCATGAAAATTAAAAATGATAAAAGTAACACTTTTGATATAAAAATTTTCTTTTATGCATACTTTTATGTATGAAATAAAAATGATAAAAGTAACACTTTTGATATAAAAATTTATCCATTATGCATACTTCTATGCATGAAAATAAAAATGGTAAAAATAACACTTTTGATATAAAATTTTATCCTTTATGCATACTTCTATGCATGAAAGTAAAAATGATAAAAGTAACACTTTTGATATAAAAATTTATCCATTATGCATACTTCTATGCATGAAAATAAAAATGGTTAAAATAACACTTTTGATATAAAAATTTATCCTTTATGCATAATATTAAAATTCAATTTCTCCATGATTATAATGAAATTCTTTCAATTAATCTAGGATGATGATTCCTAGAATATGGTAGGAAGTCCTCTTTTTATGCTTTGAATGAAAATTTTTTATGCATAATTTTTATAAAAATTTTGCCATAGCTCCGCTGCTATGACTGATAAATCTCAATTTTTCTAAGGGATAAAGCTTATCATTAAGGAAATAATTAAAATGATTCTCTAATTGGATCCTTAATCCATAATGGATTGAATCATCAATATACATAAACTAAAAGCATAAGAAAAAGCCATTAATTTGGCCTCAAGCATAGCTTTATCTTGGGTTAAGGAAAAGCTTTATGAAAAGCTTGATTTGGATTGAGAATGGGTCATGAGTATGACCATTTCTTGAGTGAGAGAGAGAATTTACATAAGAATCATTAGAATTTAAACATAAATGAAAATTAACTTCAATAGCATTTATTAAATTATGTAACTCTTCACTACTATTCAAACTTCAATAGCATTTAAAAAAACCATACCAATTAAACTTCTCAAGCTTGAGAGGGGTTGAGAAGAGAGAAACATTGAGAAATTATAGAAAGATGAATATTCACTAATTACCTTACAACTTGCTTGATTCTTTGTTCACGGTAGAGGCCCCCAACCAATCAATTGGTTAAGTATGTTGATGGAGCCACTAATGGGGATTGAAGAAAGAGGGAAGCTCCAAAAACTAGTGAATTATTAAATGAATTCACAGTTCTTGGCTTAGGTGGAGTAGAGTAACGATGCATAAACACTATATATTTTTCAACAAGGGTGAGGCTTCTATTTATAGGAAAAATTGAGCTCCTAACCAAACAAACTGATTCTAGAATTTTCTAAATCAGTTTGGTCAATATTTGACCATTTTTAGGTCAGTTAAGCTAACTTTTTGGAACTAGACTTGAATGAGGAGAGAGGAGAGATGAAATATCTCAATTTTTATGAGTTTAAAAGTCATTCAAGCATGTGAAATATGCACCTCCTTTAAAGAACTCCCCTTCCTTACATATGTCATATTTTTAATATTGCTCATAGTTTTTTTACTAATAAACCTTGTACATTTTCAACTCTTCATCTTATGTGAAATATGCACCTCCTTTAAAGAACTCCCCTTCCTTACATATGTCATACTTTTAATATTGCTCATAATTTTTTATTAATAAACCTTGTACATTTTCAACTCTTCATCTTATGTGAAATATGCACCTCCTTTAAAGAACTCCTCTTCCTTACATATGTCATACTTTTAATATTGCTCATAATTTTTTACTAATAAACCTTGTACATTTTCAACTCTTCATCTTATGTGAAATATGCACCTCCTTTAAAGAACTCCTCTTCCTTACATATGTCATACTTTTAATATTGCTCATAGTTTTTTTACTAATAAACCTTGTACATTTTCAACTCTTCACCTCATGTGAGCATTTACTCATTTTTGGGTATTTTCTTTTTACAAGTTGGATTTATCTCCTCCCTACACATGGATTGATGCTATTGGTCCATAGGAACCTTAATTGGACCATAGTCTAAAGATTTCTGAAAATCTAGACCCTTAGGCTAAGGTTCTTTATAGTTATTTTCAATTAATTCCAATTGCACATTGGAAAATTCTTTTTGAATTTCTGTTTCAGGGGAACTCATCTAAATTAGAAGAGATATTTTTTCTATCCAAAAATATTCAAAATCTGAATATTCTCTCTCTAGAATATTTTTCTCTCTCTAGGCTAAAACAGATAGAAACAAGGTCTTTATATTTCTGAAGAGGGATTGATTATAGGGAAAGATACTAGACATCAAAAAGGGGGTGGGGGAGGAATCTTACAGAGAAGGTGGCCGCTTGGAACCGAGGGGATGGGGGTGAAAGTAGGAAAAAACCCGCCATGAGGGAGATTCTGCAGACCACGATGCTGGTGAGAAGAGACTGAGGAAAAGCAGTTGGCGAGGGTCGTGAAGGTACAGAAAAAGAAAAGTAGAGCCGCCTGGTGTGTGTGGAAGAGAGTCGGGGTGCCCTGCAGGCGCAGAGAAGGTAGTGGAGCCGCCTTATAGTCAAGAGGAGCCTGGCGAGTGATCGTGTGTAGAGAGAGGTTGTGGGGGTGATTCTTAGGCGCAACAACGGGCTGCAGAGGTGGTGGGGCTCCCTGGTGAAGAGCCAGAAGTGAAAGCTGACAGGTGCTGGCGTCGAAGGTCGATGGGCTGACAGCGCAACTGTGTGGAAGTGAGGGCTGTGTGAAAGTCAAGAGGGCCGCGTGTGGGAACCAGTGGGACGAGCTGGTGACTGGCGCAAGTGCTGGACGTCGAGGTGTGTGGGGTCGCTGGCTGGTGATAAAGCGGAAACCACCTTCCAGAAGCACTGAAGCTGGCGTCAAGTGTTATGGGTTGGTGTTAGTGCTAGAGAAGGCGCCCAGGTCATCGAGGAAACTAGGGAGAGAAGAGCAAACGTGGCAGCTGCTGGTGTGCGCAAAGGGGAGCCGCCCTTGGAGCTGACAGTGAGCCGACGGGAAAAAAGAGAGAGAGACCACGTTGTAGAAAAAGGAGAGTGGATGAGCCGCCTTGTGCATGAGCAGAGCCTGGCTGGAGAAGTTGGTGAGGGCACTGACAGGTTGGCGCAGCTGCTGTAGGTGCTGTTTCTTGGTGGATAGGTGTGCCATGTGGTACCTCTTCCATAGGTTCACAAGTGCTTAATTGGCTTCCATACAGGAAGCATATCGCTCCACGCTGTTCTTTTCCTCTCTCTCCCTCATGTGTTCTAAGTGCTGCTCTCTGCAGAAAGGGGAATGAAGATCTTGATGAGATACAAAGGTACAGGCTGTTGGAGCCTCGTATATGCCGCGTGAAATGCTGTTCGTAGCAAGGGGAAGGAAGATTGTGTTGAAAAATCAATGTAGGGGTTCTTGAAACCTCAAATCTATTGCAAGATTGCAAGGTGGGTGATGTTGTGTGAGCTATGAGAGGGAGTGTGTAATGTGTCAATAACGGAAGTGGTGACAGTTGTGAACTTGTCTTTGTGTGAGCTATGAGAGGGAGTGTGTAATGTGTTAATAACGGAAGTGGTGGCAGTTGTGAACTTGTCTTTGTGTGATTGATCGCCTACTGATGTGATCAGCAGGACTGGAGCTCTCGACAAGCTTCTATCACTATTTTCTATGTTTGTGTTTGGACAATTGTAAGTTTCCCTCTGTACTCCGCCCATTGAGTTGCAGATTAAGCAATAGAAGTGTCTTGCTTTTCCGATTTGAGCCTGTGGTGTGTGATGGTGGTGGATGGATGAGGGTACAGGAGTAGGGATATGAGGAAAGGTGTGGTCTGCTACTACTGATTTTCTTTCCAGCTAGAGAAGCTGGTGGTGCCCCTTGTGCTTGTGAGTGTTCCGAAGGTGGTGAGTCGGCGAGCTATAGTGGCCTTCCTGTGTTCTTGAGCTGCCTCACAGTTACCAATGCCCGTAGGATACCCACGTCACATGCATCTACGCTCTGGTCGGGTGCTAGAGTCTGAGCAACTAGAAAGCATTTTAGTTTACGCAGGCTCACACCATCCCTCCACGTTAGCATCTTGGCCTTCAGTTGGAACCCAAGGAAGTGCAACCCAAGAAACCACGAATAGCGACTAGTGACTCGTCCTCTGACTCTGAAGTCATGGAATGGCATCCTACCCAGAACTCTGAGGAAGCAAGCCAAAACATGCCAGTTTGGGCCCCACAACCCAGATCTAGCATGTTTAGCCGTCTAATAGAAACTTTAGTAGAGCTACGCACTCTGAACCTCCTGCGAGACAAGTGAAGTAAACGAAGGAGGTGGGGAAGTAGATTTGCCATTCACATCTCATGTAGACCCTGCCCTCCCAAAGAGAGTCCATGTGGATATTCTACCCACTTCATTTAATAAAGGCCCTACTGAGCTACCACCTTCTGACACTCTTCCTAAAGTAGAGGCCCCTAGAAGTCAAACCACAAGAAGTGACATTGCGTCCACTTCGAGAGAACCTTTTGGCACTCCAAGTTTAGATGGGATATTTCTCAATGAAAATTGGGAATATGAGTATGTCTATTATGTGCTTTCATGTCGGCCTATCGCCCTATTGACACTTGGTAGGAGAGGAGTATCCCACTCCAGACCCATGCCCTGTGGGTTGGTAGGGGTAGCCTTGCCTAAGGTGAGCTAGTAGATTCCTGGAGCAGGCCTTGTGGTAAACATGGCACCTAGGTTGATGCTAGTTTTGCTTTAGGGAGGTCACCATTGTTTGTAAAAATTGTCACGTGCATAAAAGAAATAAAGGCAAAAGACTCCTATGACTCTGATGTTTCTTGTGTCCTTAGGCTCTTGGGATTAGCTTGTTCTTAGAATAGACACATTGTGGTCATCTGTTTATTTATTAAGCTTGGTAATTTTTCTTGACTTAGGCCAGTTATAGACCTTGATTAACCTTCGACACCTTGCTAACTCTTGAATTACTTTCAATAGTTTTAAACTCCTGTTAATTTGCTACGCTAGCTCCTTAATGTGACCTCTTAAACTAGGTTCTCATGGCATACTTCCATTGTGGTCTAGCTTGATTTTATTTTTGATACACTCTATATCTTTTGAAGACCAAGCATGCTTTCACTCTACTTCCTTGTTTTGCAGATACAATCTACCACAACAAACCCTATCGAGCTTACCATACCATAGCTTTCGTACATCAGGAAGGGGGCATGTTAACCTAGGCGGACATTGAGACGTATTACTTTTTACGTCATATAATTTTTTTACGTATTCTGAGTCATGGGCCGGGCTTGTCGGCACAACATGTAATGGGTAAGGGGATTGGGTGATCGCCGATGAGAGGCATACCTCAAATTTCATCTCACGATAAGTGTTAGGATCGGCCGGCCATGTGTGGGTGCCCATGTGTGAACGGCCAAGTCACATATAAAAGTAAAATGTAATCTAAAACCTCTCATTCTCTGAGTGTTGAATACAAGGAGTGCTCTTGCTTCATCTTCTCCATCTCCTTCTCCAGCGTGTGTGTGTGTGTGTGTGTGTGTGAGAGAGAGAGAGAGAGAGTGTAGCGATCGAGCATTGCGTGGCCGCACGGCGACGGTGAGGCGGGGCGGCGATGGCTCCTTCTTCATCGCGGCGCGAGAATCCTTCACGACGGCAGTCTGAGCGATGAGTGACACACCATTGCTCCCTGTTTTGAGCTTGCTGGTTTCCTGGTTGTGTGCTTACAGCCATTCGTGGCTCGCACACGGTGCTTGGCAAGTCCCTAGCTCCGACACGTGCGGCAAGAGCGCACAACAAATGAACTAAACTTAGTTAAAAATGGCAAAGAAAAAGCTTACAAATTATGTGAGCTAGCCTGCCTTTTCTCCGAATCCATACTTTGTTGCACCATACTTCAACACAGTGACTCGCATGTGCCGCCTTTTGTTGAGGGTGTTGAGTATCCTCCCTGGCTTCTTTCTTCGTCTTCTTTCACTCCTTAATGGTGCAATTGGCAAGCATTTGTGAACCATCTTTCACACACTTGCATGAGACCTCCTATTTTATTGAGGATCTTTATTATGCGATTCCTTGCCCACTCATCAAAAAAATATGCGTGTAGTGGGTTTGGAAACCGCTCATACATGCACTACACCATATACATAAAATCTCTATCCTTCTGTTCTCTCCATGGTTTAAAGGCATCCTTATAGTTTTTGTTTAATAAATGATGGACGGTATAATAAACCCTCCATCCCTTGTCGTCCATAAAAGGCATGCCCTCATCATCTATGGGCACATTGTCTATTGCCATAGGTGAAGGTGATTGTGCACCTATCCCAAAGCATCTTCCATGCCTGCCTTTCCCACTACTAGATTAGCTCTGAGAGGTCCTCGGGCTATTACCACCTGAGTGGCATCGTCACGATGCACCATGCTAGGGATATGACACTGCAAATGGGATAGGAGTGCATTGAGCACTAAGAGTAGAAGAGGAGTATGGAAAGTGGGAGAGTGAGGGGTAGGAAAAGTAGAAGTGAGAGGGGTAGGAAAGGTGGTGGGATGCATGGAAATAGGTGATGTGGGATAGCTAAAGTGTGTGGCACATAAAAGGTAGGGGATAAGCCCAAGAGACTCCATTTTTAGGGCTCATACCTAGAGTTTACCTATGCCTCTAAAACATGTTGCAAATCAAGGTCATCTATATAAGGTGTACTAGAGGATAGCCCTCCGTATATCGAATCTTGGTCCGTTGGTGATGCTCCCCATGATGGCCACATCTATATGCATAAAAACATAACTCATATAGAGCATACATTACATAAAATTCTTTAAGCATAGAAACATTACATAGCTCACATATGCATACATAGGTTACATAGAGCATGTGTATGTTATACACATGCTTTACACACAAACATATGCATACATAGCTCAAACCAAGCATAAACTTAATACATAAGTTAATGCAATATTGCTTTATGCATAAGCTTAATGCCTTAATTATTAATGCATATTCTTAATGCATTATTCATTATGCATATTGCAATAAGCATTAATGCATTATTTCATATGCCTAAACATTAATGCATATGCTTAATTCATAACACAATAAGAATTATGCATAAGGTATTAATAATTAATACATATGCTTAAGCATTATGCATTATGTATTAAGCATAATGCATTTAGCATATGCTATAATGCATAATGAAATAAGCATTAATGCATTGAGCATAACTAATGAACGTAATACATTATTTATAATAAATTAAGCTTATTGCATTATGTGTTCATGCATTCATGCATTAAGCTTAATGCATAATGCATAATGTATTAAGTTTAATGCATTATGAGCTATGCATAGACATTTGCATACATAGCTCATAACGCATAAGGTAATGCATAGACATTTGCATACATAGCTCATAACGCATAAGGTAATGCATTATATATTAAGAAATTGTAAGATCCCTGACCCCACTGCGCAACGAATTTGGGGGTGCTAGTAGCAGCGGAAGTAGCACTTCTTGGGGGCGAGGCATTAAGCTTAATACATAATGCATTAAGCTTAATACATAATACATAATACATAATGCATAATGCATAATGTATTAAGTTTAATGCATTATGAGCTACGCATAAACATTTGCATACATAGCTCATAACGCATAAGGTTAATGCATTATATATTAAGAAATTGTAAGATCCCTGACCCCACTGCGCAACGAATTTGGGGGTGCTAGCAGCGAAAGTAGCACTTCTTGCATGAGGCAGGGTCCCACACTCGAGGCCTCGCCCACGGATATCCAGACAAGAGACTAATCCATCGGTTCTTCCAAAACCGAACTCGGAAAAACTTCCCTTGCCCAGAAAGCACGGGCGATTCCTCCAAGATAACTTTTCTCTAACGTAGTCAAAAGCCTGAACTAACTGAACTAATCTGACCGAACCCATAAGTCCCATAGTCAGATCAGGGAAAAGATTATACTTGGATCATAGAGACCAATGCTTTTTTCCTCATTGAGAGGCACAGCCGTTGATTCTTTTCCATAGAACAATTTTCATCCAAGATTTACCTCATCTATCGTACTATACAAAAATTGAGTCTCGATTTACGGATCCATCAGTCCAGCCTAACCCCGTCTAGTCCCATGGGTTAGCCAACCACCAAACCAGTGTAGTGATGGGATCCAATTAGAAATTTGGTTAGGTTTTGTCCCGGGTAGTACCAGAGAAAAGAGTTCCCAGACCCCCTAGCTGGATATTCATACAAACATAAAACTAGTCACACCACTTACACACCCAATATGAACTTGCCTTTTTCACGGATTCAATAATCTTTAAAACAATCATTTAATGAAACCATAGCGTTACTGATCATAATCCTCTAACTATCCAGTTGAATCCTGATTTCCAATTCATTTCTTCATCAGTGTACCTATGGCATCATTGGCAAACCAGAACGCTTACCACCTGTTCACTCAGGGGCCTTTTCAATAGTTCCTAACTCATAGTACCCGACAATATAATCACATAAAAATATCCAGATGGAATCTCCGTAGAAGATCAGCAAGATCAACTAACATATCCATATAAAAGAGCCATGGACTCATCCGTTGAGGACCAGTAAGGTCAATCAACCAGATCCATGCCCGAATTCAAAAAACAACTCTTACTCCTTGTTCCAATATCTTCCCCGAGTATTCCCATTCTCATCTACTCACATCTTTTTCTATCTCATCACTTACTTCCTCATTTATCCTCATCAGGTCTCATCCACTTGCATCTACCCATACATCTCATCACTTCACCACTTATTGTTCATTCACATCCCAATTCACATACTAACACATTCATTCACATCCTATATCATTCATTCACATCCAGATTCACATGTTCACATCTTGATTCACATGCTATCACATTCATTCACATCCCTTATCATTCATTCACATCCCTTATCATTCATATCTATCCAATTTACATCACATCTCATCCCCTCAATTCTCGTTCATATACATCCACATGTATTCTCCCACATACATCCACATCCATACTTATCACATACACATCCACATCTATCCTTTCACATACATCCACATCCATACTTTCACATACATCCACATCCATACTTTCACATACATCCACTTCTGTTCTTCACATATACATCCACATCCATCCTTTCACATACACACATCCACATCGATTCTTTCACATGCATCCACTTCTACTCTTCACATACATCCACATCCATCCATCCATTCATTCACATTTATCTGATTCACATCACATCTATCCATCCATTCATTCACATTCATCTGATTCACATCACATCTATCTATCCATTCATTCACATTTATCTCATTCATATCACAATTATCCATCCATTCATTCACATTTATCTCATTCACATCACAATTATCCATCCATTCATTCTTTTTTTAAAATCAACTTCAGTGGTGGGAATAACACTTTTATAAAAATCCCTTTATACATCTATTTATGCATAAATTCAATTTTAAGGAAAATAACACTTTTGAAATAAAATAAAAATAAATTCCTTTATGCATCTTTCTATGCATAAAACTTTATGCATAAATTCAATTTTAAGGAAAATAACACTTTTGAAATAAAATAAAAATAAATTCCTTTATACATCTTTCTATGCATAAAATCAAAATTGATGAGAATAACTCTTTTGAAATAAAAATAAATTCTTTATGCATCTTTCTATGCATAAAATCAAAATTGATGAGAATAACTCTTTTGAAATAAAAATAAATTCTTTATGCATCTTTCTATGCATAAAATCAAAATTGATGAAAGTAACGCTTTTATAATTTAAAAAAATCAATATGCATCTTTCTATGCATAGAATTTAATTTTAATAGAAATAACACTTTTATAATAAAAATATTTCTACTATGCATTTTTCTATGCATAGAATGAAAATAACACTTTTAGAATACAAAAATGATGGGGATTACTCTTTTTGAATAATAAAAGATAAAACTTATTTCACAAAATTTAAGAAAATTTTGCCATAACCTCCTTTGTATGGCTGACCATTTTACTTAAAAATTATCCCCAAATGGTTTAAAGCATTCTAAACTAATCAAATTCCACTTTTAAAAGAGAAACAATATGAAAAGTTTAATTCCAACAATTAGATTACTTATCTAGGATAAAGAAAGGCTGAATTTAAGAAAAAGAGAGGGGGAAAGCCTTTCCAGCAAGGCATAGCATCATTTTACATTTTAAAACAAAACAAAAATTAAAAAACCATTAAAAGGAATAAGAAAAAGTAGGATTTTTAACTTACATGAATTTCTCGGAGCTTTCCTTTGGCTTGATGGTTTGAG
Organism: Cibotium barometz; assembly: GCF_041138505.1. Taxonomy (NCBI): domain Eukaryota; kingdom Viridiplantae; phylum Streptophyta; class Polypodiopsida; order Cyatheales; family Cibotiaceae; genus Cibotium; species Cibotium barometz. The sequence goes on from NC_141047.1 coordinate 45,706,348, forward strand.
AGATCTACTCTCGTTTGCAACAAGAGTGGCCACCAATTCTTTAGAAGAGGGAATGGTCAAAAACTAATGAATTATTAATAAATTCACAGTTTTTGACTTTGGGGAGAAGTAGAGTAACAGTGCATAAAAATTTATTATCCATTTACAAAGGGGGAGGCTTCATTTATAGAAAAAAGTGAGCCTCTAACCAAGCAAACTGATTCTAGAATTTTCCAGAATAGTTTGGTCAATTTTTGACCATTTTTAGGTCAGTTTAGCTTACTTTTTGGATCTAGTTGAAGCAGGAGAGAGGAGAGATGAAAATATCTCATTATTTGTGAGTTTAAAACTCAACCACACATGTGAAATAGGTGCCTCATTTATGAGGGGAATTCCCCCACAACACTGAGGTGTCAAAAATGCATCATTTCTCTAAATATCTCTTCTTTTTTAACTAATATCCTTGTCCTTAGTCAACTCTTCATCTTATGTGAGTATTTACTCATTTTTGGGAGATTTTCTTTATTTGTTCAATTTATCTCCTCCCTACAATTGGATCCCCTTAGAACCTTAATCTAAAATTTTTCATTCGAAAATCTGGACCCTTAGGATAAGGCCTTTTGAACAGATTATAATTGATTTCTAATGCACCTTCTGAAAATCTTTTTGAACTTCTGTTTCGGGGGAATTTATTTTAATAAGAAGAGATATTTTTCTATCTAAAAATTGAATAATCTCTCTCTAGAACATTTTCTCTCTCTAGGCCAAAACGGGGTAAAACAGGATCTTTCTTTTATTTGAGAGAGAGGAATAATTATAAGATCAGAAGGGGAGGTTCTTACACCTACACACCCCAAAAGCCAGAGGGAGGAATCTTACAGAAATGATGTATAATACATTAAGATTATTACAATATGCATTATGCAATAATTCATAAGCTTAATGCATTAATGCATGATGCATTCACTTAAGCATTAATGTATAATTCTCAATGCACATTATGCAATAATGCATAACCTTAATGCATTAATGTATAATGCATTCAACTAAGCATTATGTATAATGCTCAATGCATTATTATGCATAATACATTAACACATTAATCTTATCCCTTAATGTATTAAGCATAAGCTTTATGGATTAATATATAATCTTTATGGATTAACACATAATACATAAGCTTATGCATTATACATAGTAAAAAAAATAAAAGAAATAATTTTGAGCACTTGACGAAGCAAAAAAACGGTCAAGGGATTACCTCTTATCCTTTTTAGAAGCTTGTGCGATGTTGAGGGAGTTTGGAGAAGATTGCTATGACCTAGCTAAAGAAGAGGAGATCCAACACACAAAAATAAAAAGATGAGTAAACTTTAAGCCATAATGACTGAAGCTTAATGCATAAACTTTAAGCCATAATACATAAGATTAATTGCATAAAACATTAAGCATAAACCATTATTCATAAGCTTAATGCATTTATGTATTATACATTAAACTTAATGCATAATGAAATAACACATTAAGCATAAGCTTACATAAACGCACCTATTCCTAGGATTGATGAACTTCTGGATTGGTTAAGTGGGACCCAAATGTTCACAAAGATAGATCTCAAATCCGGGTACTACCAGAATCAAGGAGCAAGACATCCGAAAGACAACATTCAATATTCGTTATGGGCATTATGAGTTCACAGTCATGCTATTTGGATTGACTGCCTAATTCCCCAGCGACATTTAATCGCACATAGGGGAATGTAGAAAGTAAAAAGTCAAAACAAGACTTTGTAAACGACATCCAACCACCTTGATATTTGGCACCAACGAGGAGTGTTGAGAAATATGGTGCCAAAGAGCACAAGGACGAGGTAGTAAGGTACAAGTTCATCTAGCAAGTTGCCACATCATCAAAGCTAATTTATTAATGCAACTAGTTAAGATAATGCAACTAGTTAAGAACACAAAAGAGTATACAAGTATACAAGAGAGCAAGCAAGCATATAAGAGAATAAGCAATACATTTGAGGTAAGTCTCAAACCCTAACAGTTATTGCAACCGGAATCTTATTCTAGGAATTGATTGTGGAAGAGTAGAGAATTCACAAGAATTAATTCAACCATAAAAACCATTGCTTTTGTAAGCTTCAACTAAATCAAATCAATTGAAATTTAAAACACTTAACAAAATTAAAAATACTTAGCTCAATAGACCATATTGGGTGCAATCTTCCCCCCTCTTGTGCGTGGCCTCTCCCCGCACAAGAGTATTTCTTTATTAGCTTTCTTTTTCACCAAAATTAGGCCATAGCCCCCAAAATATACAAGATGTGCTTTTTAGAGAGCACGGCACTCTTCTTTTACAAAAATAGAGTGTCAAATATTGGGACTAGGGTAAAGCCATAGGCTTTAATAAATTCCACATAATAAATGTATCTTTCCTAAAGTTCAAAATGGAAAAATCATTTGCTAAGGTTACAAGCTACTATGCTTGCCAAAAATGAAATGTGATGAACCAAGACATTTCTTCCAAAGTAAACTCTTCAGTTCCCATAGTCTTCATCACCTGAAAATATAAGCCCAATTAATTATTAAATTAATCCCACAAATATTAAACAGGCACAAATCTTCACCAACTCATGACTACCAGGCATAAGTATCCCAGGAATCACCCTGCCATACAAACCTAACTGAAATAATCATAAGTGGCCTCAAACATATGTCATATACCACACGTATTAATATTTATAGTGGTATCACCCACGATATTAACCTAGCCGGCATGACGCAAGAGTAATCTAGGCGTCCCCAAATTACTCAAGAGAGGATGAATAATATTTTTCTAGAGGACTTAAAATATATTCTCATGACATCCCTCTTGCTTGAGTTTGCAATTGTCCTCAATTGCGGATTTGTTGGGTTTGAAAAGAATGAAGAATTTCAGGGTAAACTCGGAAAAATTTCTCAGGCATCCATTTAGCATCTTCTTGTGGATGATTCTTGAAAGTCAAAAGATACTTGAAGTATTGATTACCTGTTCTTGTTGTTGTTATCTCTTGGTCAATGATAGCATCAGGAACTAGTACTTCTTCGTCTCCTTCAATAAGAGGTGGTTCCTCATATGTTGGGTGAGTAGGAAGTGTTCCTCGAAAAGGTTTCAAGAGATGGATATGAAAAGAATTGTGGATATTCCAATTAGATGGAAGCTCTAGTCTATAGGCCACATCATTAATCTTTTGAATGATTTTAAATGGCCCATAATATCTAGGCGCTAGCTTCACTGCAGGGAATTTTTCCACACTCTTTAATCGACGTTTTTCAATTCTCAAAAGTACATAATCACCTTCTTGAAATGAAAAATCTTTACGCTTCCTATTTGCTTGAGTTGTATACTTCTCTTGAGCTCTTACAATACAATCACGCACTTCAGATAAAATGCGATCAAAGTCTCTTACAATACTTCTCTTGAGCTCTTACAATACAATCACGCACTTCAGATAAAATGCGATCAAAGTCTCTAACATATTGGTCTGCAGCTTCAATCTTATGAGAGAGTCTAGTAGCCGGAATAGGCAAAGCTCTACCATAGATGATATCAAATGGTGCTCGACCAGTAGCAGTATGAGGAGTATTATTATAAGCAAATTGGAGTAGGTGTATGTACTTATCCCATGCACTAGGTTGCTGGGAAACATAGGCTCTAAGCATATCTAAGATAGTGCTATTTGTAACTTCGGTTTGTCCATTCGATTCCGGATGGAAAGCCGTGGAAAAATCTAACTTAGTGCCTGAGTTTGAGAAAAGAGCAACCCAAAAGTGACTACAAAATTTAGAATCTCTATCAGAAACTATCACTTTGGGTAGTCCATGATGAACAAAAATTTGCTTAACAAATATGTTCGCGGCTTGCTGAGAAGTCAGTGTCTTTTTACATGGAATGAAATAGGCTTGCTTGCTAAATTTGTCCACTATTGTCCAAATTATGTCATGGTGATTGGAAGTAGTAGGAAAGCCAGTAATGAAGTCCATAGACACTTGTTCCCATGGTCTATCAGGAATAGGTAGAGGCATAAGCAATCCCAAAGCTTTGCCTTTGTAGCTTTTAATTGTTTGGCAAATGTTACATTCAGCTACAAATTTAGCTACATCATTCTTCAAATGAGGCCAATAGAATTCTCGAGAAACTACTTGAAGTGTTGCGGAAACTCCTCTATGTCCCACAAATGGTGATTGGTGCATCTCTTCCAAGACAAGTTGTCTATAAGGTTGAGTAACACACAATCTTTTCTCAAAGAAAAGATAGCCATCATTATGAGAATAACTTCCTTGAGGTGTCCAATTGTTTTCACGCAATTTGATCCATATTTCAGAAAAATCTGGATCAACTTCATAAGTTTCTTTCATGAGTACAAATGGTTCACTTTCAACAATGGAAATGTTGTTGGTCTTCGACTCAAAGCATCGGCAACAACATTTTCTTTTCTAGGTTGGTATTGAATCATAGGTTGGAAACTTTGAATGAAAGATGCCCATTTGATGTGCCTATCTGAAATAAGAGGTTGCGTAAGCAAATGCCTAATGCTTTGTTGATCCGTCTTGATAAGAAATTCAGAGCCCATTAGGTAATGCTTCCAGATTTTCAAAGCATGCACTACTGCTGCTAATTCCTTGTCATATGTGCTATAATTTTGCTCTGCAAGCTTAAGCTTTCTACTTTGATAAGCAATAGGATGGTTGTCTTGCATAAGAACAGCTCCAAATCCTTTGCCACTAGCATCAGTCCACTACTATAAAGAATGGTCTTTGAAAATCAGGTAGTGTTAAAACTGGTGCTTGTGTTAAAGCATTCTTGAGTGTTGCAAAAGATTTATCTTGCTTTTCAGTCCAATTGAAATTTGTAGCTTTCTTAAGAAGTTCAGTCAAAGGATGAGCAATACAAGCAAAATTCTTGACGAACTTCCTATAATAACTACATAGGCCAAGAAAAGATCTAAGATCATGTATGTTTCTAGGCGTAGGCCAAGAAGCTATACACTCAATTTTCTTAGGATCTACACAAATCCCTTCAGCCGACACTATATGACCTAAGTATTCAATCTCTTCTTGAAAGAAAGAACTCTTTTCAGGATTGACATACAATTCATTTTCTCTCAAAAGGTTGAACACTTGTTCCAAGTGTTGTTCATGCTCTTATCGATCCTTGCTAAAAACAAGAATGTCGTCAAAGAACACTATAACAAAACTTTGAAACTTAAGGAATATGCGATTCATCATACGGCTGAAAGTAGCTGGAGCATTGGTCAAACCAAATGGCATAACCAAAAACTCATAATGACCAGTTTGGGTTCTAAAAGCTGTCTTGAAAATGTCAGATTGAGTCATACGAACTTGATGATACCCAGACTTTAGGTCAATCTTGCTAAAGACCTTTGATCCTCTAAGCTTATCAAGAAGATCATCTACCCTAGGAATAGGATATCTGTTCTTGACAGTAATCTTATTCAATGCACGATAGTCTACACACATTCGGTAAGTTCCGTTCTTCTTCTTAACAAGAAGTACTGGAGCTCCAAAATGTGAACTACTAGGTCGAATAAGGCCTCTCTCTAGCAAGTCTTCTATTTGGCTTTGGATTTCTTTTTGCTCTAAATTATTGACTCTATAGGGAGCTTTACAAGGCGGAGAATTTCTAGGCAATAAGTTAATACTATGATCCTCAGGCCTAGACTTAGGTAATCCTGGAGGCAGATCTTCCATGAAACAGTCACTAAATTTGGAGATAAAAAGATCAAACTTTGGACTTTTGGATGTGTCAGACTCAGCATCAACCTGGTTAACCCATACCATATAAGTCTTGTCTCTTTTTCTTAGAGCTCTCTTTGCTTGAGTGTGACTCAACAAAGGACTCATTTCTCCTTTGACTTAACACTGGAGGATAATATCTTCATTGTCCTTCCTTAGAGAAATGCTATGAGTGTCATAGTCTATAATAGGATTGTACTTGTGTCTCCAAGGCATACCCAAAATTATATCTACCCCTTGTAAAGGTGCAACTAAGAAATCCCTCTTTTCTGTTAAAGGCTTGATGCATAAATCCAAACTTTTCACCTCATACATGCAATTATACTTTGTTCCAGTAAATGCTGCTTTGACTTTATAGTGCGTAGGTGAAGAATGAAGATTTAATGCTCTAAGTGCCTTTTCAGAAATGAAATCATGTGTACTACCATCATCATGCAAAATAAGGACTTCATGTCCATTTATCGTTCCTTTTATTTTAAGCAAAGAATGAACATGAGGTTTACCTTCTTGTTCTGAGTAGTCTGGATCGGAATTACCCTCTTGCTTGAATGATTCTTCTTCATTGTTGTCTTCTTCAATCATATTGACTCGAGCTGCTGCTGCTGCTGGTGTTGAATTCTTGGTACGCTCCGGACAATTTGGTGCTATGTGACCTTCTTTGTGGCACTTGAAACATTTGATAGGAGATGTCTTCGGTTTGCCACCATTGACTTTCTTATTGGTACTCATGTTGCCTTTAGCGTCCTTGCCTTTGTCATAACCTGGTTTATACATCTTCTTTGAAGCATAAAAAGATTTAGTAAATGGTTTAGAAGAAGTACCCTCATGTGCTTTAATCTCTTTCGGAAAACCATTTTTACGTTCTGAATTAGTTGCCAAAGATATTGCAGAAGATAGTGAATGAGGTCGAAACATATTCACATCAGCCCTAATGCTAAGGCCCGATATGAATTTCCTCTTTTGATCCTTCTCGCTGACTCTATCCACAACCTGCACCTGTAATAAAGTATTCCAGAACTTTTCTACATACTGTGACATAGTTTCCTTTTCCAATTGATGCAAAGTGTCCCATTGGTGCCTAACTTTGGACTTGAATTGTGGACTTGAATTGTGAGGGTAAAAAGTGCTTTTTAACCATCCGTTGAAATCTTTTCCAAGAATCTGGCTTGTCACACGACCTTGCTTTATTACACTCCACCATAAAGCTGCACTATCTACCAAATGATTGACTGCACATTTAATCTTATCTCTCTCTGAAAATTTTTCTCCAGAAAAATAGTCATCTAGTTGACTAAGCCAAGCTAAAATGACCCTAGCATCCTTCTTTCCATCATAATTTTGAAATGTGAAAGCTTTCTGACTAATCTTGGATTCTTTTTGACCTTTGTGCTTGCAATGTAGCATTTACAGCCCTTTGAATAGTGTCATCTTCGTCATCAAAAGATAGCGAAAAGTCATGCTTGCGTCTATGACTCGTGAGCTGTCTCTCCAATTCAATACGCTTCTCTCTTTCTTCTACAATTTGATGTTGTAAAGAAAGGAGTTGCTCTTGAATTGATGGCGAGATAGGCAAATCTGCCATAGTGCTTGTGCAAATGATGTAGATAAATAAAATTTTACTTTATTTGATGTAAATAAATAAAGCAAAAATAAGTACTTATCTTGTTTTTCTCCCGCAATTTGATCTTGGTTGAAGCTGAACAAAGACGTTGTTCAATGGCTGAATTGAATTCTCGTCGCCTCAAACAAATCCCGAACGATTTCGCATGATTCGAGAAACTTGGGCTAGTCGAATTGTTGATGAAATAATTTTTCTGCTCTTTGAAACCTACTGAAACAGTCCTGTAAACCTTGCCCAATCTTTGTAATATTTTTTGAATTTTTTCAGAAGCGATTTCGGAATTTTCTGGCCTTTTCTAGGCAATTTTCAAGCCTTTTAAAACCTGTAAATCACTTTTCTGCACCCAGAAATTTTCAGAATTGGAAACCTTTGAATTTCTCTTCAAATTTGAAAATAGGGAAAAGTAAAGGTTCAAAAAGGAGTGATGTGACTTGTATGGGGATTGGAAAAAGTAAACTTGATTAACAAAGATTAAGCTTATGAGGTGATTAAGCTTTGGGTTTTTTTTTTATCTCCTCCAATCGCCGTTTTGCGCCGGCAAGCTGCCGCCGTGCACTTCTCCTTGGAATTTCTTGTTGAGAAATTTTTGATAGCTTTTTACATGCTTAATCTGCTCCGTCCATTATGGATTTATTCATGCTTGAAGCTTTCTGATTTCTGAGAGAATCTCGTGAGGTTTTTGGCTATGAGGATTTCATCCATACGGTCAGATTTTGATTTCACTGAGTATTTGGAAAAACCACTTTTTGATAGAGAGGGATGGTTTTGCAGGGTGGTGAGTGGGTTTGAGAGTAGATCTAGTTTTGAATCTTTGACCTTTGGGTAAAGACCTACAAAACACCCTTCTATCCATTGGATAATTTCCTGCACTTTCTTGATTTTTGAGAAGTTGAAGCCCTTTCCTATCTTCTCTACAAATCTCCCGGCCCAAGCTCTGATACCACTGCAACCGGAATCTTATTCTAGGAATTGATTGTGGAAGAGTAGAGAATTCACAAGAATTAATTCAACCATAAAAAACCATTGCTTTGTAAGCTTCAACTAAATCAAATCAATTGAAATTTAAAACACTTAACAAAATTAAAAATACTTAGCCCAATAGACCATATTGGGTGCAATCTTCCCCCCTCTTGTGCGTGGCCTCTCCCCACACAAGAGTATTTCTTTATTAGCTTTCTTTTTCACCAAAATTAGGCCATAGTCCCCAAAATATACAAGATGTGCTTTTTAGAGAGCACGGCACTCTTCTTTTACAAAAATAGAGTGTCAAATATTGGGACTAGGGTAAAGCCATAGGCTTTAATAAATTCCACATAATAAATGTATCTTTCCTAAAGTTCAAAATGAAAAAATCATTTGCTAAGGTTACAAGCTACTATGCTTGCCAAAAATGAAATGTGATGAACCAAGACATTTCTTCCAAAGTAAACTCTTCAATTCCCATAGTCTTCATCACCTGAAAATATAAGCCCAATTAATTATTAAATTAATCCCACAAATATTAAACAGGCACAAATCATCACCAACTCATGACTACCAAGCGTAAGTACCCCAGGAATCACCCTGCCATACAAACCTAACTGAAATAATCATAGGTGGCCTCAAACATACGTCATATACCACACGTATTAATATTTATAGTGGTATCACCCACGATATTAACCTAGCCGACATGACGCAAGAGTAATCTAGGCGTCCCCAAATTACTCAAGAGGGGATGAATAATATTTTTCTAGAGGACTTAAAATATATTCTCATGACAGTTATTGCACTTTCAAAAAACAAAACATTACAAAAAACAAAGAAGATAAGGATATGGTACATACCTTGATATGTCTTGGTTATGTTGTTTATGGAGGGAGGCCTTTCTTTCTTTTGAAATGAGAAGAGGGTTTTTTGTGAAGGGTTTAGGATTGTGAAGATTATGGCCGATTCAAAGATGTACAGCATCTGGAGAGTTTGGTGAGTGTACATATTCACTATTGCATGTTCCTTATTACTCTGTGTTTAGTGGATGACTAAGTAAAGGCTTTAGAGGTCTCCATGATTCAATTGGAGTGAGCCCACATGATTGACATGAGGAAGAAATGCCTCCATCAATGGCACATGAATTCGATGAATATTTGGGCATGTATGAGATGATGGATGAATTCTTTGAGAAAGAAGAAGAGGAGAAGCCATAAACTACACTTAACAAAGATCAATTGTGACAAGCCACTTGCTCTCCACTATATAATGGGTGTGTATACTCCACCCTTCTTGAAAACTTTGAGTTACTAAACTTGCAAACCATGTATGGTTGGAGATATGCTAGTGTTACAAGCCTCTTTTAGTGAGTCGTTAGGGTTTGTGGTTAGCAATTTATAATTTTAACATACCATACCCTTTATAAATAATATTTGAAATTCTCTCAAATCCTTTGTAATCTCATGAAGAAGATGCTTCCTTCTAAAAACAAGATGCCAAGCACAAGGACACATGCTAGGAGAGTATTGATGGCACTTGGAATGGATTATGAATGTATACATACATGTGTCAATGATTGTCTACTATTTTGAGGTGCTCAAAAGATGCAACTTAATGTCTAAAATGTGGAGAGTCTCATTACCGAAGTGATTTCCAAGGTACGACGATTCCTCAAAAGGTGTTGAGGCATTTTCCTATCATACCCCGCATTCAACACATGTTCTGGTGAAATTCTATTGTCAAATGCATGACATGGCATGCACATAATCATTCCAATGATGGCATGATGAGGGTCCTTTTACATATTCATTGGCATGGAAACACATAGAAGAGGAGTGGTTGGAATTCAAGGATGAGCTACATCACTTACAACTTTGATTGGTTATGGATAGATTCAATCCATTTGGTCTTAAATTGATATCACGGACCACATGGCTAGTGGTAGTAGTGAACTACAACCTCCCTCATGGACCACATGGCTAGTGGTAGTAGTGAACTACAATCTCCTCCCTGGAAGTCAATGGTCGTGTGGTGCTAGCTCTTCTTGTCCCCAGCAAGAATAAGGTCATGAATATGGATGTGTACCTTAAACCTTTGATCAAGGAGCGTGATACACTATGGCATAGCATCCAAGTGCATGATATGTCATGACCACTTACACAATGTAGCACACGAAGGTGAAGGGATTTTAATGTGGACAATGCATGACTTTCCAAGATATGGAGAGCACTCTGGTATGGTTTTTATTCTCAATTACCTTCCTATGATTTGAATTATCAAATATGAGTTGGATCTAATAATATTTTATTTGTGCATTATGAATAATTAGGACTCACAACATCTGGTCACAATGCTTATCCAATTTGTGGACCATCCCTTGTTACATCATGGCCTATGCATCTCAAGAAGTTCGTGAATGAAGACCCTTACCGATTTCTTCTATTTGATCATGTGAGAAGTTTATTCCATACACAAAATAAGTCCCCCCACATACTCTAAGAGTAGGATATTGGTAAGTATTGTGGAGAGGATCGTCCCATAGGTTACCATTGGGAATGACGAGGTACTCAACCTTCTTTCGTCTCCCATATTGGAAAAAAGCTAAGAATCAATCATCTTCTAGATCCCATGCACATAATAAAAAATGTAGCTTCGAGTATTTTGGACCACATAATTGGCAAGGGAGATTCTTTAGCAATCCGAGAGGACTTGAGATTGATTGAATGTCACCACCCCACCACTTGGCCAGTAGTTCAAGACAATGGGAAGGTAATTTTACCTAAAGCACCTTGGATATTGATAAAGAACAAAGAGAACAGAGTGAACGACCGAATTGCCTCCTTTTGTACCCCTACGAGTGTCATACATTTTTTAAAGGAGGCATTCACAAAAATAAATAAGAAAGAAGTAACTCAATTGTATGGTCTAAAAACGTATAATTGGCACGACATTTCAAGTATATTCAATTTACTTATATAAGATTCATGATGGTCTTCCATTATAATTACATAACATTGATGGAAATGTTTTGTGTTACATAGTTCATTCTTTCCATATTTATGCGTTAGCGGTGGGTATGAAGATCAAAAAGTGCATTAGGCCATCTACAAAAGGGGGCGGTGGAGAGGTATAGAAAACTAAAATTCTAATATGGACTTATTTTATTGTTGCACACTTTGCAAGACATGTCATGCTAATTAAATGGAATCAAGTCTGTGTTAGGTACATAAACTCCAAGGAGATCCATCCATCCACTATTGATGTAGCCTGAGTAATGGCAGTGAAGGCAATGTGCATGATAGAGGAAAAACTCCCAAGAACTGTCCTCACCAGTCAATTTACATCTTGTGGTAGACTTGATAGATGAAGTGTCGGTGTGGGGTGTTGTGCATGACTGGTGGATATTCTTCCTTGAGCATTTCCTAAAGATCGTGAAGGCTTTTGTTAGACAAATATCCAAGACAAAAGAAAACATGGAAGAGGGTTGGTTAGTGCAAGAAGCATGTGTCAACGTTCGTCGGAGATGATCCCTTCATCGTGAAGGTAATCCCATGTATCTCCTCTACTGTCGAAACGATGGTAGCCAGTCTCTGCTGTGCTGCTGGGATAGGATCTCTACCCACAATGTCACACTCTACATCACAAGACAAACATTATAACACAACTCAAATAGAGAGAATACAAAGAAAAGACATGAAGTTGCACTATACATATAAACTCAGCCTCCCATGATACACGACCTCCAAATCCGAAGTGCGACGATCCATATAGCTCCATTTGTATTCGCTGCGCTTCTTTTTGTTGCTGGTTCACTACTCCTTCTAGGAGCTCCTTCTTGGCTTTCTTCCACTCGTCCCTTATGAGTAGATGGCTTGCCGTGTCCATTTTGACTAGCATCTATTCGGGCTTTCTCCTCCTTTACATGTCTCCTTACTAGAGACCTCATATTCTTAAGTATGTCTTTGATTTTGTGTACTGTTAAACCTTTGGTTGTGAGGATTAAGATACTTCTTGAGGACAGCTTTAATGCAATCATCCACTAGCCTCTTCCTTTGCTGCTTTAAAATGTATAAATCAGTCTTTATAGTGTGCAAAAACTACTTGGTTTAAGTAGTTTACCACCTCCTTCCCACGAGAGTCATCAACTATGCCGCCCATATCTGTGATATCATAATATGATATATCACCATGATGTGGTGGTGACTCTGAAGAACTATCCCCACCCCCAAAGCACTGCCCTAGGCATCCTCTATCTCCTCTACACTCTCAGTGCTAGTGCGGCGTGAGGTACGAACGCCACTATCTCCACGACTACCCTCCCTCTACGATGATGGCTGCCACTCTCATGAGAGCCATGATGACTAAGGTGTCACATCTCCTGAAGAAGGTGCAGGTGTAGGAGATGATGTAGCACTAACTAGGGCTGACGGATAAGGGGTGAATGTAAAGGCAAGTGAAGTGCCTAGCAAGGGTAAAGTGCCTAGAAATGGACTCTGTTGGGCTGTGGGGTGGACCTGATGGTAAAGGGGTGCCTGCTGCATAGGCTGCCAACTGCTCGAGGGTGGAAGTATAGCCAAAGATGCCCTCTATCTCTCTAGCAAACCATCGTTTACTCGATGAGAGCCTCAACCTATGGGTCTGTGGGACAAGAGGACAAGGACCCAATCCACATCTATACAAACAAAGAAAATATTAAAAAAAATATTATGAAATGAGGACTTCCCGACTCTTTAAGTCAATTGACCTCGGGAATCATCTCATTCTTCACAAAACACAAAAAATAAACAAATATTAAGAAAGCATGTAAGCCGTTATGCAAGCCGGGAATCATCTCATTCCCGGCACTATCCGTTATGCAAGCCGTTACGCAAGCCTTGCATAAAGCATTATGCATTAGGCCGTGAGGCCTTATGCATAAAGCACTATGCATAAGGCCTTAAGCATAAAGCTATGCATGAGGCCTTATGCATAAAGCTACGCATGAGGCCTTAAAGCTATGCATGAGGCCTTATGCATAAAAGCTAAGCATGAGTCTTATGCATAAAACTATGCATGAGGCCTTAAGCATGAATAGAGGCCTTAAAGCTATGCATGAGGCCTTAAGCATGAATAGAGGCCTTATATCTAATAAAGATTTAAACATAATGCTTTATGCATGAGGCCTTATACATAATAAAGATTTAAACATAATGCTTTATGCATAAAGCATTGTGCATAAGGTTTATGCATAAATCACTATGCATGAGGCCTTAAGCATAAAACTATGCATGAGGCCTTATGCATAAAGCATGCATGAGGCCTTATGCATAAAGCATTATGCATAAAGATTATGCATAAAGCTTATGCGCAAACCTACAAAACAAATCCCCAACACCCAAGGGTGCAATAATAATAGAGGAAAGAGAGGAAAGATAGAAAAGCACTTACCTCTTTTTCATGATGTTGAAAGAGAGGATTAGAGGACCTACAAAACCAACAAAAGGGTGAGAAAAGAATTAGTAATGCATAAATACAAAATCTTATGCAAGCTATGCCACTATGCAAGCCTTATGCTGCAAACTATGCTACTATGCAAGCCCTATGCTAAAGCTTATGCATAAAGCATGCATGAGGTCTTATGCATAAAGCGTGTATAAGACTTATGCATAAAGCATGCATGAGGCCTTATGCATAAAGCATATGCATAAAGCTATGCATGAGGCCTTATGCATAAAGCACTATGCAAGCCATGCTATAGCCTAAACTAAACCATACCCCGACACCATGCAGTAAGCATGCATGCATAGAGCTTAATGCATGCATAGATTAAGCTCTATGCATGCATAAAGCTCTATGCATAAAGCTTAATGCATGCATAAAGGTCTATGCATAGATCTCTATGCATTATGAATGCATGCATAGAGCTTAATCTATGCATTAAGCTCTACGAATAGAGCTTAATGCATAGATTAAGCTTTATAATTAAGTTATACTAAAGCTTATGCATAAAGCATGTATGAGGCCTTATGCATAAAGCTTTAAGAATAATGCTTTATGCATGAGGTCTTATGCATAATGCTTTATGCATGAGGCTTTATGCATAATAAAGATTTAAGTATAATGCTTTATGCATGAGGCCTTATGCATAAAGCATTATGCATAAGGCCTTAAACATAAAACTATGCATGAGGCCTTATGCATAAAGCCTATGCATAAAGCTATGCATGAGGCCTTATGCATAAAGCATTATGCATAAATATTATGCATAAAGCTTATGCGCAAACCTACAAAACAAATCCCCAGCACCCAAGGGTGCAATAATAAAGAGAGGAAAGATAGAAAAGCACTTACTCGTGATGTTGAAAGAGAGGATTAGAGGACCTACAAAACCAACAAAAGAGTGAGGAAAGGATTAGTAATGCATACATACAAAAGCTTATGCAAGCTAGGCCACTATGCAAGCCTTATGCAAACTATGCCGCCATGCAAGCCTTATACAAGCTATGCTAAAGCTTATGCACATAAAGCATGCATGAGGCCTTATGCATAAAGCTATGCATGAGGCCTTATGCATAAAGCATTATGCATAAGGCTTATGCATAAAGCATGCATGAGGCCTTATGCATAAAGCCTATGCATAAAGTTATGAATGAGGCCTTATGCATAAAGCCTATGCCTAAGGCTTATGTATAAAGCACTATGCAAGCCACGCTAGCCTAAACTAAACCGTACCCCGGCACTATTATGCATTAAGCATGTATGCATAGAGCTTAATGCATAAGCTCTATGCATGCATAAAGCTCTATGCATAGAGCTTAATGCATGCATAGAGGTCTATGCATAGAGCTTAATCTATGCATAGATTTCTATGCATTATGAATGCATGCATAGAGCTTAATCTATGCATTAAGCTCTACGAATAGAGCTTAATGCATAGATCAAGCTCTATGATTAGAGCTCTATTCATAGATTAAGCTCTATACATAGAGGACCTACAAAACAAAACTCCTCTTTTTGGTAGATAAAAATAGAGGAAAGAGAGGATAAAAAGATAGGAGAAAGAGAGAAAAGATAGGAAAGCACTTACCTCTTTTTGGTGATGTTGAAAGAGAAGATTAGAAGACCTACCAAACCAACAAAAGGGTGAGGAAAGGGTTAGTAATGCATACATATACAAAAGCCCTAAGAACCTAATGCATACATACAAAATCGAAAAGATTAAGCTCTATGCATGCATTAAGCTCTATGCATAGAGCTTAATCTCTGCATAGATCTCTATGCATTATGAATGCATGCATAGAGCTTAATCTATGCATTAAGCTCTATGAATAGAGCTCTATTCATAGATTAAGCTCTATGATTAGAGCTCTATTCATAGATTAAGTTCTATGCATAGAGGTCCTACAAAACAAAACCCTTCTTTTTGGTAGATAAAAATAGAGGAAAGAGAGGATAAAAAGATAGGAAAGAGAGGAAAAATAGGAAAGCACTTACCTCTTTTTTTGGTGATGTTGAAAGAGAAGATTAGAAGACCTACAAAACCAACAAAAGGGTGAGGAAAGGATTAGTAATACATACATACAAAAGCCCTAAGAACCTAATGCATACATACAAAGTCGAAAAGAGAGGAAAGAGAAAAGTATTTACCTCTTTTTGGTGAAGTTGAAAGAGATGATTATAAGACCTACAAAACAAAACAAAAAGTTGAGAAAAGAATTAGTAATACAAAACCCTAAAAGTGTGAATATCATGGATACACAAGGAGGTTTAAGCCTTATGCATATAAGGAGGTTTAAGTATAAGCCTCTTAGGCTTATGCATAAGAAAGAGAGAGAGAGAGATAAAGAAGAGAATACCTTTCAAAAAATTTAAACATAAGAAGCTTATGCAGCATGAGAGAGAGAGAAAGAGAGAGTGAAGAGAATACCAATCAAAAACCCTAATTCTAAACATACCATTCAAAAACCATGAATATATGAAGAGGTGGGAGAGACAAGTGGGATACAGATTACCTTGTGTGAGAAATCATCCTTGGGAGGAGACTTAGGAGGAGACTTGAGAGGAGACTTTGTGAGGAGAGGACAAAGGGTGAGGTGCAACCATCATGAGTGAGGAAGAGGTACAGTACAGGGAGCAAAGGGGAGGAAAGCGAAAATAGTTGCGGCGTCGACACAGCGTCGACACAGGCAGGATTATTCAAATTTTTTTTAACAGAGCGTCTATACTCGCGTCTATAGATGCGTGCATCTATAGGCACGTCTATAAGCGTGTCTATATATATAGACACGCTTATAGACGCGTGCATCTATAGGCACGTCTATAAGCGTGTCTATACATATAGACACACTTATAGACGCGCCTATAGATGCGAGTATAGATGCGTCTCTATAGATTCTACTATAGACACGCCTATAGAAGTTAATAGCCACGTAAACCCCGCAAAATCGTAAATTCGCCCATGGCTCCTCTCTCACTTCCATCTCTCTCTAGCTTACGCATCTATGTTACGCGTTTATGTTCTCATTCTCTTGTAGTGTCTCTTGTTGGAGATTAGCCTTATGATGTTTCTTCCACAACGCTTGAGTTTAATTGTTTGGAATTAAAACGTGTGACTATTGCCATCGCATTGCTTCCTGTTCATGAAGGTTCATTTGAAGAAGAGTTGTTTTTTAATCTGTCATAGGAGAGTGATATCTGGGGTGGTTAAAGCTTTTGAAAGATCCATGTTTGGTCGGGTTACAAGTTGCTGTGGTTTTTCAATGTCAATCTTATTTATGCCTTGATAAAAGAGGAGTGAGCAACTGATAGGGTAGGTTTCATTTCATCAATCACTTGAGCTTGATAGGAAATCAAAGGTTGTGTAGTGGCTCTACTAATGGTGGGTGGGTCTTTGATTTTCTTGGACTTTTTTGGGAAAATCAATTGTGTGAATAAGGAAAGTTAGTGTAATCATCTCAGGATTAAGTCAGGAAAAGAACCACTTAGGGGACATAGGTGCATACAAACCTATCAGTGTTTTGGATCATAGTGGCCTAAGGAGAAAAACAATTAGGTTTATATGGATTTTTAGGGAGAAATTTAATTTGGGACAGATTTACTGCTGTTATGAAAGTGCAACAAGACTAATTTGGACTTGAATTGTGGAATGAAATGAAATTAGAATCCATCCATTTATGAACTGTTAGTCTAGTTCTTCTGAGACTTAAGGGGAGAGAGGAGTTGTAAATTTTGGGGGATGAATGAAGGTAAATTGGTTGGTCTAATCTTAAGAAGACAAAAGTAGATGGCCTAAATCTGTGCTGATCAATAAGGGCTTAGGGGAGATCGTTCAGACTATTAGGTTCTTTGGAGAGTAGGTGATTGGGAGCCCCCAAGTCTTGTATCTGTATATCCTACCCTTGTGTACTCGTGTTATAGAGGCCATAACCTAGAACCCTCACATGTTTTGGTTCCCCCACTAAGTAGCAAAGAGTTAATTCTAAGAACTTTGACCAGCAGGTTGGGATCCACTTGTTGTTGATCAACTCAGGACCATGGCAGGTATGGGATACATGAAGTGTTGAAAGGGCAAAGGACTAAAGATGTCAACCAATTTCTCAAAAGGATTGATCTGGAAACTTTGAGAAATAACAAAGATGAGGATGCTTATAGGCTAAGTATGGTGAGTTTCTTGTTAGAAGATGCACTCAGGGAGTGGTTTGAAGATGAAGCCACAGAATCTGCTAAAAGACGAAGTTGGGAAAGATTGAAGGAAGCACTGAGAGGAAGATACGGGAAAACATATACTCTCTAGTTTAGACTATAGGACTTGTGGAGACAGTTGAGCAGTTTGAACTAGAGAGAGGATGAGGATATGCTAGCCTTTATGGATAGGTTTGAAGCTATCTGTAGAAAGATTCTAAGGGCTTTAGGAGAAAATTAGGTTTCTCTTGAATTTCTAAAGAAAGCAAGGTTTATTGCTACATGGGATTATAAAGAAAAAAGTGGAACGAAAAGACCCACACACATTTGCTGAGGTTGTGATAATGGCAGCTGGACAAAAGAGATAAGGAAGCATCCTAGCTAGGAAAGATAGGGAAGTAAGTAGACCTATGGAGGCTACCTTGCCTATGGATATGCATGTGTAGAGGGAAGTTCATGTGGAAGTCCCAAGAGTTGACAATATAAGGGTGAATGGGCTACTTTAGGAGGTTCAGAAGTTGAGTCATCACGTTGAAGGTCTAAATCTTGCTATGTTGGGGATTCTTGGAATTAGTGAGAATCAAGTGCCCAGACAAATGCAGCTCTAGGGTCAGTTTGGTAATGTAAATATGGTAGTAGCAGTACATGATGAGGAGAATCAGGCTCATGTTTTGGCCAGTAGGAGAGTAGGCTATGGTGCTGACCTTGCTAGATCTTTAAATGAGGCTACAAGTCTAACCTGTCACACAAGATAAGCCTTGATGCACGTGTGAAAGAGGCCTCTGATCAATCTGATAAAGATGTAGATTTGGATCAAAGTTTGTTGGTAGCAGAGGTGAAAGAGCAGAAGCTTGGATATGTACTAGAGGAGACAATGAATTCAATGAAAGTGGGCGATGGATATGATTAGGATAAGCTGAATGATGCTCTTCCATTCTTTGTTGTTCTCTTTCTTGATGACATTGATGTGACCTTCTTTGATGAGTTTAATGAGAATGTTGCTACAATTCATGCTAAGCCATTAAAGTAGGGTTTGTAGATATAAATAATGTCACCTTTGAAAAACTTTGTTCTTGATGCGTTTCTAGCCATATCTGCACCAAAAGTATCCATCGTGTTGAGGATAAGCTACTCGCCTGGGACCCTTATGGAGTACGTCGAGAGGCCTTTCCAAGGGGAGCGACTGGCAAAAGCCGGGAGCCCCCCCTTACGACCAAAAAGGCCTCCTAACGACTGTCATGGTCCAAGGGAGAAGCCGATGTCATGTCGTACAACAACTCGTCGTCGCCAACCTGCCCACTGCAACAAGTGTCGACCGTCGTCTCATCAACTCGCGTGACGTACCAACTTGCTGTCTCATCCACACGTGCGATGTAGCAACTCGCCGTGCTGGCCTAGCACTTGAGTGAGTGCAGAGGCTGAGGCATTTCATTGCCACATATTGACACATCAACAAGTGCAGTGTGCATGGCAGTTGTCTCATCCATGCGTGTGACGTACCGACTCGCCGTCTCGTCGATCTGCCACTTCAGCACTTGCAGATGTTGAGGAATTTTGTCCACATGTTGACACCTCAGCAAGTGCAGTGTGCATGGCAGCCACATCAACACATAGTAAATATTATAGCCATTTTTGGTATTTTGCAGCGTCTGCAGTTCGTCGTGGAGACCTGCTCGCTGGGACGTACGCCATCTTCTGACAGCTCACCGTCTCCAACAAAGGGGAGAAGGTGCTCGGGTGGGGCGACTGATACTTTAATCTATAGGAAGAGCACCAGTAGACGATGGTGAGCAAGGCGGATCAACAGCTGAGGCACAGGATCCTCACAGAGCTGTAGGCGCTCATCGGAGGGGATGGCGCTACGGTGGCCGGGTTCGACGCTCTGAAAATGGACGTCACCGACAAAGAGTGGTTCTACCTGGTTTCTATGATGTATTCGTTCCCGCCAGGGACGGCCACCCTGGCCCGAGCTCTGCCATGTGTGGCTACGGGGGCTACAAGGCCGCTACTGCCCTGGGCTCAACTCCCGTAACGCTTCCACATCCGCACAATTCTGTGCTGTGAATCCGTGTTGGCAACGGCGTTGTGGAGCTCGGCTCCAAGCACATGATGCAAGAAGACCTTGCCCTCGTGCTGCATAGCATCAGTGCTGTCATGGTGCCACGTGTTTGACAACTTAACAAATACTATCGGCAGCTGAGCATTGTGCATGGCAACCACATCAGCAATATTATAGCCGTTTTTCTAAACCGGTTCTTTTTTGTTGGTGGTACCCATTATAGCCGGTTGTGGCAGTATTCTACGAGCTGTTTTTTCTATGGCACTTGTGTTGCACGTGGTTGTGCTCTGAAGTGTTTGTGTCGGTTGTTTTTTGTGCCGTGAGGGCTGAGATTCATTCCACTGACTCTAAAGCCTGAGTGTGTTTCTACAAATGGTGCATGCACCTGCTTTGAAGCTTCTGTGCCGGTTCTGAGGTTCCTGTGTCCGATATTCTGTAGTCGGTATGGTAAGTATGGTGGTTGGGAGAAATTTATTTTGTGGAGAATGCATGTTGTTGATGAAGAGGTATTTTATGGTGGTGCTTGGATTGTTGATTTCAGATCAAGATGTGTTTGTGAGTGTGAGAAGTAGGAGTTAGTGATATAAGTAGTTTTTTTGGTATCATGTCTTGTTCTGGCACATATGACATTGGTAGGATGCTTGGTTTTGTTGAGAAAGATTCTAAGTTAGAGCGTCAGGTTGATGATTTTTCTTATAATCCTAGTCTAAGCAAAGATATGTGGGTTAGGAGGCATTTTGATAAGTGGAGGAAGAGCTGTGGTTTAGATTATGTTGTATTGCTAGAAGAGTTAGATCTATGTGAGCTAAATGGGCTGCTTTCTAGGTTTTTTCTGGTTGTGGCAAAGCTGGATGGTTCGTTGTATCCATGAGATACTTTGATGGCAATGTTTCGCTGCTTTGGGAGAATTATTAAGAGGCAAAAAAAGATGAGAGTTACATCTAGTGGTATTGTAGAGGTGGCATTTAATATCTGTTGGAACCCTATCTTCAAGGGTGCACAAAATGGTCTTCTTGCTGCTATGCAAAGATCTGTGGAAGGTGGATTCTATAAAGATATGAAGAAATCATCCGTGATTGGTGTCACATTAGAGGATAAAATTTTAAATGATGTTGATTACAATATGTTTCATGGGAGAGGTTGTCAAGGTGGGTCTGAGTTGTATAAGATTCAACGTGAGAAAAATTCTCAAGGGAAAGATGAGCTTAGTGAGTTTGTCAGGTACTTTTTCAGTTTTTTTAGTGGTGTGTATTTTCTATAATCTTATGTATGATGTGAATTTTTGCAGGTTTAATGAAAGAAGAAGTAAGAATTATAAGGTTGACATTAGGAAACCTTTAGATATCTTTTGGGTCCTTTGCTACCTTCATTTGCAATGGACCAATAGGAAGAAAGGAGTGTACACATTTGGTCTCCTCCAAAAGTAGGGGGCAACTAGGCTTGTCTCCCTCATTATTACATTTGTGGGATTCAAAAAGTAGGGAGTGGCCTTCATAAATTAAGGAGATCGAGTGCAAAAAGTAGGAGGGTGCCATAAAACAAGGGGGGTAGCTTCTAAAAAGTAGAGGACTCCACCAATTTCAGACCCATTATTCTTGTAGGTCAAAATACCTTAAAATTTTTTATTTTTTTAAAAAAAATCAAGTGCATTTTTTCCTCTCAAAACCCAACCCAAATCATATTATATCAAAAAACTTATTTTTTCACCTTAGATTTCTCTCCCTACACATTATTCTTCTCTCCAACATCATCCTCTTCACCCCAAACCTCAAATCTCCTTAGCTCATTCTCTCTCTACTGTGCAACCTTCTCTCTCTCTCTCTCTCTCTCTCTCTCTCTCTCTCTCTACTGTAAGTAGATCTTTAACCTATCTCTCTCTACTATAAGTAGATCTTTAACCTATCTCTCTACTGTGCAATCCTCTCTCTCTGTCTCTCCTTTCCTTCTCTCTACTATGGTCAAATTTGCAGCATTCCCTATCTCTATCACACGCGCGTGCACACATTTGAATCTCCTCACACCCACATCTACCTCCCTCTCCCCAACAACCTCTAATTTGTACTGTGCAATCTTCTTTCTCTCCTCCCTCTCTAAAACCCTTCTAACAGAACACAGTATGGAGGGTAGTGCATCTTTGTCGAGAAGAAGGCCAAGAGACAAGGTTGGAGCTATGCTCATGCACGATACCAAGGATGAACATGGTGCTTGGGTTGAAAAACAATTTCAAAAGGGAGATTGGGTGGATTTGCAGCCCAGTGCCACTAGACCGCATCGAGTTCGACATCAAAATGTGGTTGAGCACCATCAGAAGGGGCATCTACTAGGATTCAAGGAAACAAGGCATGATGGATTGGTGGTCCTAATGCAACATGTGTACTTAACATCAAAAATTTCTTTACGCTCACATTGTCATATTTCTCGTTTCCCTTGCAACTGTATGCTTTCACTTTGGTATGTTAGTGTACATGGTATTTGAACTGTTCTTTTCAGCTTTATTTGACAGTTTTCTCATTTTCACATATTTTTTCTTCCAATATCATTGAGGAGCAGCCCATAAGGAGCCTAACAGGAATATTCTATGCCATATGCACGTGCATATTGGGGATGGTGTATTCTGTGACAGTGCCCCTTATGACCTTGCTAGTCGAAAGATTTTCTTCTACACCCATAAATATGTAGTCCCGACATAGGTCAACGGGTTTGGTAAGCTTAAGGAGAGAATTTCAGGTGCAATGTAGTGCATTCTAGTGTCTCCTTTCGATTCTTGATGCGAGCTCATACCACTTTTTGTACTCGTTTCTATTACGAGCGGTGGATGAGAAAGAAGGGTGCATGGATACCCTTACAAGCTCAAGAGGAGATTGTAGAGCCTATATATCTCTCTATAGGCCTACCTAATGTGGAGGTATAGATTGTCCAAGAAAGTAAGCATTGAGACTTTTTAACGTCCGTAATCACCTACGCATTTTGGGATTTGAGGGAATCAATAATGCTTGCTTCAATGTGCAGGGTAGGAAGGTAAGGATTGTTTGACATTTAAACCTCTGTATTTGCTCACCCTTTTCTGGAGTCACTTATTATGTTGGGTGTTTTGATAGGTTGGAAATAGGATGGAAGCAAATACCAAGGTGTCCTCAAATTGGGGACTAGATGATGTCACCTTAGTTCAAAGAATCTAAGCTATGAGTATCCACTAGAATAATTTTGTAATATCCTTCCATCAAAGTTTTGTATAAAAAAATATTTTTTGAGATACTTCGGTATTTAAAATATGTTGTCTAGTTTCTTGAAGAGGCGGTTTCGTCTTTTAAAAAATCAATAAATTTTTTTGGGTCCAATGTGAAATGGCCACTATCTTGTATAAATAGTACTTTGAAGGCCTTATGTGTCATTTTTCATTCAATCTCAATAGCACAAGCCACCTCCACTATCGAGCTTCAGAGCACATGGCTACCTACTACAAATGCTTCATGAACTTCCTTCGTGAGAGCGAGTTTCCAGAGGCCACACACTTGCACGCAATGTTCACTCGTTCGTGAGATCGATTGGATCTCCACACTCCGCCTCCATGAAGAATTATTTGTGAACACATTATCTTATATGGACACCCACATAAAGCCACACTCTTATCTCTTTGGCCAACAATGACAGATTGTGGGTGCCCTCCAACCTCCTAGATTACATCAACCACAACGATAGGCCCTTCCAAAAGCGGCTCAAAAGATTTGAAGAAATGGTTATGAAATCTCGACACTTCCTAGAGCTTGACAAGAAGCAAGTATGCAAGCTCAAGAGAGGTGCCATTGGCCATCACTTTATACCATTGCTATTTTGCTTTGTTTTCTTCCTTTTAGAATAAGAGGAGGAGGAGGAGGTTGAAACGCCACAACTGCGCCTTGGCGGATTCATCCATGACAAGGAAGAGCCTCAAAGTGCAGTCCACACAAGTGTCAATGAAAGCCTCATCGTCGCAAAACAATTCCCAGGAGGTGCGTTGGCGCTCACAAAAAATCCTTGCCGCTTTGAGGCCAGTGGAAGCGGCACTGCTATTAAAGATGAAGATGACTATGTCCCCCTTCCTGCATGACATTTTTTTTGCATGACATTGAAAAGTCATGTGGCCTCTACATGGATGAGTGCTTAAGCATGCTCATGGTGAAGGCGGAGTTTCCATTCGATGACTACAACATAGGAAACATGGAAGAGAACCTTCTCCCACTCATAGACTCTATGGAGAAGACAATGGTGATTGCTCTAGAGGCAGCCAAGAATGCAGAGCAGGTAAACGTCACCGAGGAGGAGTTCCAAGTGGCACAACAAATTGTATCCCATGTAATTGTGCCTTGGACACCAACTCCAACACATAATATTGACGAATCAAAGTCCAACATTGACTTGGAAAGAAAGACTGATGCAGATGAAGATGAAGATGATAAGCAAGAGAGAGTGCTAGAGATGGAAAGTTTTACTATGCGGCGGGGCGAAGGAACGCGATCTACTATAGGTCCATATCCAGATCTTGCCCACTACATCGGACACCTCCCACCCAATGACTATGAGATGGAAAGTTTTGCTATGCGGCGGGGCGAAGGAACGCGATCTATTATAGGTCCATATCCAGATCTTGCCCAGTACATTGGACACCTCCCACCCAATGACTATGATTATTCACAAAGAATTCTCACCGGATACCAGCTTTTCTCTTTTTGCATTGAAGACCTTCTCAAAAAGCAACTCTACGTTGGCCCACTATTGGCCACTTGGTCAATTTTGTAATCCTAGTTAGAAAGTTATTAGTCATGACCACTTTTGGGAGCGGATATAGAGGCAAGGTACTTGCCCAATTAGGAATTGCCAAGTCACTTGGCCATGACTTACCTCAAGAAATTTCCACTACCATTCTAATCGGCGAGCTCCCTGTAGCAAGAAGCGCCAAACCTCACTTATAAAAAGTATTCACAAATCCCATATGTAACTTTTTATATCAATACAATGCAGAATGATGCTTTTAAGTACATGTGTTTGATTTGTAATGTGGAAATATTTGCCATTTAATTTTAGTTGGTTTTTCAAGTGAAATAAACGTGTTTTCCCTTGACAACATGAACCGAAATGAATATTCAAATTTTATGAAAAAAACTATAAAAAATTTCAGAAGGGTCAGAAGGATGCGAAAATGGCCTGCACGAGACCCCCGTACACAGCTTTTTTGCACCCCTCTAGCCATCACGATTTTGAAAGGTTTACACCCTCCACTAGAATGAGAATAACTTCTTTAGCTCCTAATTAATCATATAAAATGTTGTGTCTTCAAATTTTAGGAAAAAAACTATAAAATACTTTAGAAGGGTCAAAGGGGTGCAAAAATGGCATGTACGAGGTCCCTGTACACAGCATTTTTGCACCCCTCTGGCCATCACAATTTAGATAGCTTTACGTCCTCCACTAGAATGAGAATAACTTCTTTAGCCCCTAATTAGTCATATAAAATGGTGTGTCTTCAAATTTTAGGAAAAAAACTACAAAAAATTTTAGAAGGGCCAGAGAGTTGCAAAAATGGTCTGTACAAGGCCCTCGTACACAGCATTTTTGCACCCCTTTGGCCATCATGATTTTGATAGCTTTACACCCTCCACTAGAATGAGAATAATTTATTTAGTCCCTAATTAACCACAAAAATGGTGGAAATTAAAAAAAATAACTTTGGTTTGGTAATAATCAGTGAGCATGCAAAAAGATATTGAGAACCACATAAAGATGCACGAGGCTATCCCTTTTGATCTCTAATTTACCTTAATTTAACAAAGGAAATCAAAAATTACATGCATTCTGATTTTGAAGGTTTAAAATCAATTTTGTCTTGTATTTACACCATCTTCCTT
The DNA here is from genome assembly GCF_041138505.1 of Cibotium barometz. Classification (NCBI taxonomy): domain Eukaryota; kingdom Viridiplantae; phylum Streptophyta; class Polypodiopsida; order Cyatheales; family Cibotiaceae; genus Cibotium; species Cibotium barometz. The sequence goes on from NC_141047.1 coordinate 45,732,316, forward strand.
CCCTTGTATTCTTCACTTTGGGAAAAGACCATTTAAGGAGACCAACTTCATGATGTATTGGGTTCCCTATAGAGCATCATAATTCCATGATATTTCCATTCTAATAGAAATTTTGATTAAGGGATTTAAGTTTTAATATTCATAAAAACCTTCAAATTTTAGGAAAAAATTTACCAAATAAATTAGGAGGACCAGAGGGGTGCGAACATGGCCTGTATGAACCCCCCGTACATAGCACTTTTGTACCCCTCTAGCCATCACAAAAATGGCATGTACAAGGTCCCCGTACACAGCATTTTCCCACCCCATGCCCTTTGCGATAATACATCTTACAATTAAAACCCATCTGGGCCATCCGGGTGCAAAAATGGCCATTGCACCCAGAGGGTGCAATTAAAACCCATCTGGGCTGCCAGAAGGGTGCAAAAATGGCCATTGCACCCAGCCTGGAGGAGGGACCTTTTTCGCACCCTTCTGGCCCTTTATTGAAACGTGATGGAAGATATATTACGCAATTAAATCAATTAGACAATCAAATAGACAATCAAATATGCAAGAGGAAGATATAAAACACATCAAAAATTCATTATAAATATGAAAAGTTGAGATACATTGAAAATTGAGAAACATCATTTTTCGTTCCCCTTTTCTCGCAAATACGACGGGCCAACTACATATCATTTACCATTATGGTGACCCACTTTGCATGGATGGCACACAAGTTTGTGTCCTCAAATAAATTAATGAGATATGCTTCAGCAGCTTCCTGCAAGGCCTCCAAGGTAACCAACTGTATCTGACATTCCATCTTGTATTCCCATAAAATTTCTTTGCACGTTCGTGTGGAGAAAGGTACCCTCTAGGGATGAGAAGCTTCACGGACTTTTGGTAGTGCCGTATCTCTTGGAAAGCCATGTACCCAGAGCGCCTCCTGCGAGCAGGTCCACAAACAAGGAAGACGATCGACAAGACGTGGTTATAGAGAGCGAGGCCTGTAATACGTTGACTTCCTTCTATTTCTTTTTGGGGCCGGTGCTTGTTCCTCTTGCTCCCCTTGCTGCTCTTGATATTGTTGTTGTTGCTCTTGCTCTTGCTCTTGCTCTTGCTCTTGCTCTTGATATTGTTGTTGTTGCTATTGCTCTTGCTCTTGCTCCCCTTGCTGCTCTTGATATTGTTGTTGTTGCTATTGCTCTTGCTCTTGCTCCCCTTGCTACTCTTGATGTTGTGTGTTGATGCGTGGCAATGTCTTTCCCCCTATAGCTGGGTGGTTGGGAATCTCCATGTGTGCCCATGTAGGCTCCCCACAATCAGTGTCAGTGTCGGTGTCAATGTCGGTGTGGGTGTCGGTGTCGATGTCGGTGTTAGTGTTGGTGTCGATGTCGATGTCGATGTCGACGTCGGTGTCGGTGTCTATGTCTGTTTTGCATTGCTATCTTTCGTACCATAATCCACTAACTTTACCTGTTTGCTTAGTCGGGATGAGCTAGGTTGCTTTGTCAAATTTTTCTTGAGTTTTTGATTGTAATGCTCCAAATTCTTTTTGTGTTGTCCCTTAATCATGTGTGTCGTTCTTTGCTCATCTTCTTTACTATTTGCTTTGTCTGCTCCATGGTGAGGAGGAGAGCTGAGGGTAAGAATGAGGGTAAGAATGGGCAAAAATAGAGGTCGACCTTTATTTATACAAGGAAATGCCATCATTGCAATAACCCTAAAAAAAACCCTAATTTTAAGAGGTCACTCACGCGTGCAAACAAATCATATGCATGCTAAACGTATGGGGCATCATTCGAATAAGCGTTCACTGGAGACATTTGATAAAATCGAGGAAATATTTTATTGGTCCGGAAGGGTGTGAAATTAGCCTTTTCGGCCAAATTGCACAGTGAATTTTTGCACCCTTCTAGACACTTATCACAAAGCATCAAAACACATGAATATGTGGAATACCAAGCATGTCATATTTCAAAAATCAACATCTTGCGACTTCTTCAAGTATTACAAAGCAACGTAAATCTTTGGGATAGAATTCAAGTATTACAAAGAGAGAGGGTACTTATTTATAGTGGCCAACGTAATCATTACACGAAACCCTAGTTTTTAAAAAAATATCACGCACCAGAAAAACGGGTTTTTAAACATGAAAGATAACATGATTGCATATTAGGCAAAAAAGAACCATTTACATTCTCAATTATAACATCTGATTAAATTCAATGTAGATAGTATCCCCATAGATTGGCTACACATCAACCCTAGGCTTCATTCAAGTCTATAGGGACCCATACTTTACCAACTCTCCTTTGTGTAACCCTCCATGCCACATGACATGCAGGTCATGTCCCTGCCCTCCATGCCGCATGACATGCAGGTCATGTCCCTGCCCTCCACCTTACTTTTCATTTTGGCACTTTGGGCCAATTTGGACATTCGAGCCCTCTCCCTTGAAAGGTTTCTTGCAAAGGTATAATGGAAGAACCAATCAAACATTTCTTTGAGATAGTTTGATCGAGTCCTGCCACCTCCATGTCTTGTATTCTTGAAATAGACTCCCCTTGAATGATAATGACCTTTCTCCATTCCTTGGGTTCTCCACATGTCAAGTGAGCCGTAGGCATTCATGAAATATACACCATGAGCGTACAAGATGTGCTGCAGATAGCAAACAAAACCATCATTTAGGAAAAGTGCATTAGAAGAAGAAATTTATTTTGTGAAACCTTTAAAATCATTATATTACCATGTAATGCACAATATTCAATCCACCCCATGTGCGAACCATGGCTTCAATGAAGCTTTTCAACTTTGCTTGAAAATGTTTACGATTTTTGTTTGTTGTGCTGCTTTGACTCATCAACCACACTACCTTATTGAAATTTTTCCACACTTGCTTACGCAAAACAACAATGTTTACATCCAAGCAGTCCAAAGTAGTACAAGCACAAAGGTCTTTCCACAGCTCCCATCTCTTCGCAAGAACATTTTCCCCTTCCTCAACATGTTGCCTGTGTGCAGTTCTCTGAACCTTGTCCCACTTTTTCCAAGGCTTCTGGAGAAACCTTCTCGCCTTGCCTCCACTCATTGAAACCTTTTGAGCAACCATATGCAAAACTCCAGAGGTCTTTTGGTTAACTCGTATCTCCATGTTGCCCCCACGGCAACCAATGTCATATAAGATCTTCTCCACTCTAGCAATTGCCTCATCCTATCGAGTTTTACCGGGCATAGTGAATGCATAGTCTGTGTGACACTTTAAGAGGCAGTCAAAGATACGCATGAAAGCATGCAAAGTACAAAAGTGAACATTCCTAAGAGGGAAAGGAATTATAGGGTTCCAACTATTATCCCTTAAGTCCCTACACCACTGTCAAAGATATGCAAAGTACAAAAATGAACATTCCTAAGAGGGAAAGGAATTATAGGGTTCCAACTATTATCCCTTAAGTCCCTATTTGGAGACGCCAACATAGGTGATGAAAGGACACCACTGTCCCACTCTTCCTCTAGTGGTCATCCCCTTGCATTTCTTCTTGGTTTTTTGTTTCAATCCCCATGCATGCACCAAGAGCATGGGTGAGTTGTATTTTCACCTTGAGTGCAACAACCCAGCATACACTTTATTGTCTTCAAATCCTTGCCAAGATGCCAATCAACGTCAAATCTCTCTAAACCATCAACATCCAGCTTCTCACCCCCTATTTATGACATTATCACATCACTAACCCAAGGCAGCCTCTCAAAGACCCATGATAGCACCTCGTGTGTCTCCTTGAGTGCAACAACCCAGCATACACTTTATTGTCTTCAAATCCTTGCCAAGATGCCAATCAATGTCAAATCTCTCTAAACCATCAACATCCAGCTTCTCACCCCCTATTTATGACATTATCACATCACTAACCCAAGGTAGCCTCTCAAAGACCCATGATAGCACCTCGTGTGTCTCCTTGTTGGGAACCTCAAATGCTCCTCACTACCATATATCTTTCTCTAATTGAACATTGAACGATGGTTTAGTGTGTGAAATATTGTCATGCCCTTGCTCTTGAAAATCAACTGTGCTCTCTCCCTCATCATCGGGCCCTTCTACAACAGTGGTAGTAGATGGAGACTTAAAGGCTACCGCGCCATAGCATGGTTCATGAGTGTGGCACTCATTCTCTCTAGCCTTTTTCCCTTCACAATCTGGCACTCATCCAACTCCAGCACGAAGGAGACTTTCAAGCCAAAAAAACACCAAAATCAAACAAAATGCTAAGCACATACTTAATGCATACAAGGTTACTTGTGATACTTACATCCAGAAGGCAACCCATAGAACAATATCATTGCCTTTTGCAGCGTGATACCTTTCTTATGAAGGGTGTCTCCTAGCAATTGATGAAGAGCCTTGTAGTGCTTCGTGTTAATGCCTACCTTATCGCATGCATTTACAACATCAACACTGTGCTAATACTTTGGGAAACCTCTTGTATGATTTCATTGGAAACAGCCATGCGTATCTTCTTGCAACAGGGATCCCTAATCATTTTAAGCACATGCTCCCTCGTTTTGTGAAAGAGCGCAAGAGCTCATTACAATCCCCAGTTTGATCAAAACCTGTGAAGGAATACTCTAAAAACCAGCAAAATTACATTGACATTACACAATTACACACTTGATTTACATTGGCATTTTGAATTGGAAGTGCTAGAGAATAAGAAAGAGGAGCCATACCACGCTACTTGAATTCTCTGCTTATGAGCACCCCCTCCAATGGCAAGTGTTTCGATGTGGTTGAGTGGCCTCTTACGCTCCCTAGCTCCAATAGGAGTGCTTTTCATGTGGGAGATGGTCTACGTAAGCTTCACACATGCTGCTCTCTCTTTATTTACACCCTCAAGCTCCTTGATTTTTACTTAAGCCTAAAGTAAGCCTTGGTGTACACTAGCAAGGTTAACTTGGATCGTATGCAAATGTGATGATAAGTAGAAGACTCTATCAGCGTCACTTGTTGCTAATCTCTTGCAGTATAGCTAAGCATCCCATTCTCACCATCTCCCACATACTGAATAAATGATGGTAATTCTTTGAAAGTGGGTGGGTAATGTGCTATTGGGTCAACTGGGTATAGATGCCCATCAACCCATAGATCCACATTAGTGTGACCCCCTAGAAGACTCTATCAGCGTCACTTGTTGCTAATCTCTTGCAGTATAGCTGAGCATCCCATTCTCACCATCTCCCACATACTGAATAAATGATGGTAATTCTTTGAAAGTGGGTGGGTAATGTGCTATTGGGTCAACTGGGTATAGATGCCCATCAACCCATAGATCCACATTAGTGTGACCCCCTTGTCTACGTACATTCCTCTCCTATTCTTTGAGATGAACGTTGCCCGAAGTTACATAGTCTTCCAACACCCACACATGCAAATCCACCTTCTTGCATCGATTTAATGGCACATTAATGTTAGTGATTTCACACAATGCCATGCTTGGAAGGAGTTGATATTGGAAAAGAAGAGGGAGGCCCTAAGCTCTCAATAGAGAGAGAGAGAGAGAGAGAGAGAGAGAGAGGGGGGGATAGGAGTTGAGATTAGAGGGAGTGAGTGCATGCCATAACCTTCCAAGGAGTTGAGATTAGAGAGAGGGAGGATGCAGTAGTCTCACATGAGGGAGAGAGAGTGTGTTTGCAGGCCATTAGCTCGTAATATAGAGAGAAAATGGAGAGTTGAGAGTGGCCTTGAGAGGATTATAGAGAGAGGGATAGAGTGAGGCCAAGCTCATAGTAGAGAGAGAGAGAGAGAGAGAGAGAGAGAGAGAGAGAGAGAGAGAGAGAGAGAGAGAGAGAGAGAGAGAGAGAGTCGGTTCAATTTTGGGGGGGAAAAGAGATTGAAATTTGACATATATATGGGTTTGGGATAACTTTTAAAGCAAAATAGTTCAAAAATGAGAGAAAAACAAATTTCACTATTTTTTGGCCCCCCCTTAGTTGCGAGAGTGATGATGTGGAAAGTGACAAAAGATCTCTGATTTGGTTGATTTGGTGGGGAAATGGAGGCACTAAATGAAGGAGAAAAAGGTGGAGGCATTCAATGATGAGATAGAGTGGGTTTTAGTGGGAAATCAAGGTTGAAAATTGAATGTTATACATATATATGGGTCTGGAGTCAATTTCAAAGTATCAAACTTGAAAAATGGAAAAACAATTTGTCCATTTTGGTCCCCCCCTTAGTTTTACGAGTTTGCTAGAAAGAGAAGAGGACAGAGAATGACAATATTAGACCCTATTTTTGTAGGGGAGTTATGGGGTAGAAAGCTCAAATTATAGGTTCCAAGTAGCCCTATTGATTGACCTTGTCTCCTTAAGAAAGCACAAAATTAACCTTAATCCCTAAAAATTAGGAATCCTTACAAGGCCCAAAAGATGTCCAAAGGTCTCCTAATGATCTGAATCATTTTCAAACTGAGCACTTATGTCCTCCTCTATTAGTGCACGAGAGTGATGTTGTTGCTACTTTCTGCTAGGAATGAGTTGTATGCCATCTATGGATGCTGCATATCCAAGTTTGGCTTGTGTTTTTCTTCAACCTATTAAACATCCTTGAGCACAAGTGTGTTATGTGTTAAACATCCTTGAGCACAAGTGTGTTTGTGTTACTTGGATTTGATAATGTTGGAAGTATTTGATTTTGTGTTATTGGTTTATGTTGAAGTGGTAAGCTTTGTTTGCAGGTTTGGTTCAATTGAAACAAAGTATCTGTGAAGAGTCCTAGTTTACTTGTTCAAAACATGATGTCATGTGATTCTTCTAAGGGTGGGAATTATTAAAACTTTAAGAAGCACATGTGTTACATGGATGAGCTTAGGGTAGGTCCCTCTTGAAGTCAGAATGCTACTAACTATGCACAAACATGCATCTAGCTATCAAAAGTATGATTGTTCTAGTGATATTCGTGTGGCTTCTGCTCAAGATATCATTTCGATGCCATATGACACATGGAAGACTGTGAAGCTATCCAACAGTTCTACATGAGAAAATAAGTGATTTTTGCAAAAGTGTTGATGGCGATATTTTTGTGAATGTTTCACTTCTGATTATTCGTTTATGTGATTTTACGTTTATTATTTTTATGTATATGGCATTGGTGAGGTATTTATGCTTATATTTATTGTTTTTTGTGGAGGCAATGGTGTTCATTCTGTGACCATTGCTAGTGGTGTAGTCTTAGTAAGCAAGTCTTCACCTTATGTATCTGTTTTTGGTGGCAATTTGATTGGTGGCAAGCCAGTCTACGTCATGTGTTACTGTTGAGTCTCTGAGAAGTAGGAGCAACAATAATGGTGTTGGTTTGAAGGGAAATTTTGGTGCTTACTTAAGCACAGCTGCTAGCGCTAGTGCTATTGGTGCAATGGCAAATTCTGTTGGTTGTGCAAGTGCAGCTTCTACCATTTGTGGTTGATGGAGGTGGCTCTGCAACTATCGTACTTCTACCATTGGAACAATTGGTACTGGTGGGTTTTGATGATGTGGAAAGTGGTTGTACACACAGGGTTCTATTCCTTATTCTATTGGTGATGACCTTCCTTTTCATGAAGGACTACTAGATCATCTTTCCCCTGTTTTGCGGCAAGGGCTTTGGGTTGGGCTATTCATGGTAGTTTTGGCAGCATTGCAGGAGGGGAAAATATAAGCAATTGTGTCATTAATGTGTACTATGGGAAGGATATGATCCTAGGTTGAAGATTTTTTCTCTATGTTCATACTATGTGTAACTAGGATTTTCTGTTCTATTGTCATGTTAGTGAAAATTTTCTATACTAATAAAACAATGTTTGGATAGGTTTATGCCCATGGAATGTTTTAACAATCTGATGGAGATTGCATGCCGAGATTAAGAGGCTCCACATGGGGGCTATGTAACGTAGAATTAAGCCTACACTAAATTTGAGCAAAATCTTGTCCAAATCTTTATAAGGGAGTAGAGACTACTAAGATATGACTATAAGTCTCAGTAAGACCCTCCTCATTGTTGAGATATCGAGCTCATCTAGTGAGGCGGTGGACACTGATGACCCGCCTGGGGGATAGGCCCCACACTTACACCACTGGCATGGTTGGTAAGATCATGGGTGATATACGGCCAGTGGGATGACAAGCTGTGTGACAGCCATTCTAGAGACTGGCATGGTTATAGCGCCAGCTCATTTAGTTGGGTTCACACTATAGAGAACCCTAGTATGTATTTGGTTGAGTACCATTTTCATATGAGTGTACTCTTATCTTTGTATATGTTATGTTAAGTGATGAGTGTTGAGTGAAGAAGAAGAAGATTTTCAGTCTCTTAACTTGTGTGTTCTCTTTTAGGGTTTTGTGAGTGTGTGTGTGTGCTTGCAAGAGCTCAAGCTCTCTTCTTCCCTGCATCTTTTCATGGTATCAAAGCCTGGTTCATGCTAAGGGCTGAGCTGCAAGCAACAAGAGAAGCACAGGAAGCGGTACGAGGGTAAGAGCTTCATCTACTCTTTCCTATTTGTGTTGGTGACTACACCCTTGTCGAGAGCTCTATGGGAGGCACCGGCAAACGATCTCTGATTGAGGAGCTTTCTTCGCGGGAGTAAAGCTATAGGGCAACTATATTGTCCTATCAAGACAGAATTTTTTCGGATCGAAAATGTATTTCGGGCGCATTACGACCTCCGTTTTTCAGAAAGCAGGCAATTTTGAGCACTCCGGGTAAGTCATCGATTCTCTGCACAACTCTGTTTTAAGAACTGTAGGAAGACAGATTGGTTGTGCAGACACTGTGTGTGCTCCAAGGAGGTCAATGGTTGCCATTGGGTGTATATGCACATTGAGGTCACTGGTTGTGACATTTGAGTGTAGTATAGTACCGCTGCAGAAAATACAGCAGTTTGTGCAGGACAAACCAGAGTGCTATTTTTGGTAAATCTGTGTGTCTGGCAAGATGTCAAATGATGGCATAAACCAGATCGTCGCTAAGAAGCTTGATAATAACAACTTCCATGCTTGGAGATTCAGGTTGACAAATTTCCTGATGGGAAAGGGTTATTGGGACTATATAGAAGGTGAGCATGAGCCGCAGATACCGGAGATCAATCTGACTGCTACAGATGTGAAAGAGTTCAAGGATTGGAACCAAGGAGCTAGAAAAGTTATGTATTGGCTCTCCATCAGTATACCGGACACCATGATGGGGCACATATAGGATGCCAAGTCCCCCGAGGAGGCATGGGACACCTTGGTAAAACTCTATGAAACGAATACCAAGGCACGAAAGATACAGTTGAAGAGAATGAACTTCATACTGTGGAGAAAAAGAGTATGCCTCTGAATGACTATCCATTGAAGATAAAGGGTATTGTCGAATCCTTGCATCTATTGGCATTTCAGTAGATGATGATGATAAGATGGGAGTCTGTCTACGTGGTCTCGGGCCACAATACAAGGCATTCAAGACGTCTATTCACACTTGGGAAAACATTTCCAATTTCACAGATTTGGTGTCTATGTTGATTATAGAAGAGAAGAGCTTGGGTGAAGACCAACAGTCTTCACAAAACAAAAACAGTTCAGAGCAACATGCCTTCTACACAACTTCAGGAAGAGGATGAGGTAGAGGAGGCCGTGGACACGGCCAAGGAGGTGGCCGAATAGGTAATCAGAATTATGGCCAGCAGCAGTAACAGCAACAGTCCCAGAATTCACAACAACAATAACACGCAGGTGGAAGAGACCAATTCAGAGGTAGGGGGAGTCAAAGAGGTCGTGGAAATTGGTAAAGGCAGTATAATCATACACGTGGATGCTTTTATTGTAGTAAGCTTGGACATGTGCAGGCAGATTGTTATAAAAAGCAAGCTGATATACAAAATGAAAAATTACAGCAAAACAACTATGCGTCCTCAAGTAGAAACAATGAGGATAATGAAAGGTTGTTTGTTATACAGCATGTCGTTAATGCCATGTCTGAAAATGTTGAAGCAACACATAAAGATTATGTATGGTACGTTGATTCAAGTGCTTCGAACCACATGACAAGTCATGGGAAGTGGTTCAAGGAGATGAAAAACCTTGAAAGACCAGGTTTTGTGGAAACAGGGAATGACACTGCTCATCCAATTGCCCATGTTGGAGATGTGCCATTGTCTATGCAGGATGGCAAAGTGAAGTACCTTGCAGATGTACTTCATGTTCTGAACATAACAAAGAATCTGGTTTCACTTGGCCAGATGATTGAGCAGGGCTTGCAGGCCCTGTCGGTTTAACCCTGATGGTTGTTATGTTTGTAAGATCCCTGTTCCCACCGAGCAACGGATTCGGGGTACTGGCAGCGGAAGTAGCGCTTCTCGCGTGGGACAGGGGTCCCACACTCGGGGCCTCGCCCACGGATATCCGGATAAGAGACTAATCCGTCGGTTGTTCCAAAACCGAACCCGGAAAAACTTCCTTTACCGGAAAGCACGGGCGATTCCACCAGGATAACTTTTTACTCTAACGTAGTCAAGATCATTTCTGATCGAGATGATCCGATTACATCTATAAGATACTTAGTCAGTTCAAGGAAGAAACTTGCACTTGGATCATTGGGATCAACGCTTTTTTCCCCATTCAAGAGGCACAGCCGTTGATTCCTATCCATAGAACAGTTACTGTCCGGGATTTTTTTTTTTTTTTCTATCGTAAAAACAAAAGTTTGAGTCTCGGTTTACGGATCCATCAGTCCAGCCTAACCCCATCCAATCCCATGGGTTAGCCAACCGCCCAACCACTGTAGTGATGGGATCCAATTAAAAAATTTGGTTAGGTTTTGTCCCGGGTACCAAGGAAAAGAGTTCCAAGGCCCCCTAGCCGGATGTTCATGCAAAATAAAACTAGTCACACCACTCACACACCCAATATGAAATTGCCTATTTTCCAACCAGATTCAACCAGTTTAAAACAATCCTTTAATAAAACCATAGTATCATTGATCACCATCTTCCACTTTATCCCATTGATTCTTAATTTTCCATCATTCCTTCATCAGAGTATATATGGCATCATTGGCAACTAGAACGCTCAGGGGCCGTTTCGATAGTTCCTAGCCTTTAATAATTTTCCATCATTCCTTCATCAGAGTATATATGGCATCATTGGCAACTAGAACGCTCAGGGGCCGTTTCGATAGTTCCTAGCCTTTAATAATTTTCCATCATTCCTTCATCAGAGTATATATGGCATCATTGGCAACTAGAACGCTCAGGGGCCGTTTCGATAGTTCCTAGCCTTTAATACTTGGCAATATAATCACTTATCAAGATGGACTCTCGTTGAAGATCAGCAAGATCAACCAACAGATCCATATAAGGGGCCATGGACTCATCCATTGAAGACCAGCAAGGTCAATCAACCAGATCCATGCCCGATTCAGAAAACAACTCCAACTCTGTTCCAATATCTTCCTCGACGCACGCGTGGGTATCCTAGGCGACCCAGAGCCCGAGCACCGTATGGTCAGCACCCTCTAGGATCCTTCGCAGGTAACCTAGCGCTTCACGCATAGGCCGCTTCCTTGGCCCCTCATCCACCGTACCGGAAGCTCACCATTTTAATCGCACCGAGGCTGGTCAAGACCTCGGCCGACCTTGCTACGCGAGACGTCCTTCATTGACTCCCCGTCAGCAGTTGCAACTTTACCATCACGACTTTAATCACAAGACGGTCAAAATGCTCTCCCCAGCATTCTTGACATAAAACAATCATTTACAAACAGCATTTACAAACAGCATTTACAAACAGTTTACAATACAATTTCTATTTTAACTTTCATTTTTCCACATTATCCCTCATCAATCTACATTACTTATTCCATATTCCATTTATATGTATACTCATCCCATCACATCATTTCTATCTCATCACTTCAGATTCCCTCACATCACATATCGCATATTCACATCCATACATCTACATCTATATGCGTACATTCACATCTACATACATACATCTACATCTCTATGCATACATCTACATCCACATTCACATTCACCTCCATACATCTACATCTATATGCATACATCTACCTCCACATTCACATCCACATCTATACATCTACATCTACATGCATACATCCACCTCTACATCCACATCTACATCTATACACCTACATCTACATGCATACATCCACATCTCCATTCGTATCTACATCTACATCTATACATCTACATCTACATGCATCCATCCACCTCCACTTCCACATCTATATCTATACATCTACATCTACATGTATACATCCACATCTCCATTCACATCTACATCTATACATCTACATCTACATGCATCCATCCACCTCCACATCCACATCTACATCTATACATCTACATCTACATGCATACGTCCATATCTCCATTCCCATCTACATCTATACATCTACATCTACATGCATCCATCTACCTCCACATCCACATCTACATCTATACATCTACATCTACATGTATACATCCACCTCCACATCCACATCCGTATCTATACATCTACATCTACATGTATACATCCACATCCACATCTATACATCTACATCTACATGCATACATCCACATCTCCATTCACATCTACATCTATACATCTACATCTACATGCATCCATCCACCTCCATATCCACATCTACATCTATACATCTACATCTACATCTACATGCAAACATCCACATCTCCATGCATGATAAAATTCTTTTAATTAATCTAGGATGATAGTTCCTAGAATATGGTAGAAAGTCCTCTTTTTATGCTTTGAATGAATTTATTTTATGCGTAATTTCTATAAAAATTTTGCCATAGCTCCGCTACTATGACTGATAAATCTCAATTTTTTTCTAAGGGATAAAGCTCATTATTAAAGAAATAATTAGAATGGTCTCTAATTGGATCATCAATCCATAATGGTCTCTAATTGGATCATTAAGAAAACAATTAGAATGGTCTCTAATTGGATCATCAATCCATAATGGTCTCTAATTGGATCATTAAGAAAACAATTAGAATGGTCTCTAATTGGGTCATCAATCCATAATGGATTGAATCATCAATGTGCATAAACTAAAAGCATAGCAAAAAGCCATTAATTTGGCCTCAAGAATAGCTTAATCTTGGATTAAGGAAAAGCTTTATGAAAAGCTTCATTTGGATTGAGAATGGGTCATGAGTATGACCATTTCTTGAGTGAGAGAGAGAAATTATAAAAACCATTAGAATTTAAATATAAGTGGAAATTAACTTCTATAGCATTTATTAAATTATGTACCTCTTCACTACTATTCACCAATTAACTTCATTAGCATTTAAAAAAAACCATACCAATTAAACTTCTCAAGCTTGAGAGGGGTTGAGAAGAGAGAATCATTGAGAAATCATAGAAAAGATCGAAATTCAATATACTTACCTTATGATTTGCTTGATTCTTTATTCACGGTAGAGGCCCCCAACCAATCAATTGGTTTAGTATGTTGATGGAGCCACCAATGGAGATTGAAGAAAGAGAGAGGTATCAAAAACTAGTGAATTATTAAAGAATTCACAATTCTTGGCTTAGGTAGACTAGAGTAACAAGGCATAAGACACTATATATTTTAGCTTAGGTGGAGTAGAGTAACAAAGCATAAGACTCTATCTAATTTGGCTTAGGTGGAGTAGAGTAACAAAGCATAAGAGACTATGTATTTTGGCTTAGGTGGAGTAGAGTAACAAAGCATAAGAGACTATGTATTTTGGCTTAGGTGGAGTAGAGTAACAAAGCATAAGAGACTATGTATTTTGGCTTAGGTGGAGTAGAGTAACAAAGCATAAGAGACTATGTTTTTTTTCAACAAGGGGAGGCTTCTATTTATAGGAAAATTTGAGCTCCTAACCAAACAAACTGATTCTAGAATTTTCTAAGTCAGTTTGGTCACTTTTTGACCATTTTTAGGTCAGTTAAGCTAACTTTCTGGAACTAGACTTGAATGAGGAGAGAGGAGAGATGAAATATCTCAATTTTTATGAGTTTAAAACTCATTCAAGCATGTGAAATATGCACCTCCTTTAAAGAATTCCCCTTCCTTACATATGTGTCAAAATTGTATTGCTCATAGTTTTTTACTAATAAACCTTGTACATTTTCAACTCTTCATCTTATGTGAAATATGCACCTCCTTTAAAGAACTCCTCTTCCTTACATATGTGTCATAGTTTTTTTACTAATAAGCCTTGTACATTTTCAACTCTTCATCTTATGTGAAATATGCACCTCCTTTAAAGAACTCCCCTTCCTTACATATGTGTTTATTTACTAATAAACCTTGTACATTTTCAACTCTTCATCTTATGTGAAATATGCACCTCCTTTGAAGAACTCCTCTTCCTTACATATGAGTTTATTTACTAATAAACCTTGTACATTTTCAACTCTTCATCTTATGTGAGCATTTACTCATTTTTGGGTATCTTCTTTTACAATTTGGATTTATCTCCTCCCTACACATGGATTGATGCTATTGGCCCATAGAAACCTTAATTGGACCATAGTCTAAAGATTTCTGAAAATCTAGGCCCTTAGACTAAGGTTCTTTATACCTATTTCCAATTAATTCCAATTGCACATTGGAAATTTCTTTTTGAATTTCTGTTTCAGGGGAACTTATTTTAATAAGATGAGTTATTTTTCTATCCAAAAATATTCATAATCTGAATATTCTCTCTCTAGAATATTTTCTCTCTCTAGGTTAAAACAGTTAGAAACAAGGTCTTTATATTTCTGAAGAGGGATTGATTACGGGGGAAGATACTAGACATCAAAAAGGGGGGTTGGGGGAGGAATCTTACATTCTACCCCACTTAAAAAACGCGAGATGTCCTCATCTCGCAACTTGGGATAATTTCGCAAGATGCACGAATATGAGACTTAGAGAAAATTTTTAATCAAGATTAACCACCAAGAAAAGTCTTAAAGAGAGCAAGATTCAAAATAAGAACAAGATTTAAACTTTACTCATTCACGGGACTTATACAGTAAAGATAGAAGAACTCTTTACACTTCCATAAGCCCATCCATCATATGGTCACAAAAGCAGTCCTCACAAGCTGCACAAGTATAGGGTAACTCATCTATGGGAATGATTCTGCTGGTTATTGCCGCACCTATCTCAGTGGTATGAGGTGATCTAACAAAAGGACCTCTGAGAGGCAAGCCAAAAACGGGGTAAAGGCATATCTTCTCATGAGGAAGAAAACATGCCAGTAAAAAGACCCGCTCAGAAAACCCAAGATGCCTTGATCTCATGACACAGTAGTATCGGGGACCCAAACCCAAAGCTTCAATAACCATGGCCAAGCGGACATTGTTACGAAAGTGTTGCTGACCCCAGGGTGTTACCCTAGTTATGTTTTGATAGGTCCGCCATTTGGTCTGCGCTACAGAAGTTCCTAGGTGAGGAAAAAGTGAGCGCTCATACTGTTCTATAAAGTCTTTCTTCACAGACTCTCTTGCGTCTTGAAGGTGAGAAATCATCAGGGATAAAACTAATTCCTGTTGCCAAGCCATGAAGGATGATTAAGAAAGAAAGGAGATTGATGGGAGTAAGATTACTGTGAGCGACAAGTAAAAGTTACGACTTATATAAAGGAAGGAGCTAGCGTAACCTAGAAGCCAACGGTAACTTGCCACTGAAGTTTTACCGTCTTTCCATGATTTACGTTTGACACATTTCTCTATAGAAGGCATTAAGAATTTTGAGATGAGCAGATAAAAGAAACTTGTAGGCTAAGTCACCTACTTTCATTGAATTCAGATATAAGGATCACAATATCTGGGGGATAACTTCTTATACTCCCCAAGAGATAAAGAACTTCTTTTGGGCCATACTCGAATGAAAACCAAAACCTTGGTATCCAAAACACCGATTCTCACTTCTAAACTCATTGTTCTAAATCCTTAAATTAGGCGTGACTCCTGAGAAGTATTTTAGGAAAAGGGTATTCCTTTTTTAAACAGAACTTTCTTTTATTTTAGAGAGGGAATAATTATAAGATCCGAAAGGGAGATTCTTACTCCTATATACCTCGAAGGCTGGGGAGGAATCTTACATCCTACCCCACTTAAAAAGTGCGAGATGTCCTCATCTCGCAAGGTAGAGGACAGCTCTTATTCTTAAGATCCAATTTTATTCTGGGGTTCCTTATATTCTGGTCAACCCAACAGAACACTGGGATAATTATCCCTTATATAGAACTCATCATTAAATAACAATTCATTCAGATCATATCATTCATATCTTTAACATGATAAGGTCCATTAGACCGAAAAGTTTCCTTCGGAATATTCCTCCACGGAAATTTCAGTGAAGCAAGTTCTCAATTTGACATCCTTTAATTTGATCTACCGGTCAAGTATTAACAGTAGCAATCTGACAGCACAACCCACTAATCTCATAGTGATTTGCTGAATTCGTTATCATCATTCTAGTTATGAATATCATCACAAGGACTCGTCCCATTCTCCCTCATTGTGGTTTCATTATATTTCAACTAATTTTTAAAAATCAACATTTTTCAATCAGCATTTTCAATCAGAATCCAAATCAATTCATTCATTCTCAAACAGAATTAAAAATCATATCAATCACATTCGAAATCATCATCTAGATAGCATTAACGCTTATAATTTCAAGTCTTAGATTTACTCGTATATACTGTCAGTAAAGAGCTGCACTATACTCTCGGTATATACGCGTAGTCACGGCCCTTGGAATTATAAGGTAAATAATATCATGTCTACGCCTCAAGCAAGTCAGGGATTCTATATAATCGCGGTACTTCTATCTGGAGAACCAATTACCAAATTATGAATTTCAGTTTGAATATCAAATTGTATGAATTATATCACACAATTATAACCTTTTTGTGTTTCTTGATAAATTTTTGACATATTTGTCTTCTCAGTTGATCTTTATTAACCAAATGCTCTGATACCAACTGTAAGATCCCTGTTCCCACCGAGCAACGGATTCGGGGTACTGGCAGCGGAAGTAGCGCTTCTCGCGTGGGACAGGGGTCCCACACTCGGGGCCTCGCCCACGGATATCCGGATAAGAGACTAATCCGTCGGTTGTTCCAAAACCGAACCCGGAAAAACTTCCTTTACCGGAAAGCACGGGCGATTCCACCAGGATAACTTTTTACTCTAACGTAGTCAAGATCATTTCTGATCGAGATGATCCGATTACATCTATAAGATACTTAGTCAGTTCAAGGAAGAAACTTGCACTTGGATCATTGGGATCAACGCTTTTTTCCCCATTCAAGAGGCACAGCCGTTGATTCCTATCCATAGAACAGTTACTGTCCGGGATTTTTTTTTTTTTTTCTATCGTAAAAACAAAAGTTTGAGTCTCGGTTTACGGATCCATCAGTCCAGCCTAACCCCATCCAATCCCATGGGTTAGCCAACCGCCCAACCACTGTAGTGATGGGATCCAATTAAAAAATTTGGTTAGGTTTTGTCCCGGGTACCAAGGAAAAGAGTTCCAAGGCCCCCTAGCCGGATGTTCATGCAAAATAAAACTAGTCACACCACTCACACACCCAATATGAAATTGCCTATTTTCCAACCAGATTCAACCAGTTTAAAACAATCCTTTAATAAAACCATAGTATCATTGATCACCATCTTCCACTTTATCCCATTGATTCTTAATTTTCCATCATTCCTTCATCAGAGTATATATGGCATCATTGGCAACTAGAACGCTCAGGGGCCGTTTCGATAGTTCCTAGCCTTTAATAATTTTCCATCATTCCTTCATCAGAGTATATATGGCATCATTGGCAACTAGAACGCTCAGGGGCCGTTTCGATAGTTCCTAGCCTTTAATAATTTTCCATCATTCCTTCATCAGAGTATATATGGCATCATTGGCAACTAGAACGCTCAGGGGCCGTTTCGATAGTTCCTAGCCTTTAATACTTGGCAATATAATCACTTATCAAGATGGACTCTCGTTGAAGATCAGCAAGATCAACCAACAGATCCATATAAGGGGCCATGGACTCATCCATTGAAGACCAGCAAGGTCAATCAACCAGATCCATGCCCGATTCAGAAAACAACTCCAACTCTGTTCCAATATCTTCCTCGACGCACGCGTGGGTATCCTAGGCGACCCAGAGCCCGAGCACCGTATGGTCAGCACCCTCTAGGATCCTTCGCAGGTAACCTAGCGCTTCACGCATAGGCCGCTTCCTTGGCCCCTCATCCACCGTACCGGAAGCTCACCATTTTAATCGCACCGAGGCTGGTCAAGACCTCGGCCGACCTTGCTACGCGAGACGTCCTTCATTGACTCCCCGTCAGCAGTTGCAACTTTACCATCACGACTTTAATCACAAGACGGTCAAAATGCTCTCCCCAGCATTCTTGACATAAAACAATCATTTACAAACAGCATTTACAAACAGCATTTACAAACAGTTTACAATACAATTTCTATTTTAACTTTCATTTTTCCACATTATCCCTCATCAATCTACATTACTTATTCCATATTCCATTTATATGTATACTCATCCCATCACATCATTTCTATCTCATCACTTCAGATTCCCTCACATCACATATCGCATATTCACATCCATACATCTACATCTATATGCGTACATTCACATCTACATACATACATCTACATCTCTATGCATACATCTACATCCACATTCACATTCACCTCCATACATCTACATCTATATGCATACATCTACCTCCACATTCACATCCACATCTATACATCTACATCTACATGCATACATCCACCTCTACATCCACATCTACATCTATACACCTACATCTACATGCATACATCCACATCTCCATTCGTATCTACATCTACATCTATACATCTACATCTACATGCATCCATCCACCTCCACTTCCACATCTATATCTATACATCTACATCTACATGTATACATCCACATCTCCATTCACATCTACATCTATACATCTACATCTACATGCATCCATCCACCTCCACATCCACATCTACATCTATACATCTACATCTACATGCATACGTCCATATCTCCATTCCCATCTACATCTATACATCTACATCTACATGCATCCATCTACCTCCACATCCACATCTACATCTATACATCTACATCTACATGTATACATCCACCTCCACATCCACATCCGTATCTATACATCTACATCTACATGTATACATCCACATCCACATCTATACATCTACATCTACATGCATACATCCACATCTCCATTCACATCTACATCTATACATCTACATCTACATGCATCCATCCACCTCCATATCCACATCTACATCTATACATCTACATCTACATCTACATGCAAACATCCACATCTCCATGCATGATAAAATTCTTTTAATTAATCTAGGATGATAGTTCCTAGAATATGGTAGAAAGTCCTCTTTTTATGCTTTGAATGAATTTATTTTATGCGTAATTTCTATAAAAATTTTGCCATAGCTCCGCTACTATGACTGATAAATCTCAATTTTTTTCTAAGGGATAAAGCTCATTATTAAAGAAATAATTAGAATGGTCTCTAATTGGATCATCAATCCATAATGGTCTCTAATTGGATCATTAAGAAAACAATTAGAATGGTCTCTAATTGGATCATCAATCCATAATGGTCTCTAATTGGATCATTAAGAAAACAATTAGAATGGTCTCTAATTGGGTCATCAATCCATAATGGATTGAATCATCAATGTGCATAAACTAAAAGCATAGCAAAAAGCCATTAATTTGGCCTCAAGAATAGCTTAATCTTGGATTAAGGAAAAGCTTTATGAAAAGCTTCATTTGGATTGAGAATGGGTCATGAGTATGACCATTTCTTGAGTGAGAGAGAGAAATTATAAAAACCATTAGAATTTAAATATAAGTGGAAATTAACTTCTATAGCATTTATTAAATTATGTACCTCTTCACTACTATTCACCAATTAACTTCATTAGCATTTAAAAAAAACCATACCAATTAAACTTCTCAAGCTTGAGAGGGGTTGAGAAGAGAGAATCATTGAGAAATCATAGAAAAGATCGAAATTCAATATACTTACCTTATGATTTGCTTGATTCTTTATTCACGGTAGAGGCCCCCAACCAATCAATTGGTTTAGTATGTTGATGGAGCCACCAATGGAGATTGAAGAAAGAGAGAGGTATCAAAAACTAGTGAATTATTAAAGAATTCACAATTCTTGGCTTAGGTAGACTAGAGTAACAAGGCATAAGACACTATATATTTTAGCTTAGGTGGAGTAGAGTAACAAAGCATAAGACTCTATCTAATTTGGCTTAGGTGGAGTAGAGTAACAAAGCATAAGAGACTATGTATTTTGGCTTAGGTGGAGTAGAGTAACAAAGCATAAGAGACTATGTATTTTGGCTTAGGTGGAGTAGAGTAACAAAGCATAAGAGACTATGTATTTTGGCTTAGGTGGAGTAGAGTAACAAAGCATAAGAGACTATGTTTTTTTTCAACAAGGGGAGGCTTCTATTTATAGGAAAATTTGAGCTCCTAACCAAACAAACTGATTCTAGAATTTTCTAAGTCAGTTTGGTCACTTTTTGACCATTTTTAGGTCAGTTAAGCTAACTTTCTGGAACTAGACTTGAATGAGGAGAGAGGAGAGATGAAATATCTCAATTTTTATGAGTTTAAAACTCATTCAAGCATGTGAAATATGCACCTCCTTTAAAGAATTCCCCTTCCTTACATATGTGTCAAAATTGTATTGCTCATAGTTTTTTACTAATAAACCTTGTACATTTTCAACTCTTCATCTTATGTGAAATATGCACCTCCTTTAAAGAACTCCTCTTCCTTACATATGTGTCATAGTTTTTTTACTAATAAGCCTTGTACATTTTCAACTCTTCATCTTATGTGAAATATGCACCTCCTTTAAAGAACTCCCCTTCCTTACATATGTGTTTATTTACTAATAAACCTTGTACATTTTCAACTCTTCATCTTATGTGAAATATGCACCTCCTTTGAAGAACTCCTCTTCCTTACATATGAGTTTATTTACTAATAAACCTTGTACATTTTCAACTCTTCATCTTATGTGAGCATTTACTCATTTTTGGGTATCTTCTTTTACAATTTGGATTTATCTCCTCCCTACACATGGATTGATGCTATTGGCCCATAGAAACCTTAATTGGACCATAGTCTAAAGATTTCTGAAAATCTAGGCCCTTAGACTAAGGTTCTTTATACCTATTTCCAATTAATTCCAATTGCACATTGGAAATTTCTTTTTGAATTTCTGTTTCAGGGGAACTTATTTTAATAAGATGAGTTATTTTTCTATCCAAAAATATTCATAATCTGAATATTCTCTCTCTAGAATATTTTCTCTCTCTAGGTTAAAACAGTTAGAAACAAGGTCTTTATATTTCTGAAGAGGGATTGATTACGGGGGAAGATACTAGACATCAAAAAGGGGGGTTGGGGGAGGAATCTTACATTCTACCCCACTTAAAAAACGCGAGATGTCCTCATCTCGCAACTTGGGATAATTTCGCAAGATGCACGAATATGAGACTTAGAGAAAATTTTTAATCAAGATTAACCACCAAGAAAAGTCTTAAAGAGAGCAAGATTCAAAATAAGAACAAGATTTAAACTTTACTCATTCACGGGACTTATACAGTAAAGATAGAAGAACTCTTTACACTTCCATAAGCCCATCCATCATATGGTCACAAAAGCAGTCCTCACAAGCTGCACAAGTATAGGGTAACTCATCTATGGGAATGATTCTGCTGGTTATTGCCGCACCTATCTCAGTGGTATGAGGTGATCTAACAAAAGGACCTCTGAGAGGCAAGCCAAAAACGGGGTAAAGGCATATCTTCTCATGAGGAAGAAAACATGCCAGTAAAAAGACCCGCTCAGAAAACCCAAGATGCCTTGATCTCATGACACAGTAGTATCGGGGACCCAAACCCAAAGCTTCAATAACCATGGCCAAGCGGACATTGTTACGAAAGTGTTGCTGACCCCAGGGTGTTACCCTAGTTATGTTTTGATAGGTCCGCCATTTGGTCTGCGCTACAGAAGTTCCTAGGTGAGGAAAAAGTGAGCGCTCATACTGTTCTATAAAGTCTTTCTTCACAGACTCTCTTGCGTCTTGAAGGTGAGAAATCATCAGGGATAAAACTAATTCCTGTTGCCAAGCCATGAAGGATGATTAAGAAAGAAAGGAGATTGATGGGAGTAAGATTACTGTGAGCGACAAGTAAAAGTTACGACTTATATAAAGGAAGGAGCTAGCGTAACCTAGAAGCCAACGGTAACTTGCCACTGAAGTTTTACCGTCTTTCCATGATTTACGTTTGACACATTTCTCTATAGAAGGCATTAAGAATTTTGAGATGAGCAGATAAAAGAAACTTGTAGGCTAAGTCACCTACTTTCATTGAATTCAGATATAAGGATCACAATATCTGGGGGATAACTTCTTATACTCCCCAAGAGATAAAGAACTTCTTTTGGGCCATACTCGAATGAAAACCAAAACCTTGGTATCCAAAACACCGATTCTCACTTCTAAACTCATTGTTCTAAATCCTTAAATTAGGCGTGACTCCTGAGAAGTATTTTAGGAAAAGGGTATTCCTTTTTTAAACAGAACTTTCTTTTATTTTAGAGAGGGAATAATTATAAGATCCGAAAGGGAGATTCTTACTCCTATATACCTCGAAGGCTGGGGAGGAATCTTACATCCTACCCCACTTAAAAAGTGCGAGATGTCCTCATCTCGCAAGGTAGAGGACAGCTCTTATTCTTAAGATCCAATTTTATTCTGGGGTTCCTTATATTCTGGTCAACCCAACAGAACACTGGGATAATTATCCCTTATATAGAACTCATCATTAAATAACAATTCATTCAGATCATATCATTCATATCTTTAACATGATAAGGTCCATTAGACCGAAAAGTTTCCTTCGGAATATTCCTCCACGGAAATTTCAGTGAAGCAAGTTCTCAATTTGACATCCTTTAATTTGATCTACCGGTCAAGTATTAACAGTAGCAATCTGACAGCACAACCCACTAATCTCATAGTGATTTGCTGAATTCGTTATCATCATTCTAGTTATGAATATCATCACAAGGACTCGTCCCATTCTCCCTCATTGTGGTTTCATTATATTTCAACTAATTTTTAAAAATCAACATTTTTCAATCAGCATTTTCAATCAGAATCCAAATCAATTCATTCATTCTCAAACAGAATTAAAAATCATATCAATCACATTCGAAATCATCATCTAGATAGCATTAACGCTTATAATTTCAAGTCTTAGATTTACTCGTATATACTGTCAGTAAAGAGCTGCACTATACTCTCGGTATATACGCGTAGTCACGGCCCTTGGAATTATAAGGTAAATAATATCATGTCTACGCCTCAAGCAAGTCAGGGATTCTATATAATCGCGGTACTTCTATCTGGAGAACCAATTACCAAATTATGAATTTCAGTTTGAATATCAAATTGTATGAATTATATCACACAATTATAACCTTTTTGTGTTTCTTGATAAATTTTTGACATATTTGTCTTCTCAGTTGATCTTTATTAACCAAATGCTCTGATACCAACTGTAAGATCCCTGTTCCCACCGAGCAACGGATTCGGGGTACTGGCAGCGGAAGTAGCGCTTCTCGCGTGGGACAGGGGTCCCACACTCGGGGCCTCGCCCACGGATATCCGGATAAGAGACTAATCCGTCGGTTGTTCCAAAACCGAACCCGGAAAAACTTCCTTTACCGGAAAGCACGGGCGATTCCACCAGGATAACTTTTTACTCTAACGTAGTCAAGATCATTTCTGATCGAGATGATCCGATTACATCTATAAGATACTTAGTCAGTTCAAGGAAGAAACTTGCACTTGGATCATTGGGATCAACGCTTTTTTCCCCATTCAAGAGGCACAGCCGTTGATT
Organism: Cibotium barometz; assembly: GCF_041138505.1. Lineage (NCBI taxonomy): Eukaryota > Viridiplantae > Streptophyta > Polypodiopsida > Cyatheales > Cibotiaceae > Cibotium > Cibotium barometz. Next base: position 45,756,347 of record NC_141047.1, read on the forward strand.
CCTATCCATAGAACAGTTACTGTCCGGGATTTTTTTTTTTTTTTCTATCGTAAAAACAAAAGTTTGAGTCTCGGTTTACGGATCCATCAGTCCAGCCTAACCCCATCCAATCCCATGGGTTAGCCAACCGCCCAACCACTGTAGTGATGGGATCCAATTAAAAAATTTGGTTAGGTTTTGTCCCGGGTACCAAGGAAAAGAGTTCCAAGGCCCCCTAGCCGGATGTTCATGCAAAATAAAACTAGTCACACCACTCACACACCCAATATGAAATTGCCTATTTTCCAACCAGATTCAACCAGTTTAAAACAATCCTTTAATAAAACCATAGTATCATTGATCACCATCTTCCACTTTATCCCATTGATTCTTAATTTTCCATCATTCCTTCATCAGAGTATATATGGCATCATTGGCAACTAGAACGCTCAGGGGCCGTTTCGATAGTTCCTAGCCTTTAATAATTTTCCATCATTCCTTCATCAGAGTATATATGGCATCATTGGCAACTAGAACGCTCAGGGGCCGTTTCGATAGTTCCTAGCCTTTAATAATTTTCCATCATTCCTTCATCAGAGTATATATGGCATCATTGGCAACTAGAACGCTCAGGGGCCGTTTCGATAGTTCCTAGCCTTTAATACTTGGCAATATAATCACTTATCAAGATGGACTCTCGTTGAAGATCAGCAAGATCAACCAACAGATCCATATAAGGGGCCATGGACTCATCCATTGAAGACCAGCAAGGTCAATCAACCAGATCCATGCCCGATTCAGAAAACAACTCCAACTCTGTTCCAATATCTTCCTCGACGCACGCGTGGGTATCCTAGGCGACCCAGAGCCCGAGCACCGTATGGTCAGCACCCTCTAGGATCCTTCGCAGGTAACCTAGCGCTTCACGCATAGGCCGCTTCCTTGGCCCCTCATCCACCGTACCGGAAGCTCACCATTTTAATCGCACCGAGGCTGGTCAAGACCTCGGCCGACCTTGCTACGCGAGACGTCCTTCATTGACTCCCCGTCAGCAGTTGCAACTTTACCATCACGACTTTAATCACAAGACGGTCAAAATGCTCTCCCCAGCATTCTTGACATAAAACAATCATTTACAAACAGCATTTACAAACAGCATTTACAAACAGTTTACAATACAATTTCTATTTTAACTTTCATTTTTCCACATTATCCCTCATCAATCTACATTACTTATTCCATATTCCATTTATATGTATACTCATCCCATCACATCATTTCTATCTCATCACTTCAGATTCCCTCACATCACATATCGCATATTCACATCCATACATCTACATCTATATGCGTACATTCACATCTACATACATACATCTACATCTCTATGCATACATCTACATCCACATTCACATTCACCTCCATACATCTACATCTATATGCATACATCTACCTCCACATTCACATCCACATCTATACATCTACATCTACATGCATACATCCACCTCTACATCCACATCTACATCTATACACCTACATCTACATGCATACATCCACATCTCCATTCGTATCTACATCTACATCTATACATCTACATCTACATGCATCCATCCACCTCCACTTCCACATCTATATCTATACATCTACATCTACATGTATACATCCACATCTCCATTCACATCTACATCTATACATCTACATCTACATGCATCCATCCACCTCCACATCCACATCTACATCTATACATCTACATCTACATGCATACGTCCATATCTCCATTCCCATCTACATCTATACATCTACATCTACATGCATCCATCTACCTCCACATCCACATCTACATCTATACATCTACATCTACATGTATACATCCACCTCCACATCCACATCCGTATCTATACATCTACATCTACATGTATACATCCACATCCACATCTATACATCTACATCTACATGCATACATCCACATCTCCATTCACATCTACATCTATACATCTACATCTACATGCATCCATCCACCTCCATATCCACATCTACATCTATACATCTACATCTACATCTACATGCAAACATCCACATCTCCATGCATGATAAAATTCTTTTAATTAATCTAGGATGATAGTTCCTAGAATATGGTAGAAAGTCCTCTTTTTATGCTTTGAATGAATTTATTTTATGCGTAATTTCTATAAAAATTTTGCCATAGCTCCGCTACTATGACTGATAAATCTCAATTTTTTTCTAAGGGATAAAGCTCATTATTAAAGAAATAATTAGAATGGTCTCTAATTGGATCATCAATCCATAATGGTCTCTAATTGGATCATTAAGAAAACAATTAGAATGGTCTCTAATTGGATCATCAATCCATAATGGTCTCTAATTGGATCATTAAGAAAACAATTAGAATGGTCTCTAATTGGGTCATCAATCCATAATGGATTGAATCATCAATGTGCATAAACTAAAAGCATAGCAAAAAGCCATTAATTTGGCCTCAAGAATAGCTTAATCTTGGATTAAGGAAAAGCTTTATGAAAAGCTTCATTTGGATTGAGAATGGGTCATGAGTATGACCATTTCTTGAGTGAGAGAGAGAAATTATAAAAACCATTAGAATTTAAATATAAGTGGAAATTAACTTCTATAGCATTTATTAAATTATGTACCTCTTCACTACTATTCACCAATTAACTTCATTAGCATTTAAAAAAAACCATACCAATTAAACTTCTCAAGCTTGAGAGGGGTTGAGAAGAGAGAATCATTGAGAAATCATAGAAAAGATCGAAATTCAATATACTTACCTTATGATTTGCTTGATTCTTTATTCACGGTAGAGGCCCCCAACCAATCAATTGGTTTAGTATGTTGATGGAGCCACCAATGGAGATTGAAGAAAGAGAGAGGTATCAAAAACTAGTGAATTATTAAAGAATTCACAATTCTTGGCTTAGGTAGACTAGAGTAACAAGGCATAAGACACTATATATTTTAGCTTAGGTGGAGTAGAGTAACAAAGCATAAGACTCTATCTAATTTGGCTTAGGTGGAGTAGAGTAACAAAGCATAAGAGACTATGTATTTTGGCTTAGGTGGAGTAGAGTAACAAAGCATAAGAGACTATGTATTTTGGCTTAGGTGGAGTAGAGTAACAAAGCATAAGAGACTATGTATTTTGGCTTAGGTGGAGTAGAGTAACAAAGCATAAGAGACTATGTTTTTTTTCAACAAGGGGAGGCTTCTATTTATAGGAAAATTTGAGCTCCTAACCAAACAAACTGATTCTAGAATTTTCTAAGTCAGTTTGGTCACTTTTTGACCATTTTTAGGTCAGTTAAGCTAACTTTCTGGAACTAGACTTGAATGAGGAGAGAGGAGAGATGAAATATCTCAATTTTTATGAGTTTAAAACTCATTCAAGCATGTGAAATATGCACCTCCTTTAAAGAATTCCCCTTCCTTACATATGTGTCAAAATTGTATTGCTCATAGTTTTTTACTAATAAACCTTGTACATTTTCAACTCTTCATCTTATGTGAAATATGCACCTCCTTTAAAGAACTCCTCTTCCTTACATATGTGTCATAGTTTTTTTACTAATAAGCCTTGTACATTTTCAACTCTTCATCTTATGTGAAATATGCACCTCCTTTAAAGAACTCCCCTTCCTTACATATGTGTTTATTTACTAATAAACCTTGTACATTTTCAACTCTTCATCTTATGTGAAATATGCACCTCCTTTGAAGAACTCCTCTTCCTTACATATGAGTTTATTTACTAATAAACCTTGTACATTTTCAACTCTTCATCTTATGTGAGCATTTACTCATTTTTGGGTATCTTCTTTTACAATTTGGATTTATCTCCTCCCTACACATGGATTGATGCTATTGGCCCATAGAAACCTTAATTGGACCATAGTCTAAAGATTTCTGAAAATCTAGGCCCTTAGACTAAGGTTCTTTATACCTATTTCCAATTAATTCCAATTGCACATTGGAAATTTCTTTTTGAATTTCTGTTTCAGGGGAACTTATTTTAATAAGATGAGTTATTTTTCTATCCAAAAATATTCATAATCTGAATATTCTCTCTCTAGAATATTTTCTCTCTCTAGGTTAAAACAGTTAGAAACAAGGTCTTTATATTTCTGAAGAGGGATTGATTACGGGGGAAGATACTAGACATCAAAAAGGGGGGTTGGGGGAGGAATCTTACAATGTTGAAGTCTTTAAAGACAAGTGTAGGTTGGTTGCAAAAGGCAACAGAGTGGGCAGAATGTTTACATTGAATGTAAACATTCCTGAAGGGAGTGCTGCGATGTTTGCAAATGGTTCAGGAATTGTTGCAGACACAGACATTTGGCATAAAAGAATTGGACATGTGAATGTGTAGAGAATGAAGTCTATGCAGACTAAAGGAATTGTGACAGGGCTGCCAAAGTTTAAAGTTGAAGGTATGCAGAAAATATGTGAAGCATGCCAATTTGGAAAGCAAACAAAGCATGTATTTTCACGTAACAGAAATGTGAGCAGAAATGCACTAGATGTTGTGCATTCAGATGGATGGGGTCCTACGAAGACCATGTCTATGGGAGGCTGCAGGTATTATGTGACATTTATTGATGACCACACAAGGAAAGTGTGGGTATATTTTATGAAGGAGAAGAGTGAGGTGTTCACTCATTTTCAGAATTTCAAAGTTATGGTTGAAAAGCAAACAGGGAAATATGTAAAGTGCCTAAGGTCAGATGGAGTGGGAGAGTACTTCTCCAATGAGTTCTCTGAATTTTTAAAGAAGAATGGTATTCGGAGAGACAGTTTACATGCAGATACACTCCCCAGCAAAATGGAGTTGCTGAGCGAAAAAACAAGCACATTGCTGAGATTACACGAGCATTGATGGAACAGAAGAATATGCTGCATAGCTATTGGGCTAAGTCTATTTCTACAGCAGTTTACATCATGAACAGGACTCCAACTATAGCCATACATGATGTAACTCCAGAGGAGAAGTTTACTGGGAGAAAACCTGATTTGTCTCATCTGAAAGTCCTTGGATTCACTGCATATGTGCATGTATCAGATGAGCCGAGAACTAAGCTGGATCCAAAAGTTAAAAAATGTGTGTTTATTGGATATTCCCTAGAGCAAAAGGGATACATGTGTTATAACCATGCTACTTGTGAGTTGAGGGTAAGCAGGGATGTTGTTTTTTATGAGATGAGTAGCTGGTATGCTGCTGAAAAAGAAGCTGTTGAGGCTGATGTGAGTGGAAATGTGGTTGCACACAGAATGCAACTCAGCAATCACAGTCTTTGAGTGGACCAGGAGAGTCCTCATCTAGTGGTCTACTTGATAGACCATGGAGTGGCAGGCTACATCACAATACCAGTCCTGCAAATGTGATTAGTACATCACATAAAGGCAAAGAGAAAGTGGTTGAGCCCCTTAGTATGCCTAAAATTTTTGCAGGGCATTCTCATGTTGATGGGAGAGTCTAGTGGCTCAGAGATGAGCCTTGATAAATAAGGAGCTTGGGATACCAACCCTGGTGTAAAGAAGGCTATGGAAGCCATGAATGCAAAGCTACGAAGATCTGGGAGAGTGAAGAACCCTGTGTAGAGGTTTACCTATGATGGTTATGAGGCACATCACTCTGCATACATGGTAAAAGTTGTACAAGTTGTAGAGCCCACATGCATTGATGAGGCTGTTGGAAATGTGTGTTGGGAGAAAGCTATGGATGAGGAGATGGATGCACTATATGGAAATGAGACTTGGGATTTAGTGCAATTGCTTGTTGAAGGCAAGAAAGCCATTGGATGCAAGTGGGTGTACAAAGTAAAACATAACAGTGATGGAAGCATAAGCAGGTACAAGGCTAGATTGGTAGCCAAAGGAGTGGAATTAAAGAGCTCTTTTGAGGTTTTTGTTCAATTTTGTGTTTTTTGGATAGAGTTCTTTTGAAGACAAGGCTGTAAGTGAAGAATTAATTCTGGTTGAGTCTGTGCTAGGTTAGTTAACCTATGTAGGGGTCAACCATTGTCAACCACCAGACATCAAAATAGTCAACAGGTTGTGTAGGAATCTTGTTCTGACCTATTTAAGTTAATAGCGGAAGTGGCTATGAGGCACAACTAATGGTTTTTGGTTTGTCTGAGGATAAATGTCAACTATCAGAAGGCTTTTTTGTCTTATGAGGTTTATGTGGCAGCACTCTAACACTAGTGGTTAGGTGATTGATTCTAAGGCTGGGTTTTGGTTTTGTTTAAGTGTTTGTAGGATCCTATGGTCCTATCTGACTTAAAAGAGAGAATCTGTGTCAACCAAGCTAGGTCAGTTTGGTTAGTTGTGTGGAAACAATCCATATGGAGGTAGTTGTGGGCTTGCAGTAGTTAGCAAAGAGCATGTAAAGTGATCTTTTATTGAGATTAGAAGTGATTGAGGGACTTTAGAAGTTTGATGATGTTTGGAGAAGTTTCTATGCCAAATAAGACTTCAAAGATAGACGGTTCTGTGGGGCAAAACTCTACAGGTGGAAGGTCAAGGGACAGTGAAAGAAGGGTCAGCAAGACAATCAAGAAGGTGTAGGGAGTATAGCTACAAAGGTTGTTGATGCTGGAGGATCATAGAGGACATTGGAGGATCAACTTTGCACTGGAATAATCCATCAGAATTTGGAAGCATAAAACAATGGTTATCTAACTTGTCTATGGAAATTGAGAGAGTTTATTGTCAGCTAGTTGGTTAGTTGAGGGCACCTGCTTAGTCCCGAGAGGTTTTAATATAAGGTTGTGAGACTAGCTGACTGTGGAGAACACTTTGATACTCTGGAGAGTAGATTTACGAGAAACAAGTAGGGGATTTTGGAGGCAGGTTTTAGCTAGTTCTGTGATAGCTGAAAGCTATTTTGGTCAGCTCTGGGAGTCGCGAGACTGAAGTCAGGAGAGGCTCTTAGTTGAAAGACCACAGGTATTGGAAGTGGGAGATGACCTTAAAGGACACCCTAAGTAATAAACGCAATTGATTAGGGAGGTTGGGAGGGTAATGAAGTATACAATTGGGGTAGCTGAGGACCAGGGATGTCAGCTAGGTGTGCTGGTGCTCTCTAGTTTTGTTTCTGCTAGGATGCGGTGCTTGTGATAGTCTCCTCTCACGGTGATGTGCTTCGGATGGAGCTATAAAGGCAGGTTTTTTTTGGTGCCTCCACAGAGGAGGGCTTTCAAGGCACCCTTCAGATTGTTGGTAGAAGAAGCTAAGAAGTGTCAACTTGTTGAAATGGTTGCAATGATGTCTTATCTTGTGTTTCATGGGCATGCTAATGATGATCCAGAGGACTTTTTGGTCAGGATGGAGCGGCAACTTTTACATTTAGAAAGAAAAAGATGAGGACAATTTGACACTGCTATCCATGTGGTTGAAAGGGGATGCAAAAAGGTGTTCCTTACTTGGAGGGTCAACCACATCAAGGGTAGGCATATGAATATGTTAAAGGAGATCTAGTGGAGCATTACGACAGGATATACAAAAAATGAAGAATAGTTTATCTGATGTATTTAATAGATTTGTAGATAATTTTGAGGATTTGTTGGGGGAAGATGGGATGCTTCATTAGGAGCATAGCACCCACCTGTACTCCTAAGAAGGATATGTTCATTCAATCCTTTCATGTTGATCTAATGGAGAAGATAGAGCTAAAAAGACCAGGTACCTTTCATGAAGCTTTGAGGATTGCAAGAGAGAACAAATGGAATCTTCAGAGGTTGGCTTAGAAACAAAAGGAGATTCCACTCGAGAATAGACTTGCTATGACCAGAGAGACAAGGATAGAAGAAGGAAGGAATGCTCCAGTTCCATTGGATGCTTACCAATGATGTAAGGTATTAATCAATTGCTTCAACAAATGGAGAATTTAAATCTAAGTTTGTTATAAGGAGGCAAAAATGCCCCTAGGGCAAGAGATAGAGAAGGAATGAGAGGCAAAGACAGAGGAGGCCCTAACTTGAATGTCCAATTCTTCAATTATATGGAAAGGGATCATATCTCTCCTCAGTGTCCTTACCCCAGGAGAATGGGATCATATCTCTCCTCAGTGTCCTTACCCCAGGAGAATGGGAGGAGATATATACCCTCTGGCACCTAGAAGGGAGGAAAGGCTAGATGTCAGAAGGGAAGAGGAGATTCCAGACCCATAAGGACCTCTGGTTCAACCATAGCCAGCAAATGGGCCTAGACCAAGTGAGATTAATCTAATTGGAATGGATGAAGAAGTTGATATGCTAGCTAACAAAAGAACTAGGGGTGCAAAAGGTGAAGATGAAGCAAAACCATCTAGAAGGAAGAAGGGAAAGCAAGTAGAGGACTAGTTAAAAAAAGAGGGTAAGAGGAAGAGCACACCCAGGAGGAGTATATGAATTCAAGATTTTCTTTTAAGGGTTCACGAGATGAGGAAGAGTATGATTTGAAGAGGGATCTCCAATAGAACGGACCTACTCTATCTTGGCCCCAACTGTTTTTACAGATGTGCCTCAAACTCAGAAGAACATGGAGTAAACTAGTTAGCACAAGGGTTTCCAAGAAGGAGAAGAAAGGAGGATACAACTGAATATAGTACGTGTTAAAGGAGAGAAGGATTATCTTCCTGTCATGGATGCTTGGATAAACAAGTTAAAATTTCCCAAAGTGTACATTGATGGTGGTGCCCAACTTTATGTAATGACCCCCAGCAAACTATAGAGGCTTTGAGGTTAAAGGTGAGTGCACCTTAAGAGTTTACTTTTGGGAGAATGACAAATAAAGAAAAAGTTAGATGCTTGGGAGTGGTGAAGAAACTGCAGGTGACTATTCTTGGACACGAAGCTAAGTTGGATGTTCACGTCATGCCAAAAAGGATAGAAGCTTATCCATTGATTTTGGGGAGACCATGGTTGATAGCAATGAGAGGAGGACAAGATTGATGGGTGGAGAGGGCACCTTATCTTGGGTCTGGATCAGCGTGGTAAGGAGGACAAGATTGATGGGTGGAGAGGGCACCTTATCTTGGGTCTGGATCAGCGTGGTAAGGAAGCAAGTTAGATAAGACATGGCCAAGGGTAGAGAATTGATTCCAGAGAGTACCTCAGAAGACGAGGATGAAGATGAAGAAAGCAGTTCCACAGAGGAGTCAGAAATAGAGGAGGATAGCTCAGAAATAGAGGAGGATAGCTCAGAGGACAATGAGGGGTAATTTCAATTGTTCGAGCTAGATACTAATCTCATGTGCATGTCTCTACATTTGTGTATAGGAGGAATGGGAGAAGGTAGAATATGGGGATGCAGTGCAGTCAGATAAGAAAGAAGTCTTACAGAAAATGCTTGCCAAGGATCTATAGCTGGGGTTGAGAGGAAAGAGTACCTAACAATGTTGCAGCAGTTTCCAAATCTATTTATTTCTTCTTATACTCAAGTTATGGGGGTTTCAACTGTACAACATGAAATACAATTAAAGATTGACGCTAAACCAGTGGTGCAAAGACTGAGAAGATTGGGAGTTGTGTAGCATTTGCAGGTATTGAGAGAAGAGGTGAATAAACTATTCAAATCAGGGTTCATTTTCCCAGTTGATAATTCTTAGTGGGCTTCTCCAGTAATGATCACTCCCAAGAAGAATGGGAAGTGGAAATTTTGTGTAGACTTTAAGCCTTTGAATTTTGTGATCTAGAGAGACCATTATCCACTATCTTTTCAAGATGAAATCTTAGATAGTGTAGCTGGGCATGAGACGTGTAGTGTGTGTGATGGATATTCAGGTTACTTCCAAATTTCAATTGCCATAGAGGATCAGAAGAAAACTACTTTCATAATACCATGGGAGCTGTAGGTTAAGAAAATTATGAGCACTCTACCAGTTGTCATGCCCCCAGACTGGAGTAAGAAGTTCTTTGTAAATCCTAGTGTGGGAGAAGATGCCATAGGTGTAGTTACAGTAGGGAAGAGAGCATTCTTATATGAGGCTAGTATATTTTGTTAGTAGAACAAAGATATTTGGGAAAAGGACTTATGCTAAAGCAAAATTAGTGATGGTGGTTGTGGTGTTTGCTTTAAGAAAATTCATGTCTTATTTACTTCCAAAGCCTTGCAGTATACTGATCCATTACTTCCTCATTTGATTCAGTCTAATCTTCCATCCAAGATATTGTGTAAATGGTTGGTTGAGCTGCAAGAGTTTGAATTCACTTGTATAGTGGAGGATAGCACAAGAGATTAGTTGTGATCTTCCATCCAAGAGATTCTCTAAGTGGTTAGTTGTGAGCTGCAAGAGTTTCTATTCACTTGTATAATGGAGGATAGTAAAAGAGATTCAGTCTGATCTTCCATCCAAGAGATTGTCTAAATGGTTAGTTGTGAGTTGCAAGAGTTTCTATTCACTTGTATAGTGGAGGATAGCAAAAGAGATTCAGTCTGATCTTCCATCCAAGAGATTGTCTAAATGGTTGGTTGTGAGTTGCAAGAGTTTCTATTCACTTGTATAGTGGAGGATAGCAAAAGAGATTCAGTCTGATCTTCCATCCAAGAGATTGTCTAAATGGTTGGTTGAGCTGCAAGAGTTTTAATTCACTTGTATAGTGGAGGATAGCACAAGAGATTCAGTCTGATCTTCCATCCAAGAGATTGTCTAAATGGTTGGTTGAGCTGCAGGAGTTTTAATTCACTTGTATAGTGGAGGATAGCACAAGAGATACCTTGGCAGATATTTTAACATACAGACAGAATCCTTTGGTACTGAGGGAAGAGATAGTAATGAAGAAGAAAGTGCCTAGGTGGAAAGGCCCTGAAGCAGATTTGTCCAATGAATTTACTCTATTTTTTATGGATCCTTTAATACAAGCTCAGGAGTAGCCAACGGTGATGAAGAAGAAAGTGCCCAGGTGGAAAGGCCCTGAAGCAGATTTGTCCAATGAATTTACTCTATTTTTTGATGGATCCTTTGAGAAAAGCTCAAGAGTAGCCAATAGAGGGGTATTTTTGTTGGATCCAGAAGGTACAATAATATGTCAAGAAGGGATTAAGTTGCAACTGTAGACAAGCAATGAAGCTGAGTATGCCACTTTAGAGTATGGACTTCAATAGTGTCTTTAGAAAGGAATTAGGAGGAAGCCTTGATGCCCATTGAAGTGGAGATTCCCAATTTGGAATTTTTGTTAAAACATCAGGAGATGGACAAAGATGAGTATGAAGAGAGGTTGCTAGATCTTCATGAGCTACAGCTAGCTAGGGAAGAAGCTTTCGACCACTACATCTAGTTTGAGAAATAGAAGAGATGATCTTTTCAATGAGACAATGAAGGATAAAGGCATCAAAGAGGGAGATTTAGTACCTGGATACAATAGCAAATTCGATAACACTTTCCATACTAAGTTCCAAATCAAGTGGGAAGGTCCCTTTAAGGTTGTGCACATCTATGAGAATGGTACTTACCAGCTTGTAGATTTGGATGATCAACTTCATTCAAAGAGAGTTAATGGCTATAGATTAAAGCCTTATTGGTGCAGAGTTATGATAGTTCAAAAAGATTTAGAAACATTCGATGAAGGCCTACTTGTTGTTGCTGATGAAACTGCTGTAGAAGAACATGAAGAAGCTTGTTAGGACCCGGATGCATTTTTTGTTGAGGATGGTTGCCATGAGTCCATAACATCTGGTTGAGCATAAATGCTCTAACCATGGGGGGTTTGGCATTTAAAGATGATAGGAACTTTTGTGGCCAAGAGGATGTGCTCCATGGAGATGCCCACCCCAACCCCACTTTCCAAAAGACTTGTAGCCTACCAGCGTCCTCATGGAAACATGGTCCATGAAATGAAGCCATTCAACTCTTGAGATAATGCCCTTGGTTTTCTTGATCACATCCCAAAGGTTTTTGCAAGATCTAATCTCTCATGATCATCTCACCATAACAAGGCTCTTAGAAATCAAGAAAGGAAGAAGAAGAAGAAAGGGAAAAATGCTTTTGGATTAACACTGATTAAGATTAGTGAATCTCCCCCAATCTTTGTCCTACATTTCAAATTTTGGAGTGACTCCCCCAAAAATTTGGTCCCCATCAAACCTATGGCCCCAAAATCTTAGGAAAACAAACAAAGATAAATAAATTCGTCCATTGAAAGTCACCATATCCATCTTCTTGGCCAAGAAAATTCAAAAAAATCAAGAATATCAAGAAAATAAAGCTCAAAAGATTTTCAAGAAAATTCAAGAGAGTGGATCAAAAGCAAGGCTTTGATACCAATTGAAATGAACAAAACACAAGCTAAGATTTGGGACAAATCATTATGTGAATTAGCATGCAATTAGAAATAAATAAACATAATGCCTAAGTGATTTAGCCTTTCACCAAAGGATGGAAATAGCCTTTCATAAGCCAAGTTTTGTAGCTCAAGGCTCCAATGTATGTTCCAAAAGTCATATGACCAAAAAGGTTCCAAAGTTATAAATGAGGCTCCATGAGCCCCTTTTATTCTTGAGCCCTATGACCATAAACCTAAGCTACATGACCATAGTCCTAAGCTAACTATTAAAGTTGCTACTCCATTACAAACACACACACTCTCTTCATTGTCTTCATTTTTTCCATCTCTTTATCATATGCATTCACACACATAATACACACACACTCTTTCTATCTCTCTCCATTCTATGCATGTCTCTCTCTATTACAAACACACACTCTCTCTTCATTATCTTCATTTTTTCCATCTCTTTATCATATGCATTCACACACATAATACACACACTCTCTATCTATATCTCTCCATTCTATGCATGTCTCTCTCCATTCTATGCATGTCTCTCTCCATTCTCTGCATGTGGTTTTTAATGTCTCTCCATATGTACTCTCTCTCTCTCTCTCTCTCTCTCTCTCTCTCTCTCTCTCTCTCTCTCTCTCTCTCTCTCTCCATTGCTTGTAAAAATATAGGGTTTATGGTTTTCATTATCTACTTCTACTTATTGTAATGGCGACATGATAAGGTCTCTCTTCTTGGTGTGCATGTTGTTTTCTTCTCTCTCTCTCTCCCCCTTGTATGAATTTCTCTCTCTCTCTCTCTCTCTCTCTCTCTCTCTCTCTCTCTCTCTCTCTCTCTCTCTCTCTCTCTCTCTCTCTCTCTCATATTTCCTACATTTTTGCATAAAAACGTGGTTTAGGGAGTTTTCATCGTCTCTCTCTCTCATTCGATCCCTATTACAATGATTGCAAAACTCAAAGGGAAAGTATGGGAGCTTTCATTGAGGGATCTCCCTCCTTAGGACCCCATTACACGGATTATAGTACTCATATGGATACTAAACTTATGAAAGGATAAGTCTCTCCTTACATGATTTCTCCCTACTTTAAGTAAATCCTCCAAGGATAATAAATCCATAGCAATAATTGAACACTGGATTATGGAGATTCATGCTAAGAGACATAAGACAACTATATGAGGCTCCATAAGAAGACATTAAGAGGGCTAAAAAGGCCGTTAAGAAGGCTAAAGAAGATGCTCACTAGGCTGAAGAAGAAGCTAATCAGAATGAAGAAGATACTCATTAAGTTGAATAGGCTAAATTGGAGAATTAGCTAAAAAGGCATTTACTTGTTCATTTAATATTTGTAACTAGATTACATAACTAGGCAGGAATCTTTGTAAACATTTTATATACTCTAATTGTAGTGTCAACAATGCAGTTTACATGATAATTAGTCTTAGTATTTTTTCAGTTGAGACAAATAAGTGTATGATAATTGCTTTAGGTAATAGAAAAAGAAACCAATTGTAAAATCATGTCTTGGAACTATAAGTGCTTTAATTGTAAGCTTGTGCTACTCTACTTGCACTTCTAATTGCAGAGCTAGCATAGCTAGTAGCAATCATGTTGCTTTATAGATTTTCTTCATCAAGCTAGCATCATCGAGCTCTCATAGGCTCTCAGCCTTATTGGCAACTAATTCACTGTAGCCCATAGAGCGAATGAAGGCCAACGTGTGAGGGAGAAGGAAAAGAGGAAGTTAAAACTTTTTTCTTAGGGTTTTTTCTTTCTTTTGCCTTTTCACACCCTTTCCATTCCTACAGCCCATATATATGTTGAGATATCGAGCTAATCTAGTGAGGCGGTGGACATTGATGACCCGCCTGGTGAATAGGCCCCACACTTACACCACTGGCATGGTTGGTAAGATCATGGGTGATATACGGCCAGTGGGATGACAAGCTATGTGACAGCCATTGTAGAGACTGGCATAGTTATAGCGCCAGCTCATTTAGTTGGGTTCACACTATAGAGAACCCTAGTATGTATTTGGTCGAGTACCATTTTCATATGAGTATACTCTTATCTTTGTATATGGTGTGTTGATTGTTGAGTGTTGAGTGGAGAATAATAAGATTTTCAGCCTCTTAACTTGTGTGTTCTCTTTTAGGGTTTTGTGAGTGTGTGTGTGCTTGCAAGAGCTCAAGCTCTCTTCTCCCCTGCATCTTTTCATGGTATCAGAGCCTGGTTCATGCTAAGGGCTAAGCTGTAAGCAAGAGAAGCACAGGAAGCGGTACGAGGGTAAGAGCTTCATCTACTCTTCCCTATTTGTGTTGGTGACTACACCCTTGTCGAGAGCTTTACGGGAGGCATCGGGGCAAACGATCTCTGATTGAGGAGCTTTCTTCGCAGGATTAAAGCTATAGGGAAACTATATTGTCCTGTTAAAAAGAATTTTTTCGGGCCAAAAATGCATTTCGGGCGCGTTACGACCTCCATTTTTTAGAAAGCAGGCAATTTTGAGCACTCCTGGTAAGTCATCGATTCTCTGCAGAACTCTGTTTTAAGAACTGCAAGAAGACAGATTAGCTATGCAGACACGCCATTGGGTGTATGTATGTACATTGAGGTCACTGGTTGTGACATTTGAGTGTACTATAGTACCGCTGCAGAAAATACAACAAATTGTGCAGGACAAACCAGAGTCCTGTTTCTGGTAAATTTGTGTGTCTGGCAAGATGTCAAATGATGACATAAACCAGATTGTTGCTAAGAAGCTTGATAAGAATAACTTCCATGCTTGGAGCTTGAGGTTGACAAATTTCGTGATGGGAAAGGGTTATTCGGACTACATAGAAGGTGAGCATGAAGAGGCACCGGAGATACCGGAGATCAATCTGACTACTGCAGATATGAAAGAGTTCAAGGATTGGAACCAAGGAGCCAGAAAAGTTATATATTGGCTCTCTATCAGTATATAGGACACCATGATTGGGTACATTCAAGATGCCAAGTCCCCCAAGGAGGCATGGGACACCTTGGTAAAACTCTATGAAACGAATACCAAGGCACGAAAGATACAGTTGAAGAATGAACTTCATACTGTGGAGAAAAAGAGTATGTCTGTGAGATGACTATGCATTGAAGATAAAGGGTATTGTGGAATCCCTTGCATCTATTGGCATTTCAGTGGATGATGATGATAAGGTGGAAGTCTGTCTATGTAGTCTCAGTCCACAATACAAGGCATTCAAGACATCCATTTAGACTTGAAAAAACATTCCCAGTTTCACAGATTTGGTGTCTATGTTGATTATAGAAGAGAAGAGCTTGGGTAAAGACCAACAAACGAAAGCAGTTCAGAGCAATAGGCCTTCTACACAAGTTTAGGAAGAGGACGAGGTAGAGGAGGTGGCCAAATAGGTAATCAGAATTATGGCCACCAGCACCAGCAACAACAACAACAGTCCCAGAATTCACAACAACAACACGCAGGTGGAAGAGGCCAATTCAGAGGCAGGGGGAGTCAAAGAGGTCGTGGAAATTGACAAAGGCAGTATAATGATACACATGGATGCTTTTATTGTGGTAAGCCTAGACATGTGCAGGCAGATTGTTATAAGAAGTAGGCTGATATGCAAAATGGGAAATTGCAGCAAAACAACTATGCATCCTCAAGCAGAAACAATGAGGATAATGAAAGGTTGTTTGTTATGCACCATGTCGTTAATGCCACGTCTGAAAATGTTGAAGCAGCACATAAAGATGATGTATGGTACGTTGATTCAAGTGCTTCGAACCACATGACAAGTCATGGGGAGAGGTTCAAGGAGATGAAAAACCTTGAAAGACCAGGTTTTGTGGAAACAGGGGATGACACTACTCATCCAATGCGGCCCATGTTGGAGATGTGCCATTGTCTATGCAGCATGGCAAAGTGAAGTATCTTGCAGATGTACTTCATGTTTCGAACATAACAAAGAATCTGGTTTCAGTTAGCCAGATGATTGAGCACGGTTTACAGGTTCGGTTTAACCCTGATGGTTGTTATGTTGAATACTTTAAAGACAAATGTAGGTTAGTTTGCAAAAGGTAACAGAGTGGGCAGAATATTTACACTGAATGTAAACATGCCTGAAGTGAGTGCTACAATGTTTGCAAATGGTTTAGGAATTGTTGCAGACACAGACATTTGGCATAAAAGAATTGGACGTGAATGTGCAGAGAATGAAGTCTATGCTGTAGACTAAAGGAATTGTGACAGGGCTACCAACATTTAAAGGAATTGTGAGACATGGCTGCCAACATTTAAAGTTGAAGGTATGCAGAGAATATGTGAAGCATGCCAATTTGGAAAGCAAATAAAGCATGTATTTCCACATAACAGAAATGTGAGCAGAAATGCACTAGATGTTGTGCATTCAGATGTATGGGGTCCTACGAAGACCATGTCTATGGGAGGCTGTAGGTATTACGTGACATTTATTGATGACCACACAAGAAAAGTGTGGGTATACTTCATGAAGGAGAAGGGTGAGGTGTTCACTCACTTTCAGAATTTCAGAGTTATGGTTGAAAAGCAAAGAGGGAATATGTAAAGTGCCTAAGGTCAGATGGAGGGGGAGTACTTCGCCCAATGAGTTCTCTAATTTTTTAAAGAAAAATGGTATTCGGAGATAGTTTACATGCACATACACCCCGCAACAAAATGGAGTTGCTGAGCGAAAAAGCAGGCACATTGCTGAGATTGCGTGAGCATTGATGGAAGAGAAGAATATGCCGCATAGCTATTGGGCTAAGGCTGTTTCTACAGCAGTTTACATCATGAATAGGACTCCAATTGTAGCCATACATGATGTAACTCTAGAGGAGAGGTTTACTGGCAGAAAACCTGATTTGTCTCATCTAAAAGTTTTTGGATGCATTACATATGTGCATGTGCCAAATGAGCTGAGAACTAAGTTGGATCCAAAAGCTGAAAAATGTGTGTTTATTGGATATTCCCTTGAGCAAAAGGGATACAAGTGTTATAACCCTGCTACACATGAATTGAGGGTAAGCAGGGATGTTGTTTTTGATGAGATGAGTAGCTGGTATGCTGCTGAAAAAGAAGCTATTGGGGCTGATGTAAGTGGAAATGTGGTTGCACAGAATGCAAGTCAGCAATCACAGTCTTTGAGTGGACCAGGAGAGTCCTCATCTAGTGGTTCTGTTGATAGACCATGGAGTGCCAGGCTGTGTCATAATACCAGTCCTGCAAATGTGATTAGTACATCACATAAAGGCAAAGAGAAAGTGGTTGAGCCCCTTAGTATGCCTGACATTTCTATAGGGCATTCTCATGTTGATGGAGAGTCTAGTTGCTCAGAGATGAGCCTTGATGATTGAGGAGCTTGGGATCCCAGCTATGAGAACACCTGGTGTAAAGAAGGCTATGGAAGCCTTGATGAGGAGCTTGGGATCCCAGCTATGAGAACACCTGGTGTAAAGAAGGCTATGGAAGCCATGAATGCAAAGCTGCGAAGATCTGGGAGAGTGAAGAATCCTATGCAGAGGTTTACCTATGATGGTTATGTGGCACATCACTATGCATACATGGCAAAGGTTGTGCAGGTTGTAGAGCCCACATGCATTGATAAGGCTGTTGGAAATGTGTGTTGGGAGAAAGCTATGGATGAGGAGATGGATGCACTATATGGAAATGAGACTTGGGATTTAGTGCAATTGCCTAAAGGCAAGAAAGCCATTGGATGCAAGTGGATGTACAAAGTAAAACATAACAGTGATGGAAGCATAAACAGGTATAAGGCTAGATTTGTAGCCAAAGGATATGCGTAGAGATATGGCATTAATTATAAGAAAACTTTCAGCCCAGTTGTGCCAAGATGGCAATAGTGAGAGTTGTGATAGCAGTGGGTGGCTACGTCAAAGAAATGGTCTTTATATCACCTGGATGTAAAGAATGCATTCTTGCATGGAGATTTGCAGGAAGAGGTGTATATGTTACAACCACCTGATTATGAGGATGTGAGTCACCCCGAGCATGTTTGTAGGTTGAAGAAAGCCTTGTATGGCTTAAAACAAGCACCAAGAGCATGGTCTGACAAGATTTCTGAATATCTTATCACTATTGGCTTTCATGTAGCCAATGCAAATTTTTCATTGTATATGAGACACGGTGATAGAGGGGTTGTACTTGGTGTCATCTATGTAGATGACTTGATCATTACGGGGGATCATGATGCAGAGATCTGTGATGTAAAGATCTTGCTTAGACAGAAGTTTGAGATGAAGGATTTGGGGAAGCTCAGATATTTCTTGGGCATTGAGGTGATTAGGTCACCACATGGTATTGGATTACTGCAGAGATAGTATGGCTTGGACATGTTGTCCAAGTATGGTATGACAGAGTGTAAGCCTATCTCAGTGCCATTGGATCAGAATGGCAAGTTGAGTGCAGATTCAGGAGAGATTTTGGAGGATGCTACTATGTATAGGCGCATAGTAGGAAGCTTGATCTACATGACGATCACCAGGCCAGATTTGAGCTATGCTATTGGGTTGGTGAGTCAGTTTATGCAGGTTCCTTGGAAGCCGCATTTGGATGCATTGAGACGCATACTGAGGTATGTGAGGTCTACTTTGCATTGTGGACTATTTTATGAAACTGGGACAGAGATATGTGTACATGGGTACACAGATGCTGATTGGGCTGGTAGTATCTCAGATAGAAGATCTACTAGTGGCTTCATGTTTTCTTTGGGGAGTGCTATTGTGACTTGGAGCAGCAACAAGCAGCCTACGGTTGCTCTATCCAGTATACAGAGGCCAAGTACAGAGGTGCTGCTATGGCAGCATGTGAGGTAGCTTGGTTGAGAAAGCTACTTGCAGATTTGGGTCTATCAGTGTGGATAGACAAGTTGTCATTTTTTGTGACAACATTAGCAGTATACAGTTTGCCAAGAACCCAATTTTTCATGCTCACACGAAGCATATAGAGGTCCACTACCATTTTGTCAGAGAGAAGGTCTTGGCAGGAGACGTTGGCCTTGTTTATGTCAGCACACAGGTTCAGGTAGCTGACATCTTCACCAAAGCATTGGGTACAAAGAAGCTCCGCAGATTCAGGGCTTTGCTTGGTGTACATGAGATGGAGTTGAGCTCGAGGGGGAGTGTTGAGATATCGAGCTCATCTAGTGAGGCAGTGGACACTAATGACCCACCTGGGGGATAGGCCCCACACTTACACCACTGGCATGGTTGGTGAGATCATGGGTGATATGCGGCCAGTGGGATGAGAGGCTATATGACAGCCATTCTAGAGCCATGTTATGAACGAGCCAGCATATTCATGTCATCTATGGTTGTATGAGTTTGAGGGTTTATTTCCTAGGTCAGTTCAAACATCTAGTCAATGAGGGAGCTACATATATGTGTCAAATGGTCCAGATGGTACTCCACACATGGTGATTTTCTTGTTGACTTATGTGGCTATCTTGACATGGATGGTTTAAAATTTCTTACTTGGGATTATGTGCATGGAGACTTGAGCGATTGTCCTACACTCATGAGTAGTTATAGTCATGTCTCTCAGGATGTGGACTATTAAGACGATGATGATATATCACACCCACATACCTATGATGATGTATCATGCACACACACATACATGTGATATTGATCTATCACACACATATACGCATGATGATATTGATGTATCACACACACATACACATTATGATAGTGATACACGTGAACATGATGCTCACATGATGCCACTGACACATGTGCACATGATGATGATGTATATGATAGTGATAGCGAGAGTGATGTGTGTGAGATCATGTGGGCATGATCTTGATGGGAGGATTGATAGTGAGCATTCCGAGCATTATGATTGATGATACTCCTATGTCTACCTACCTTCTAGCAGAGCAAAGTGATGTATTAGGAGATAGTGATGCATTAGACTATCATGGGGATCCACTTTTGATTAGCGATACATCCATTGGCTCATTTGAGATTGAGGATGATGATACATCACATGTTGATGAGCATACAATAGTGCATGAGGAGCATAGACCTCTAGTGCTAGATGAGTTAGGCTACTCTTTTAGGTCTTCTATTCATGGGGATATCTATGATTCTATCTCTACTCTTAGCTCATATAGCATACTTGGTAGCATTAATTGGGGTTTAGTGCATATATTTGGGTAGTCAGGCATTGCACATGAGCATAGCGACGATGACTTTGTTGAGGTGAGACCTCATAGTAGGAGAGAGGATTATGCATATGTATCTAGAGAGTTTTTCATTTGATCTAGATATCTACTTAGATCCATTGTTATTAGAGATAGATATATCTTGGGATCTAGGTCATTTAAGGGCATAATGGATTGTTGTATCTAGAGAGTTTTTCATTTGATCTAGATATCTACTTAGATCCATTGTTATTAGAGATAGATATATCTTGGGATCTAGGTCATTTAAGGGCATAATGGATTGTTATATAGATCAATCATATAGGGCTGACCTTAGTGATCATGGAGATTCTGAGGTTTGTGACTCTGCTTACCTCTCATGTGTAGACACTCTATCCATCTCCAGTGATGATGAGGTCTACAGTGATCCTATTGATCATGATTCTACCTTGATGGATCACGCACACATAGAGGATCTTGCACTTGAGGATGTAGTGCATGGTTTGGATCGTGCTTCTACTCACATCAACATAGTGGATCATGCCTTTTATTGTTTAAGTGATGCTGTAGTGGACGACAGAATTGGTTCACACTAGATTCTACACAACTCCAACTTTGAGCTATGTTCTTTTGGCTCCCATGGGTGTCAACACGAGCCTATATGTTCTTTGGGCCGGTTCCTATGGCTACATTCTATGCTACTTTGGGCACATGGTTACCGAGACTATGTGGCACATCATTCTGATCCACCTATAGCACATCTTGGTCGTGGCATACATAAAATTGTGGTCATGTGGATGGGCTTACGAGCTTTCCCTTCAACCTTGGTGCTACCAGGACATCAATATATCAAGGATCCCTAATGTGTACCTTACCTATCCGTTTGATCTTGGAGGGTACACAACCATCTTTGCCAAATGAATGGTGGTTGCTTAGCCTCTCCATTTGCATCAGATCGTCACTCACAGGACACAGTGTCTTGGATTTAGAGTGCCTTGGATTTCCCTTTGATCTAGGTGGCAGCTTGTCTACCCTCATCACATCAGCGGGAGTCCACTGACCTTTCCATTCTATCCGGGCATCGTCAGAGAGCACCTTAGATGGTGGGGTGGCATTACTTCACGTTTGACCCAGGTGGCCGCACACTTGTGGTGTGGGGAGATACGACCTACCCTTTTGACCTGAGTGGCATCAGATCTATGTCCTTGATCGTGTGACTCTTTGGCCTTCCATTCCATCTAGGAGGCCTCTACACCATCTATGTCACTACGATCTTCATTTGCACACTTGGATATATACAGACTATATGTTCAATTTTTCACTTTTGTATATAGCCTCTTGCATGTGTATTTTCATGCACAACCACCCTTAGATTTCAAGGATGAAATCATGGTAGGAGGGGATGGTTTGTAACAAAGTGTTTTTAGGATGCACACACACATGGGATGGACCTACGCACATGGGCTTAACATGGGCACATGGGCCTTGGGACTATAAACATCATGTGCTCTAGGACTATTGTATTTTTGAACCTTTTGAAGTCTTTGGACTATCATCATACTTTATTTTGCATTGTCCTTAGTGATAATCTCTCAAGCATTTCTTAATACAAGATAATTAGGCTAATCCATGGCTAACCTAATATGTAAGAAAGAAACATCTAGGTTAGCCTTGGATTAAACTAATTAGCCTAGATTAAGGAACTCTTGAGAGATTATCAATAAGGCATATGAAAAAAAGCAACATCTAGGTTAGATATGAAAGATCTAAACATCTAGGTTAGCCTTGGATTAGCCTAATTAGTATGGATTAAGGAAATCTTAAGAGATTATCATTATGGGCAATGGAAAGTAAAGTGTAATGATAGTCCAAAGACTTGAAAAGATTCAAAACTACAATAGTCATAGAGCACATGCCTTTTATAGTCCCAAGGCCCATGTGCCCTAATCCCACATGTAGATGATCCTAAGCCCATGTGCCTACGTCCATCCCATGTGCATGTGAATCCTAAAAATACTCTGTTAAAAATTTGTAACAAAGTGAATGGTCTCAAATAAATAATGGACCCAAGGCCAATGGACCTTGCCCATGGACAATATTAATGATATTGTGAAAGGTTGGTCATGTATATATACTAACATAGGCCATTATTGAGGATAACCTTGATACAACCTTGATAATCATTTGATAATGATAAATACTCTCTTTATACCTTAAAATTTTATTAATCTATGTTTTCCTAGGCTAGTCTAGTTCAATGGCTAGCTAGTTTCTTTCATTAGTATCATAGCCCTTGTTTTGATCCATTTTCTTTCCTATTTCCTATTATCTTCAATTTTTTGCATTTTCTTGAGTTTTCTTGATCAAGAAGATGGGCATAGTGATCTTGAAATGTGAAAATCTCTTTTATATTATTAATATTTGTCAATACTTGTTAATCTATGTTTTCCTAGGCTAATCTAGTTCAACGGCTAGCTAGTTTCTTTCATTAGTATCATAGCCCTTGTTTTGATCCATTTTCTTTCCTATTTCCTATTATCTTCAATTTTCTGCATTTTCTTGAGTTTTCTTGATCAAGAAGATGGGCATAGTGATCTTGAAATGTGAAAATCTCTTTTATATGGTTAATTCCTCATATTTTAGGGCTATGGGTTTGCTAGGGGACCAAATTTTGGGGGAAGCCATACCAAATTTTAAAATTCAAGTCCAGAATTGGAGTAAAATTTCATTAATCTTGATTTTAGTAATGCTAATTAAAAAGTTTTTCCTCTTTCTTCCCTCTCTGTTTGATCTCTAAGAGCTATGGAGCTTCATTGTAGCTTGCATTAGCATCGTGGAGGTTTAAATAGGCAAGGCATGGGTTTTAAGCCATAGGTCATCTTTGTGGATATTTTCTACCATGAGGCCATTTTTTTTACTTTACATTTTCTCATCTCTTGGAGCTTGGGACTTACATTGAAGCTTGGCTAAGCTTGATTAAGGCTTAACAAGCTTGCCTATGGCACCTAGTCTTGGCAATTTTTCCACGTGAGGGCGTTTTGGGTTGTGCATTGTTTCATGGACAATGGGATCTTTAGGGTTTTCTTTTAAGCTTGATGAAGTGCTAAGCAAGCACAAGCTTCACTTTGAGCTTCACATTGGTGTCAATGGAGATGATTTCAAGTGCATTTTGGCCATGAGGATACACCAGTTTTTTCTCAATGCAGATGATTTCCAACGTGTTTTTGGCCGTGATGATGTTGTGAGGATGCCCTTGTTTTTGCTCAAAATGGGAGTTGAGGATCTATCAAAAGGTAACAAAGATGATTGGCAGCTGTTATTCCAAGTGTAAGAAACTTCTAATATGCTTCAATTTCTTGGCATTAGGATTTCTTGGAAAAATTAGGGTTTCATGCATAGTGTGGAAAAAATTTCTTTCATCTACACATTCCATGTGCTTTTCTCTATCCCTACATATGACTTGTGCATGAAAAAGCCTTCAATGCATAGTCTTTTGACCTCTCTTGACATTTTTGGGTTTCATGAGAAATTAGGGATATCTTCAATCATCTTGGGGATACATGGCCACCATAAGCATGATCAATAGACTACCTTGTATCCATCCATATCATGATCAATAGACTACCTTGTATCCATCCATATCATGATTTCATAAAAAAGGTCAGAAGATTAGGAGTTCTTGAAGAAAATAGGGTTTATTGTTTTTCTTCATTTCAAATACATAGCCACATGCCCTAGACTCCTTTGATTATGCAATGCATTTTTTGTACCTTTGGAAAGTGCATACATCCAAGCTTTACTCATAAAGATCAAAACTTCTCTTCACCAACCTTGAGGGTTTGCTTACACACTGTGCATTGAATCATTTCCATGGAGCTTTGGAATTGAAGATAAGAGAGAAGGATTTGAAGACAGATAAGAAGATTTGTTGCACTACCATATAGCCTCATCAAACGAAAATAAATACTTGTATTGAATGGATATGGCAAGCAATTATAAGTTCCCTTTGTAAGTGATTTTTCCTTTTACATGCAAATTCTAATGGGAACTCTCAAGTTCCTAGTATCTAGCATGGGAAGAGGGTACCTTTGGAACTAGGAGAAGAGGTCAAAGGGGAGAGTTTTCATGAATCCACCTTACCGTGATTGCCTTGGAAAAGTAGTAAGCGAGAAGGGTTAGGTCTTGGTGTTGAAGACATAGCCCAAACTTGTGTCCTCGAAATTCAAACTTGGGTACAAGTGTTGGAAGATCTTGGTGAGGATATTAGGAAGCTTCTGTGTGCTTCATTGACATTTTCACATTCTCCATTGGTGGATTGCACTTCCATGTGAAAGAAGTGGCAATTGCTAAGTGGCAATTGGGCAGGGCAATTGAGAAGGGAAATATGCATTATTTTGTTTGAGGTTTGGATTACCTTGGTGGTCAAGTGATTTGAAAAGTGGTTGGAATTGTATTATCATTGCGTTGAATTTGGTCGATATTACGCAGAATATTTGAGATTTGGGCCAAATTACAAAGAAGATGCTCCCAAATTTTGGTCAAAATCCATGCATAGCTGTAGCCTGAAACCCTAATTTAGACCAAAATTGACGGGGCTGATTTGGAGGGTTATAAATATCTTGAAATCTTGTACCAAGGGCTATGATTCAAGCTATCAAGCACTCAATTGACAACAATTGCTTATTGAATTGGAATGTCTTGCAAATACGTCAAAGTGTGTCCTAGTTGAAAATAGCACTATATATTGGCAAACTGAGCATAGGGTTATATTCCCCATACCCCAAGCTTCTTATCCAGCCCTTAATCTCACCAATTGGACACTCAAGCTAGCCACTATGCCCATTTTTCTACTAGATAACGTGTTTCTACAGAAATTAGGGTTTGTGGAATGAATCAATTTTGACATCATAGTTGGAGAGTCAAATCTTTCCCCATTCTAGAAAGCTAAATTAATCAAGAATCGAACTCCATTCTCTCGGTCAAAGTTGTAAATTACTCATTGATTGACTTTTCAAAAAAGTCAAAATAGGGAGTACTTGTACATTGACCACAGTCAAAGTGATAATACATGGGGATTCTATACATCATTACCTCTCTATAGAGCTAAAGAGCTTGCAATTCGGAGTTTGGCATCATATCTAGAAATTGGTCCTTTCCCATGACGGCATCAAAATCAAAGACCAGGGCCACTTTTCAAGGAAGTGGTTGAGCATGAGGGTGGTGCTCTCTGGAAGCAAAGAAAGATGCAAGACAAGATACTCAAGAGCTTGTGAGAACTAATGTTGACTTGCATCAAGAGTCACATATACCACAAGGTTCCATTAAGACCTAACAGGTTGTGCAAGTGATCAAGAAGATGTATCTTGATCAACAAAGGATTATGAGTCAATTGCTTGCTCATGAAAGCATGATAAGGTGGTACACTTTCTACTAGTTGCATTGGTTGCTACCACACTTGAAGAAAACCAATATTAGTGGATTTAATATCATTATAAGATGTATTTATCAATTTATCTAGTGCCTTTTAGATATAGTAAATGTGAAACAAGATTAAATAACCATGTTTTAATTCTCTAACTCTACATAAAAGTGTTTCACAACCAGTTGTAAACCTTTGTCTAGGACATAGGTTTTTAGTTCACCTTATCATGCTTTCACCCTATTCATCTGCATATCAGGATAAGAAAAACAATTTGCTAAGGCTTGGAAGGATTATGAAGAATTTGAACCAAGAATCTCAAGCTAATGCAAGTGATGATCAAAGTGGAGAAAATGTGCTAGGAATGCCTACCTCATCTCTTAGTGGGAAAATTTTAAGGAGTTCACTTCAATCCAAGTCTTTCATTGGTGACTATTGCTTCCATGAAGATTCTTCAAGTGAAGATGGTGATGCCAATGAGGAATGTCAAGATATTTTTATATGTGCATTGGTGGATGAAAATGAACCAGTGGATAACCATGAGGATGAAAATGTAGATGAGGTTAATGAATAACAATTGCACAATTCTCTTGAAAAGAATGATTATGGGAATAGTGATGCTTATGATAAGAATTTTCTTGTTGGAGCGGATGACTATTATAGTAATCCATATGATGTTGCCTCTCAAGAGGTTAATGTGGATTATGGTCATGAAGATGAAACAAGTGTTAAAGATCCATATGATGGTGACTCTTAAGAGGTCAATGTGGATTATGGTTATAAAGATGAGACAATTGGTAAAGATCCATATGATGATAATGTGGATGATATTGGGCGCATAGTGGGTGAGCTACTTCCTAGGTATAGAAGTGATTAGATCACATGATGGCATCATCTTTTGTATGATTTGAACTTGTCGTCCAAGTATGGGATGGGCACTATACTTTAAACGTGTTATCCAAGTATGGGATGACAAGTATCTCAATGCTATTGGAGCATAACATAAAATTGGTTTATAGATATAGGTGATCTTTTTGGAGGACCTTGCTATGTACAAGTGTATTAAAGGGATATTTTAACTTATGTGCCTATCATCACTAGGACATATTTGAGCTACCTTATTGGGTTGGTGAGTTAGTTTACGTAGGTCCCAATAAAGGAAGACACAGTTGGATGTGGCTAGGAGAGTACTCTACTAGATAAAATCCACAATACACTGTGGACATTTTTATGATGCTAGAGTACACGTACAAGTATGTGAATATTATATAGATGTATATTGGGTCAGTAATGTCTCAGATAAGAGATCTGCTAACATCTTTATGTTTTCTTTTAGGAGTGTGGCTATTAGTTATAGTAGCAAGCAAGAAGCAACCACTGGCTTTTTTATTAAGTACAGAGATTGAATACAAGGGCATTGCTATGACAAAATGTGGGATAACGTTGCTACTACATAGAAGCTACTGGCAAATATGGGTGAGCCCATGGATAGGGGGTTCAATCATGGTTAGGTGCTACCACTTTTATGCTTTCAAAGTAGAAAAAATGTGACTGGTTTTAGGGTTCCTACTATTATTTCAAGTTCTAAATAATATTCTTCAAAGTACTTTTATGGACAAGAACCTTAAAAAGGACTACCAGTATTTTTTAAATTTAGCTAAAGCACTATAAATTAAAATAAAAAGTAGTGTCCAAGACATTAATTTTTATACCACCTATCCATGCCTTCACCCAAGGACGTTGTCATGTATTATGACAACATGAGCAATATTCAATTGGTAAGTAACCCATTGTATCATGCTAAGACAAACTACATTGAGATGCGTTATCACTTTTTGAGGGATAAGGTTCTAGCAAGCGATGTGGATTTGGTGTATGTTACCAAAGAGGATCAAGCATATATCCTCACAAAGGCATTAGGTACAAATAATATTTGTAGGTTCACGAGATTATTGCAGTACAAGGTATTTTCAGTGGAGCTTGAGGGGGAGTGTTGGGATATTAATCTTAACTAGTGTGGATATGGGAGACATAGGAAATCTACCTATGTTTGGATGGGTAGCAAGCAAGAGCTCTATGAGAAGTGATACCTCTAAGAAAAGCTACCATGTTGTGCACATTGTAATGTAGCTCCCTTGACCTTCAACTACTCATGTGTCAAAGTTGTCTTCACAGTTGCTCTATCCCCATCATGCTCATCTTTTCCATGGCCACAACCAAGTCTATGATCCTAACATATCTTGTAATACAATATGAGGTTTGCTTGGCCTTGAACTGAGAGGCATCCATTACCAATTTTTGATAGCGCTTGAGCCTTGAAGACAGAGAGAGGAAGAGGGAGAATAATGCAAGGGTCTTATCGGCTTGCACTTCTAGCTACTCTTAGTAGAACAACCCTCTCTTGTGGAGAGCTAGGGTCCTCAACCTTGCTGCCTAGCTTGTTGTTATTACCACAAAGTATCTTTATAAGAGGATTAGGAGAAAAGAGATAGATAACTATGGAAAGCTTAACCTTTACTTCAATGCCATAGTCATGGGGGGAGAAGGGAAGAGAAAGAGAGAGGGAGAAGAGAACCTGCATCAACATACCATCACTCACCCACACAATCCTTAAGAATTCATGCAACAAAGGAAAGAATTAATATAGTAGGTGTCAATCATAAGAGCAAGAAACTCAAACTCAATTGTGAGAATGTGATAATGTGTTTTCTCATTAGTTAAAATATCTTCTATACAAGACTCATATGTATAATGTCCAGTTACCCAAGTAATGTCCCACATCCTAAGGAATCCTTAGAATGCACTCTTGAATTGTTTATCCTGCTATCTACATACAAATTTGTGCACAATAAATTTTTGAAGGTAAGTCTTAATAACTCAACTAGCTCACTACATTGCATCTCCTTGAATGTCAGGTCCTTTGTTTTTTTCTACTTGCCATTTTAACCATTATCTATCTCATTTGTTTTTTTCTACTTGTTGCCATTTTTACCATTGTCTATCTCCATACCTTCAAATACTTTCCTTTTTATGTTATCATTGAGTTTATGGGGACATGACACCAGGCTCAAATAGTTTCATGAAAATCCTTTTTATGTTATCACTTGGCTTATGTGGACATGATACCAAGCTCTTTGAAATAAAAGAATCACAGCAAGTAGCCACCATAGTACATTTCAAATTGTGATAAATAGCTCTGATAATTTTTGGACATAAGAGGAATGACTCCCAAAGTGTAGTAACACTCTTGTATGTATATTGGAGAGATGTGCAATTCCACATTGCATCTGTACCTGTATACATCTTATAGTTGTATTTGCAAAATGCTCCATGGAGGCTAAAACTATAAAGTTGCATCTGATTGATCAAATCCTTGGGAAAATTCATATGCATGTGTGTAATACAATATGTGTACCTTTCCTTTAGTTTTAGGACAACATAGGGATTTAGAGGCTCAAATGCTTGAAGCTAAATTTTAAAGTGCAAATAACAAGCCTTTAAAAGAGTTCAACCTACAATGTTATCAAACTAAAGAAATGAACCATAAATAATATATATGATTCACTTATTAGTGCTAGTAAAGCACTACTACCAATGAATCATAAAATAATCTATATGCTTGACTTAATGATATTAGTGCTAGTTAAGCACTACTAGTAGTGATATTAAATAGTTCTAATGAGCAATGTTAGTAGTGCTAGTAAGAAGTAGTATCATTGCTAATTAATAGAAGAGTAAGTGGTTCTAGTAATCATGATACTGCTAGTAGTGCTATTTAACAATTCAGGCAGTACTTACAGTACTAGTTAGCATCAAAAGTAGCAATAGTATAGCTAGTTAACATTAAAAGTGATAATCGTACTACATCAAAAGTATACTAGTAGTTCTAGTACTGCATAGTAAGCATCAAAAGTATCTAAGTAGTGGTCGTCGATAGCACACCGAAAGCAATACAAGTATCTAAGTAGCGGTCGCACACCAAAAGCAATACAAGTAGTGCTAGTATTTCTAGTAACCACTAAAAATGTTGATAAAGTAATGCTAGTTAGTAGTTAAGGTAATACTTATAGTGCTAGTTAGCATTGAAAGTAGTAATGGTAAATATACTTAGCACTAAAAGGAGCAATGGTAAATATACTTAGCACTAAAAGGAGCAATGGTTTTGCTAATTGGCAGTATTGATAGATTGCTAGTTAGCATCAAAAGCACCAATAGAAAGACTAGTTTACCACTAAAAGCAGCACAATAGTACAATACATTTAGCACTTAAACCACTAAAAGAAGTAATACTATAGCGTACATTTAGCTCACTTAAATCACTAGAAGAAGCAATAGTACAATACATTTAGCACTTAAAGAAAATCTAGTAGTGCTAGTAACACTAAAAGAAATGTTGTTTACACGCTAATGAGCTCCACAAGTAGTGATACTAGTGTAACTTAGCACTTAAAGAATTTGTAATAGTTCTAGGAGATGTGCTTGTAGGGGTATGATAATCATGGAGTTAGAGCAATGACTTATAATTTAACTTGAGGCTTGTAGGGCTATGATTATCATGGATTTAGAGCAATGACTTAAAATTTCATGTGAGTCTTGTCGAGAAGGTGCCCCGAATGTTTGATTAATAATTTTCTCCCGGTCCATTTCTTATATACATCCTTATTTTGAGAGACACAATTCTTATTCTCGAAAAGCAACACTATATCCTTGCCCTCTTCTTCAATTTCAAGTTGATATTTTGCGGAGTAAAAGTTTCTCCTGTGAATGATTAAGACCTTGGATGATTTTAAGTTAGACCTTTTGAGAAGTTGATGCATCAGAATTGAATAGAATCAACATGATAGACCTTTTGATGAAAATTTCATCATAGAATTTTAACAGCTTCACACTTTCCAAAGTATTGTGAGCATTCACTAATGCTTGAACCTCAAACTCTTGCCTAAAAGATATGTCTTGCAAATCCTTCATAGATGAAGGATGAGTCAATCAAATATATCCTTTCTAGTTATTTCCTCCATTCCTTTTATTCCTAAATTAAAATATTATGTCATGTCCATGTAAATCTTCTATCTTGTTTCCTCTTTTGCATATTCTTCATGTTCTTATCAACTTTTCAAGTTATTTTTCCTTCTTTACTTCCTTTTTCTTGTAGCTTAATAGTCCTTGATGATGTTGGCAATGTTGATGTACTCAAGTAGTTTTTCTTCTATGGAGAATACAATTGAGTTGTTGCTAGTTGCTTCTATGCTACTTCTTTGCTACTAAAGAAGACTAATAGTTATCATAATCAACTAAGAAAACACCATGGAGAATAAAACACATGTTGGAAACATTTACTCACACACTTAGATAGAAATGGAGAATAAAACACGTGTTGGAAAGATTTAATCACACTTAGATAGAGATGGAGAGAGAGAGAGACAAAGAGATAATAATACACAATTTTGATAGCTCAATACACATAGAGAGAGCTATTAGTGATACCTCTTTTGAGACCTACCACTAGCACAGGGGAAAGAGAGATACATAGAGTTGAGAGAGAGAGAGAGAGAGAGAGAGAGAGAGAGAGAGAGAGAGAGAGAGAGAGAGAGAGAGAGAGAGAGAGAGAGCTTCTCTAAATTCAAGGAGAGATAGATAGATACTGAGCTTTTGATTAGAGAGAGAAAGCTAAAGATATAGAGAAACAACAATAAAGAGGGGAGTTTCTTTGATTACAACGATGGAGATAGAGAATTTATTCTATAACAGTTGTTGGGATGGAGAGAGAGTATTTGCATTGTAACATTCAAGAGGGAGGGAGAGAAATAGATAGATAGATAGATAGATAGATAGATAGATAGATAGAGAGAGAGAGAGAGAGAGAGAGAGAGAGAGAGAAATTCCACTATAACTTACAAGAGAGTAGATCATCTCTATAACAGTTAGGGGAGAGAGAGAGAGAGAGAGAGAGAGAGAGAGAGAGAGAGAGAGAGAGAGAGAGCAACGTGCCATAACTGCCTAATATAGCCACGTCTTCTTTTTTTTATTTTTATAAAAGCGAATCATCAATCAAAAAATTAGTTGTTGGTTTAGTAAAGTCTAGCTAGTTCAAAATTTATATTTAAGTATGGTTTAAGTATATTTATGACAATAAGTACTCATGGATGTGATTAAACATAAGACTAAATTATTGGAAAGATAAAAGAATATAGATTAAAGGGCCTAATTACTTTCTTGAAAATGAGAGCTAACTCCCTTCATAAGAGGGAGGGTTTTTCTTAGGTTTACTAAGGCATATTAAATATAAAATTTTAGAGGTACAAGATCTTGCTAATTAGCTAGATATTTAAAAACTAATTTGTTATATCCCTTAAAGAGTTATAATCGTTTTCATAAGGTGAAAGTAGACTTGAAGCTCACTAGAAGAAAAGACTTGCACAGCTAGATATTCAAAAACTAATTTTAGAGATATAGGATCTTGTCTATTAGCTAGATATTCAGAGACTAATTTTCTATATCCCTTGAAGAGGTATAATCTTCATAAGGTGAAAGTAGACTTACAGCTCACTAGAAGGAAATCACTACATGATATTTGAAAGCCAAAATCTTTAAAAAAAACATATGGATATTTCATATCAAAGATGTTTGTATTGAAAGCATAGCCAAAAACAATTTGCAAGTTTCTCTTGATATAGACCATATCTAGGACAAATGGTAGAACTAAACCCTTTAGCATGCATCTTATTTTTGATATGCAAAGAAACTACATGAACCTCCATAGAAATAAATAGTACTCAAGGGTAAGGGGAGCTTCTAGAAGAGGTTAAACCTTTCTTCCACCAACCTTGGAGTTTTTCCATGGCCCAATATTTATTGGAACAAGGAGACATCATAATGCTGGAATTAAATGACTTTAGTATTGGAGAAGAGCACAAGGATTTTTTTTCTCATCTCCTATCTCTTTTCCTAATATAGATATCTATTTTTTAGGGAAAATCAAGATGAGTAAGAGAAGACTTGCTACTAAAGCTTATTTGTGAAGCCCAAATTTTATTTTAACTTTCAAAGAGGTTATTGATGAATGATTGCTTAAGATAAACTAATCCTTTTTGGTGAAAGAAAATGGCTTATGTTTTGGTTAAGGCTATAGAGGTTTCAAATAGCATGGATGAAAAAAATAAGTTTTTTTTCCATAAATCTTCTTTTCTAATCACATATGTGCCTGTACCATTTGACTAAATACATAGATGCCTGTACCATTTGACTAAATACATAGATGACTTCCATGAATCTATTAGATCTTGTAAGGGAGAGATAAGGTATAACTTTATCTCACCAACAAGAAATATGGATCCATTTCCCTTTGAAAAGAGGATTAGCCTTCAATACTTAAGCATCATAGCCCAAGGTTGTGCTTTGGCAAAAAACTTAGGGAGGAGGAAAAATTTATTGGCTATCATTTGGTGTTTAAGTTTCAAAATCCCCACACTATTTCATGTGATCAAAAAGGTGGCTTTGTGCCAAGATATAGGGTCATAAGCTCTATGATCCTCCTTGCACTTTCGTGATTAATTCCAAAGTAATTTTAGGTAGTAACATTTGGTTTGGTCTCTAGGAGAATGTGTTTGTTTATGTGTGTGTGTGTGTGTGTGTGTGTGTGTGTGTGTGTGTGTGTGTGTGTGTGTGTGTGTGTGTGTGTCTATGAGAGAGAGAGAGAGAGAGAGAGAGAGAGAGAGAGAGAGAGAGAGAGAGAGAGACTAATATTTATACATCAATAGCCAATAGTAGCCAACAGTAGTATTTTCCTCCCTTATAATAGCCAATAGTAGTATTCACCTCCCTTGTAACATTAGCCAAAAGTAGTAAATCATAGTATTGTTGAGTTCCCTTGTAACATCAACCAGTAGAGTAACCGATAGTAGCATCACTCACCTCCCTTATAACATTTTGTAGTGCCCAACTTAGTGGACATGGTTGAGATCAACAATTAAGTGGCAATGGTCACTCAAAAAGTGGTGCTAGATTTATTTCTTAGGTTCAATAATGGGGAAGCAACATTGTAAGAAAATCCCATAAATTGTAAGGGTGGGGTTAAGAGCATAGGGAAGTGAAATGGTGGTGGGGATAATAATAGTACAATAGAATCAACCTTGATGTTATGGACATGTTGATGGTTTCCTCTACTTGCATCTTTACATCTTCTCATGCCTTGCAACATGTCTTGAGTTTAGTGGTTTTTGCTACATAGCCTCAATTAATCAAATACAAGCATCCTCACTACAAGGGATTGAGCCAATACTCACGCATTTACCGACAATCTAAAGTCTAAAAAATGTAGGCAAAAATCCCCATGGAAACGGTATCATATCGTAAATCATCGATATTGTTGAGCATTGATAAAAATGTTAATATATGCGAAAATCCCCATGGAATCGGTATCATATCGTAAATCATCGATATTGTTGAGCATTGATAAAAATGTTAATATATGCATTGGTATTTATATACCAATGTATACACAAGATGAGAAAAAGAATATATATAAAAGTTTTGGTATGCTTATCGATATCTATATATTAACAAGCATACTGATGTATATACCATAATTGTTAATAAGTTTTTGGTAAATATGTCGATATGTGTATATCGACAAACATACTGAAACATATACCCAATTTATTAAATTCATTTTTGGGAAAATTGGGACTACTAGACCTATTCAGTCCCATTCCATAATACCTTTACAATAAGTACTTAGATGATCATGATAATAACAACCAAATATGTTAATATAATAATTCAAAGTCAAATTAACATAATAAACCAAGATTAATGACTAAAAGCCCCGATTATATTAAGAGTGGTATACAAGGAAAATGCACTCGGTATACGATATAAATTAGTACAAGTTGTATGACAGACACTTGGGTGTATTAGAGTTATGACATAGTTATAGCACCTGCTCGTATAATCGGGTTTACACTATGGACCACACCAACCATTTATATGTTATGGTAGGATAGTACTTTTCCACATATATGTACTCTTATCTTTATGTTATAGTTATAGAGAAGAGAAGAGATTATAGAAGAAAGTTTAGCCATCCAACTCTCTTGTGTGATTTTCTACTTTTGTGTGTTTTTTCTTCCGAGGAGCTCAAGCTTACCCTCTCCCCTGCATTCTTAGAATTTGGTCAAAGTAGAAAAAGTATTATTAAATAGGTAGTCAAGTGGACCCAAGTTGCCTTACTTTCCAAGGGAGACAAACTTATATTATTAGAATGAGAAAAACATAGGACAAGCAGTTTAGTTGGCCAATTATAATAAGGATAGAAAAGTTAACTTCATAATCAAGGAATCGGGACATGTTATTGATCCTTAGGGAGCCAATTATTAATGTTACCTACTTATAATAATTATAAAGTTAAAACCCTTAAAAAAATTCATTCATCTTTTCTTTATAAGGTTCTAGTTAGACTGAGAGGAGCTGACGTAATAGCCAAGTATTAGTACATTATGCAATGAGACCCTAAGTGAGTCCCTCTACCCTTAGTGTGATTTTGTTGCCATAGATAGAGGGGCATGGTCTTACACTCTTCAAATGGACACAACATGTAATGAAGCATAAGATAAGGTCTAAAACATGTAAATAATGGACCATGAACAAGGCTACTATAAATAGGGCCTTGGGCTCATTGTAGGGATCTTTAGTCATTCTTATCTTGGACATCTACATGTACTCTTAGCTCCTTTCTTGGAGATGGCCACTCATGGTCTGGAGCTCATGGCAAGCTTGATAGCCATCCTCATGGTGAGAGGTGTAATCACTTAGGCCTTATGTACATACCTCCTTTGCTATATGTGCATATGGATTTTTTCTATTTCTATCATAATCTCATGTATTTATCATGTGTGTTTGTTACCCATCAAATGGATACTAGATTTGGACTTTTGTGTGTTGATTTCTTGATTCTTGGTCTAGATCCTTTACGATTGGTATCAGAGATCTTGGCTTAGATCCTTGTTTAGGGAGTGATTAGATGATAATAATTTTTGAATTATTCTTAATTCAATTTTTAGAATGTATTTTCTTATTCATGATTAGTGTTAATCATTTTCAGAATTGATTTTTACATAGTTTTTAAATATGCTTATTTCTTGTTTTGAGAAGATTAGCAATGAAACTTATGTTACTCATTTTTTAAATTTGTATTATAATCACTATTTTTAGAACCCTAATTCATTTTACTATTTGATTTCTTGAAGTTCTTGATCTTGATTTGTTGAAATTTTCTTGATTTTTAAAATTAGGGTTTATAGAGATTTTAGTAACCAATATTGAGTAATTTTCTTCCACTAACTTGGTTAGAGAGCCTACAACTTCAAATATTAATCCTAAGGCCTAATTTCATCAAGATTAAATCCTAGATTACCAAATCTTTGAGTTCTTAGAGAAGCATTGCAAGAAGAAGATTGTTGTACAGAAAATCAAGGTTACTATGTAGAGTTTTCATCTTACTATGCAAAATGTTCAGATTACTATGCAGAATGTTCAGATTACTATGCAGAATATTCAGATTGTTATGCAAAATATTCAGATTGTTATGCAGAGCTCTTAGATTCCTATGGTACAGAGGTCTCATATTACTATTGGAGAGTTGCAGAGTGCAATGCAGATTCATTGTAGTTTTGAATAAATTTCAATGCATATTTTAGGACAGTTCAAGATTAATGAATTTTTTAACAAATCTTGGAGTAAATGCACAAACTTTAACTTCATTTTATGTTTCTTGAATATTGTGCAACTATGGCTTTGACAAAAGCAACAAATTGAAAGACAGAGATGCTTGGTGAAAGATTAAGTGAATCTTTACAACTTGTGACAAAGATTGCATAGCAATTGTGAAAGCTTCAAGAGAAGTGAATTATAGAGAACAGCAATGAAATGGGCTAATTTGGTTAGTCTATCCACCACCACAAATATTTAATCCCATCCATGCTTTGTCCTTGGTAGACCCGTAATAAAGTTCATAGAAATGTGAGTCCATTTCCCATCTGGAATAGGTAAAGGATGAAGCAATCCACTTGGAAGTTGATGACTATGTTTATTCTTTTGGCAAGACACACATTCCAACACAAACTTCTTGATTTAGCAAGAGCAAGAAAGAGCACTTATCTCGTAAAACAAGTGTTTGAGGTGATGAGGAAGTACAAGCTCTATGAAAAGAAGGGAAAATGTGCATTCATGGTCAAAAATGAAGTGGAGCATCCTGGACACTTATTGGGAGAGAAGGGAATTAGGGATGATCTAAAGAAAGTAGCATGTGTGAAAGAATTGCCAACCCCTAGGAAAGAAGATTTTTGGGATTGTCTGCTTTCCATCAAAGATTTATGGATCATTATGAATCTATTGTGGCACCTCTTTACTGATCAACTCAAGAGGGAAGATTTCTTTTGGGATGCCATTGCCGACGACAAGAGCTTAAATGAGCTCAAAACCTTGCTTACATCGGCTCCCTGATTTCTCAAATACATTTTATGTGAGAGCGGATACAAGTGGAAGAGGCATTGTGGTAATTTTATACCAAGAGCATGGTGTCATTGCATTTGAGAGTAGAAAGCTTACTGAAAAGGAGATGGGGTTGCATGTTTATGAGCAAGAAATGTTAGCTGTACTTCATGCAGTCAAGAAATGGCATCAGTATCTTTATGGTGCACATTTTAAGGTGAGAAGTGATCATAGGGTGCTGAAATTTTTCCTCTCCCAACCCAAACTTTCTCCCAAACAAACGCGATGGTTGGCTACCTTCAAGGATATGATTTTGAGATATCCTACACACTCGGGAAGGACAATGTAGTTGCAGATGCATTGCCAAGAATGTGGGCTTACACTATGACCTCAATTATGGAAGTGTATAGTGAATGGATCAAAGGGATTCAAGAGGAATATCTTATCAATGAAGGTGTTGCCCATATTTACAGGAAAATACAGCAAGGAGATAATGGACAATTTCCTCATTACAAGCTTTGTAATGGTCTCTTATGGTACAAGGATAAGGTGTACTTGGTTCCTACCTCATCCTACATTCCCAAGGTGATTTATGAGATACATTCTAAAAACCACTTTTGGGCCATCTTGGTGTGCTTAAAACTTTCGACAAAGTGAGCAAGAGCCTCTATTGGAAAGGCATTTGGAGAGATGTTAAGAAGTTTGTGTTGGAATGTGTGTCTTGCCAAAAGAATAAGGATAGTCATCAACTTTCAAATGGATTGCTTCATCCTTTGCCTATTCTGGATGGGAAATGAACTCACATTTATATGGAATTCATTACAATCTACCAAGGACAAAAAGCATGGATGGGATCAAATATTTGTGGTGGTGGATAGACTCACCAAATTGACCCATTTCATTGCATCAAAGATCACTTATGGGTCTCTTACATTGCCAACCAATTCATGGAACATGTATTCAAGATACATGGTTTGCCACTTATTATAGTTTGTGATAGGGACACCAAGTTCATGGGTACTTTTTGGAGGACATTATATGCAAACATGGATACCCAAATCACTCCATCTATAACCTATCACCCTCAAAGGGATGGGCAAACGGAGTGCACAAAAAAATGTCTTGAAGTTTACTTGAGACACTATTTTCATGATACAAAAACATCTTGGGATGAGTGGCTCTATCTTGCTAAATTTTGTCACAATTCAAGAAAGCACTTGAGTATCGGGATGTCACCTTTTGAGGCTCTTTATGGGTATTAAGTGCATGTGCCATCTATTTCCTTTCTTGAGGAAAAATTTGTTAATCCTTTGGCCAAGGAAGAGTTGGAAATAATGAGACAACTTCTTCAACTTTGCAAGGAACAACATGAAGAAGGCTCAAGAGGTCATGCAGGAAAATGCGGATGAGCATAGGCGTAAGATAGAGTTTAAAGCAAGTGACTATGTGATACTAAAGCTTCCTAAGAGCCGTCACATAACATCCTCAAAGGATATTCCAATCCAAAATTGACTCATAGATACTATGGCCCATACATGGTAGTCAAGAAAGTGGGTGACTTGGCTTACAAGTTTGATTTGCCTTCTTCTACAAGAATTCATAACGTGTTTCATGTGTCCAACCTTAAGTGGTTTGTGGGCACTCTTCCATAAAATATTGAAGAGCTACCACACATGGATGAATAAGGGGCCATAGAAGATTGTGGACAAGAGAACAAGGGAGTTGAGGAATAGGAACATTGAAGAATTCCTTGTGGAAGCCATAACCCATGGATGAGGCTACTTGGAAATCCTTAGAGTGCATGCAACAATATGTCCTACTTGAGGAAGGTGTTTCTTGACCAAGTGGAATGATTTGTATGGAGAAAATGGGCAATACTTAGATTATAGGCATGCTATAATTTGTGGACAGTTTTGGTGCGGTCCATTGTTGGGGTCATTTGTCTACTCCAACAAGCTTCAATGATCTATGATGTGGAAAATGATTGGAAAATTGTATACATCATTTGTGGCCTATCAAATGGCATTTTCATGAAGAATCTTTCAAAGTATTTCATCTACAACAAGGGTTGCCATAATAGTCCCACACAATTGCATTAGAGATGAAGAATCATGGACTTCCTTACATTTGGAGAGCATATTTGGACCTTCACCCTCTCCCATTGATTTTATTTTGAAGCTATGTTGAATTGTAGATATCCTATATAATTTTGAGGACAAAATATTTGGTAAGGGATGGTTTGTAATGAAGCATAAGCTGAGGTCCCAAACATGTAAATAATGGGCCGTGAATAACGCTACTATAAATAGGACCTTGGGTTCATTGTAGGGATCTTTAATCATTTATATCTTGGACATCTACATGTACTCTTGGCTCCTTTCTTAGAGATGGCCACTCATGGTCTAGGACGCAAACTTGATAGCCATCCTCATGGTGAGAGGTTTAATCACTTAGGCCTCATGCACATACCTCCTTTGCTATACATGTGCATATGGATTTTCCCTATTTCCTTCATAATCTCATGTATTTCTCATGTGTGTTTGTTACCCATCAAATGGGTGCTAGATTTGGAATTTTGTGTGTTGATTTATAGATTCTTGGTCTAGATCCTTTAGAATTGGTATCAGAGCTCTTGGCTTAGATCCTTTCTTAGGGAGTGATTAAATGATAATCATTTTTTAATTATTCTTAATTCAATTTTTAGAATATATTTTCTTGATCATAATTAGTGTTAATCATTTTTGGAATTAATTTTTACACAGTTTTTAGATTTTATTTTTTATTTTTTTTAATTTTTTATTTTGAAAAGATTAGCAATGAAACTTGTGTTAAGCATTTTGGAATTTGTATTAATCACTATTTTCAGAACCCTAATCCACTTTACTATTTGATCACTTTTGAAGTTCTTGATCTTGATTTCTTGAAATTTTGTTGATTTTTAAAATTAAGGTTTATAGAGATTTTAGTAACCAATATTGAGTGATTTTCTTGCACTATCTTGT
Organism: Cibotium barometz; assembly: GCF_041138505.1. NCBI lineage: Eukaryota > Viridiplantae > Streptophyta > Polypodiopsida > Cyatheales > Cibotiaceae > Cibotium > Cibotium barometz. Next base: position 45,796,711 of record NC_141047.1, read on the forward strand.
TAGAGAGTCTACAGTTTCAAATATCAATCCTTAAGACCTATTTTCCTCAAGATCAAACCCTAGATTACCAAACTTTGAGTTCTTGGAGAAGCATTGCAAGAAGAAGATTGCTGTGCAGAAAATCAAGGTTGCTATATAGAGTTTTCAGTTTATTGTGCAAAATATTCAGATTACTGTGCAGAACATTTAGATTGCTTTGCAAAATATTCAGATTGTTGTGCAGAGTTCTCAGATTAATATTCGAAGAGTTGTAGAGTGTTGTGCTGAGTGCAAATTCATTGCAGTTTTAAATAGATTTCAGTGCAGATTTTAGTATAGTTCAAGATTAATGAAATTTTTAACAAATCTTGGAGTAAATGCACAAACTTTAACTTCATTTCATGTTTCCTAAATGTTATGCAACTATGGCTTGCTTAATAAGTAATGAATTTAAAGATAGAGATGCTTGGTGAAAGATTAAGTGAATCTTTACAACTTTACTACAAGAGAAGGCATCATTAGTAGCGTTTATTTGCGATGTTTTACGTTAAGCCACTACAAGTGCCACAATGAGTGACGCTGGATAAGAGACACTATTAATGTCGTTATTAGTGCCACTAAGTGGTGCTTATTAAACACCGCTACTATAAGCGTCGCTCAATGGTGCTATAAAAACGTCGCTCTATAAGCGTCGTTATAAACACTACTCAGCGACACCCAATCAAAAATCTTTAATATAGCTTATATGTAATCAATTTAGTATTCAAAATTATATATCTTAAGAAAACATCTTTACTTACATGGCAGTTGCATTCCCTTGCATACTCTCATTCTTCTATTGTAATCTCCTCTTATGTCCTTTCGGCTTGCTCTAGGACATCTCTAAGCCATTCAATATTTCAATCCTTTGGAAGAGCCTTTAGGTTAGGTGGGAATGCCAAGGGCCTTTGTGTTGATCTCTTACTAAATGGTCTTCTCTCCTCTATCCTTATCTTTCTTGAATCTTCATATTTCTCAATCCACTTTTCCATCACATAAGTGTTCAGAAGATAAAATATATGAACTTTTTGCACATGGACTCATCCATCTTTTGAATGTGTCCTTTTCCATGTGGCACATGACACCATTCGTTCATCCTCATTGTTATGCATAAATCTCGGCATAGATGGATCAATTTCTTTCAAATATTCAAAGATGTATACGAGGGATTCTTGCACCAACCATCCCTCTTCCATGCTTCCTTCTAGCCTTGCCTTTGCCTCACAAATCCCTTCAAGGTTTTCATGAAGTGTTTGCAAAATAACATCTAGCGGCTATGAACAACGCCACATATAACCACCTCATCCACCAAATGTACTAGAAGGTGCAATTGAGTTATGAGTATGCTTCTTAGAAATATTTCTTTAATCATACACACCGCCTGAATTGACTCAACTCGAGCCTTCTCAATGGAATCTGGATGAATCTCCTTTGACACTATCCACCTATTCAACAAAGGAAAAAATCATAAATTAAAGAAGAATAGATAATTTCAAATCTATATGTTATACCAAATGCACAAATCTATAGTTTTAATTCGAACTCACCTTGCCAATCCACCTAATTTATAGATGGCATTCCGAGCGTTCTCTTCTTTGCACCCACCAATTGATATTGGAAGTATGAACTGGTGAAATCAATTTTTGAAAATAATAAAAGATCAATATAGAGTCCACACAACATAAACCGAGAAGTGCCTGAAAAATAGATAAAGTTATGTACGTACCTGTATCATCTTGTGCCAATCATATGATTTGAGACTATAGAATTGATGCTCACCCTTCTTTCTTGTTATTGTAAATGCACCCTTTAATGAGTGCATTACATCGGTTGGTGTACGAAAAGATGAAATTTTATTCTTGACATTATTTTCCTCTAGTCTTGTCAACCTCCATGGTGCCTTTGGTAAACCCACCTTGTCATTGACTACCCTTGGATGAATTTTCCACGTGTCCAATATCCTTTAGGTCATCCCTTATTGTATGGGTGTCTTTTGACCAATTAGATAGTCCCAGATCGTTGATGCCACATTCTTAAAAATGTGCATTGGATCCAAAAGATGATTTATTCTTAACTCTGTCCAATATGGTAGAGATGGTAGAAGATCAAGAGTACCTTTATGCCCATGGGCTTTGTGATGGGAGCCACCCTTCATCTCTCATCCCACTCTGCATCTCTCCACCTTCCCTCCAATGGCATTGTAGGAGGCAAATGCCACATGGCTTCCCACTCAGCACCTATCATCACAATTAGAGAAACCTCTGATGGAGCATAATTAGGGTGGTTTGGAGGAATAAATCGATGATATTCAGCATACACCACTTTCTTTAGTGCATGTGCTTGTTTGGATACAAGTGATGGACCACAAATTGGACATGTATTATATCATGCAGTTGTGCGACCTACGAAATTGGCATGTAAGAATTGAAAGTTAACAGACATTACAATATATTAGAGTTATAAATGAATCATTTGTGTATGCTTAGATAAGATCCCTTGCCACCAAGAAAACTCGAGCAATTCCACCAGGAAAATTCTTCTAATGAAACCTTTATCTAACGGGTCAAGGCCTTAACTGCCCTTTCTATTCTGACCAAACCCGTAGGTCACATGGCCAGATCAAGGAAGAGACTTGCACTTGGTTCATAGAAATCATCACTTTTTTTCCCTTAAGCGAGGCACAGTCGTTGATTCTTTCCCATAGAACAAGAATCTTCTTAGGACTTACTCTAACTAACGTAACTTGAACGTATCTAAATTTATTGTAGGAATCCACCGATCCAGCCATGGGTTAGCCAACCGCCTAACCATTGAATTGGTGGGATCCCTTTTTATAAAAATTTGGTTGTGTTTTATCTCGAGTACCAGGGAAAAGAGTTCCCATGCCCTCTAGTTGACGCTCAAGCAAAATACAAAATAGACACATCACTTACACATCCAATATGAAATTGCCTTTTTCACAGATTCAACTGTCTTTAAAGCGAAATTGGAATGAAACTATAGTATTTCCATCATAATCCTCAAAATTCTAGTCCATTGTTTTACAATCAAAATGTCATCCGGACTCTCCGTTGTTGAACACCAGCTAGTCAACCAACGAGATCAAGTTTCAAGTTCCAGTTCACTTACATATTTTCTTTCTAGTCCATCAACATCTTCCTCGACATACACATGGGTGTCCTAGCGGCCCGCGAGACCGTGCCTCACCTAGTCAAAACCCTCTAGGATCCTCCTTTGGTGTCCTAGCACTCCACTCATGGAAACCGTGTCTCACCTAGTCAAAACCCTCTAGGATCCTCCTTTGGTGTCCTAGCACTCCACTCATGGAGACCGCTTCGTCGGCCCGCGAGACGTGCCTCACCTAGTCAAAACCCTCTAGGATCCTCCTTTGGTGTCCTAGCACTCCACTCATGGAGACCGCTTCGTCGGCCCTCACCCATCCTATCGGAAGCGCACCATTTTAACCATACCGAGGCTGGTCAAGACCTTGGCAGGCCGCGAGAGACGTCCTTCCATGACCCCCCGCCAGCTGTTACAACATAACTCTCCTTAGATTAAACCATAAGCCAAATGCTTCCTCCAGCATTCTAGCGCAAGACATTCCTTTAGAAAAAAGAGAGTTTCTATGCAAGTAAGAATTTCTCGTTGAGTCTTTCTCTTAGAATCCAGACTTTCCTAATGAAAATCACAATTCTAGTATCTCGGTAACCCACCCATCAATTACAATGAATTTCTGACTTATTTGTCGATGATTCCGGGTCTAAGGAAAACTTCTCTAAATCAGCGATAACCCATTCTTCGTATTCAAGAAATGGGAATGGTCACAAGGTTTTGCTTAATTTCTGATTCGAGAGATGGGTGAGCATCTTACTGAATTAACTATGATTTCCATTCATAAGGGAAAATCCAAAATTATGAGAATTCATTCTTTCTTGGACATAATAGAATTATAAATAATTATATTCAAGAATAATGGAATTTTAACGAGGATACTTCTTTTTCTAAGTGATAAAATATGCATACACCATTTTATTGAATTATTCTCATAAAAATATTCTAAAATATTAATTTCTCCATTTTGAACCTCAACATCACATACCCTTGATTATCTATGTAGAATTCCGGTGAAACCTTCTATTTTAACACCAAAATTAATGTACGCATTTTTCTAATTAAAGTACGATAAAAATTTTCTCTTTTAAATAAATAAAAATACCCATGTATATACATATTTTGAAATATGCCAAAAATTCCTCTTTTAATATTTAAAATGTTTGTATCTAGAATATCGTGGAAATTCCTCTTTTTGCATCTAAATTTTAATGTATGTACATATATAAAAATAATTATAACAAAAATTTCTCTTTTCTTTATTTAGACAATTATGCATAAATACTATAAAAGTATTTTTCATAAATATAACAAAAATCATTCTTTTAGCATAAAAATATTTATGCCTAGAATATGATGGGAATTCCTCTTTTTGTATTAACAAAATTATGCATAAAATTAAATTTATTTTTTTAATGAAAAAATTTTACCATACCTTCACTGTAATTTTTGAGAATACTCAAAATTATTCTTTTAAATAAATACTCATAATTATGAAATATGATGGGAATTCCTCTTTTAAACTAAAAATTTTATTATGCATACATAGCATAGTTATAAACATAATTATAAGCATAATTATAATTCAACCTCTTTATTAACCTTGAAAATATCCATTTATCATTCCTATATGAAAATACTTACAAAAATATTAGCATAACTCTTTTTTAACTTAAAATAAATTAATATGATTTTTCTTAATCATAAAAAAACTTAAGAGAATTAATTATTATTTTAACTAGATTAAAAATCATAAAAATACTTAATCTTCTTCTCTAGCTTGTTAGGCCTAGATTTTTGATTAAGATAATGAGATTAACACTAAGATACATTCTTCTAACAAGGATCCATTCAAAAAGATGATTAATCTTCAAAAAGAAAGATTTACTAATCAAAAATATTATATTTAAACATAAAAGATTAGTATTAATCCATCTAAATGTTGCCATATATATAGGCAGTGATGTGTGTGAACACACTTAGGACCGCCGAGGCACTTTTTCCCTCTTTAGGAGGTTTTTTCCCCCGGCTTCTATATACGCCCATCATTCTAGGGCTATCTTATCTTTGTACATTGACACAATCTAATACACTTTGTGTTGTGTGCATTCTTGCTTCTTCTTCTCCAAGCTTTGTGTGCTTTCTTGCAACCCTAATTCCAACAATTGGTATCAGAACAGGCATCGGCTCCAAGGACTACGCCGCTGGCACCCTCCGACTCACGTTCTCCGATTGAGGTGAGCTTTCACGAGCGCTTTTGCAGGTCCCTATACTCTGCAAATTGGCCCGTAGGGCTTTGTGTTCTCAGAAATCGCATCTGAGGTCGTTTCGGGCTCCGTTTTTGCATGTTTTCGTCATTTTGTGCAGAAATTTTGACAGTGCAGTTTTCTGCAAAACAGACATACGTACTCTATTGTGGACCGTGCTTCATAGCACGAGTTGTTTTCTGTTCAGTCTTTGCTTCATTACAGGTAGCTTTTGCATCAGTTTCAGTCAGTGGCCATGTCTGATAACAGCAATGATGTATTTCGCATATTATCTGCTGATGATAAATTGGATGGAGACAGCAACAACTACCCACTTTGGGCATACATGATGCAGCATGTTTTGGTTGCAAAAGAAGTGTGGAACATTGTGCAGGGTATGGATGTACGTCCAGGTTCTGTGGATGTAGGATCTGTTGAGGATGTTGCAGGTTCTAGCAGCTCTACTGTTGCTGTTGTTTTACCCACTGTTGAACAAGTTCGTTGGGATGGTAAAGATGCGCAGGCTCATGCCTTGATTGCACTTTCTATCAAACGTAACATCACCCCACATATTTGTTCAGCTAAAACAGCAAAACAGGCTTGGGATATTCTAGCTGGTTTGTATGCAGGTCGTAACGAGGCAAAAATCTCTTACCTACGTAAAGAGCTAGAATCGAAGATAATGCAGGAAGATGATGACATGAATGTTTTTCTTGCTGAGATTAAAGATCTCAAGGAACAGTTGATTTTTGCAGGTGAGATTATACCTGATCATTCTCTTGTGCAGACTGTTCTTGATGCTTTACCTGAGTCATATCAGACTTTTGCTTCCACGTGGAGACTTGTTACTATGAGGATAGACCTGATGTTGTCAAGTATGATACGTTAGTCAACAAGCTCTTGCAAGAAGCGCAGTCCAGGCAAAACAGAGCTAGGCAACATGCAATTGATCAGGCATTTGTTGCTGCCCCCAGCAGAGAAGAAGTGGTAAGGCAGCCCCTTCCACTGTTTCTTCTCCTATTAGTAGGTCTACAACTTCTTCTCCTTCCACAGGTAGCAACAATAGGTCTGAGAAGGCTCTTGATAAAGGCAAGAAAAAGATCAGGTGCAACTATTGTAAGGCAAATGATCATGTCATTAAGAATTGCCCTAAGCTAAAGGCTAAAGAGGCAAAGAAGAAAGAGTCAAATGCAGCCGCAATAGCGGATGCTTCTACAAATGTAGATTCTGCAAATGTTGTGCAGGATACAGAATGGGCGTTTAGCGTGTATTGCTAGTATGACCCATCTGTACATGATGCATGTTTGACAGTTTCTGTTGACTCTCATGTATGGTATTGTGACAGTGGTGCTACAAAGCACATTACCTCGCATTGTGATATGTTCACTTCTCTTGAGGCTGTCCCTAATGGGAATACTGTCACATGTGCCAATAATGCTTCTTACCCAGTGGAAGGGCATTGGTAAAATTATGCTTACTGCTATAAATGGCAGCGCTTTCACACTTTCAGATGCTTTGTATGTGCCACGGATAAAGAAGAATCTATTTTCTGTCTCTGCGCTTGCTAGACTTGGACTCGTAGTCAAATTTGTGGATGACAGATGTACTGTTCATGATTTGACTTTTGGTGATATGATTATTGTATCTGGCACCTTGTTTTGTGGGCTGTATAGGCTCAATTCTTATGACAAGTGTGCGGAAGATTCAGCAAATGCAGTTTCTGATGAAAAGACAGTTTCAGATGCAAAACTATGGCATGCTCGTTTTAGTCATCTGAACTTTGCTAGTTTGTTGCGTTTGCAGAAATTTGATATGGTTGCTTCATTGCCCCCTCTTGAGGCACCATTGAAACATGTTTGTAAAGGCAGTATTTTGGGCAAAATGCAGCGTTCTGCGTTTCCAAAGGATGGTTCTGTGCGGGTCACTCGCAAATTGCAACTTGTACATAGTGAAGTATGTGGGCCTATGCAAACTCCGTCATTTGGTAAACACTTGTACTTCGTGACTTTCATTGATGATTACTCAAGGCATGCATGGGTATATCCACTGAAGGCAAAGTCCGAAGTGTTTTTGTGCTTCAAACAATTTTTGCTTATGGGTTGAAAATGTATGCAATTGTAATGTGGGCACCCTCCGTTCTGATCGAGGGGGGAAGTACATGTCTAAAGAGTTTGATGCATTTCTGGCTAGTCGTGGGATAAAACACCAATGTACAGTGCCGTATACCCCTCAGCAAAATGGTGTTGCTGAGAGACTTATGGAGATGGCACGATGTATGGTCAAGAGCCAAGCTTTGCCACATGCGTTTTGGCTTGAGGTTGTCATGTGTGTTGCATATGTACTCAACAGGTGTCCCACTAAGGCCTTGCAGTCTATTACTCCATACGAAGCTTGGCATGGCAGGAAGCCTTCTATTGGTTACTTGCGTGTCTTTGGTTGCTTGGCCTATGCTTTAGTGCCTGTGCAACAACGCAAAAAATTGGATGATAAGGCTGTCAAATGCATTTTTGTTGGTTACAGTGCTGAGAGCAAGGGTTACAGATTGTATCATCCGCAGTCAAAGCGTATCTTGATTAGTCGAGATGTTGTTTTTGTGGAAGATGCTGTGCAGCCTTTGTTATCATGTACCAAAGAGACAGGTGTGAGCTCACGGGATGTATTTGATACATTGTTGCCTCTATTTACAGGTGGGAATTCAAATGTAAGTCCTAACAGGGCAAATATTCAGCCTATGCAGATTTCAAACGACATCATAGATCAGCCTATTTCTGATATAGATTTACAGGATGTAATTCATGAGGATAGGGCTGAAAATGAGCAGGCTAGAGGTATGCCTAAATGGCTGGTGCAAACCTTGCGTGATAGTAAAATTGATGCACCTATTTCTAGTCGTACTCGTTCAGGTTTTCAGCATGCCTCTTATGCATCAGATTGTTATGCTTTGGCTGTGTCTAGTATGTGTGAAGAGGAAGAACCTCTTTCATTTGATGAGGCACAAAAATCAAAAAATTGGTTGGCTGCAATGCAAAGAGAATATGATGCTATAATGAAGAATGGTACGTGGTCTTTGTGTGATTTGCCTATTGGTAAAAAGGCCATTGGATGTAAGTGGGTTTTTAAGTTGAAACGAAAGCCAGATGGCAGTGTGTTGATCGCTATAAGGCTAGACTTGTTGCAAAGGGTTATGCTCAAGAAAAGGGGATTGATTTTGATGAGACCTTTGCTCCCACTTGTCGTATGACTACCATTCGTAGCATTTGTGCATTGGCAGCTCATAATAGTTGGAATGTACATCAGTTGGACATAAAGACTGCATTCTTGAATGGAGATTTGCATGAGGAGGTGTATGTATCGCAGCCTCATGGTTTTGTTCAAAGAGGGCAGGAAAACAAAGTGTGCAGGTTGAAAAAGGCTTTATATGGTTTAAAGCAAGCTCCACAAGCTTGGTATAAAAAGATACATGCATATTTGACTGCACATGGTTTTCAGAATAGTCCAACAGAAAGCACTTTATATGTTAAACGTGTGGATGATGTACATCTAATCATTGCTCTCTATGTCGATGACATGCTGCTCACAGGACCAAATGAGAGTCATATTGCTGATTTTAAGGCTGACTTGAATGCCTCTTTTGAGATGTCAGATTTGGGGCATTTGCATCATTATTTGGGGATACAGTTTAAGCAGTGTGATGGAGGTATTGCTTTGTGTCAGACAAAGTATTTATATTGAGACATTGTTGCGGAGATTTGGCCTTGAAGACTGCAAGCCTATTGCTACTCCAATGGAGACAGGTTTGAAGTTGAGTCTTCATGATGCTGGAGATCACTTTGATGTCACACTCTATCAAACAGCTGTTGGTTGCCTCATTTATGTATGCATTACGAGGCCGGACATTCAGTTTGCAGTCTCACAGGTGAGCAGGTTTATGCATAGCCCAAAGTCTCAGCGTTGGACGCATCTTTCGCAACTTGAGTGGCACCATACATCTTGGGTTGTTTTATCACAAGGGGGGATCGTTGCCGCCAGATTTGCATGCTTTTTCGGACTCAAATTGGGCTGGTTGCTATGACACAAGAGTGTCCACAAGTGGTTTTTGTTTCATGCTCGGTAGCTCATGCATATCTTGGTTGAGCAAGAAGCAACCTACTGTGGCCACTTCTAGTTATACATATTTTAGGGCTGAGGAGGAACCTTACATCCTCTCCCACTTGAAAAACGTGAGATATCCTCATCTCGCAAAGTGGGGGTAGTCCTTTATCAGTTCTTCTTCTTTCTCCCAAGTGGCGTCCTCCCTCTAAAGGATAGAACTTCCACTTGACCAGAAACTCTCTAAGGACTCTGTTCCTGAGAGCCTTCTCCCGAACATCAAGGATTTCTTCGAGTTGGAGTTCCATCTGGCCTTGAGTCTGAAAAGTCAATTGTTCATCATCCAGCACATGACTCGGGCTGGGTACATACTTTTTAAGTAAAGTGATATGGAATACATTATGTACTTTGAGATGGGGAGGCAAAAGAAGTACATAAGCTAGATCTCCTACTTTCTTTATAATAGCATATGGTCCACAATATCTAGGAGACAACTTTTTGTACTTCCTAGAGATAAAGAACTTCTCTTGGGTCATACACGAATGAAGACCATATCTGCTTCTTCAAACACTCTCTCCATTTTTTTCTTGTCAGCATACTGCTTTTGTCTATCCTAGGCAACCTTAATATCATTGCGGATTGCCTACATTTGCTGCTCCATATCATCAAGCAGCATCTGTATGAACATCTTGACCCTGATCAATAGATCGGACCAAGTTAATGGTGTGAGGCAATCTTGTCCGTACAGAGCTTTGAATGGGCTCTTCGTGATACTTCAGTGATAAGAGGCATTGTAAGTAAACTCCACTAGATGTAAGTAGCTTAGCCTCTTCTTGGGTTCTATTCCACAACATGACCGAAGAATATCTTCAATTACTTGGTTTACTCTTTCAGTCTGGCCATCTGTCTCTCGATGATAAGCTGTGCTGAGATCCAAGGAAGTTCCCATTGCTTCAAAGAATTGAGTCTAGAACCTTGATGCGAACTTAGAATCTCTGTCGCTCACTATTCTTCTGGGTAAGCCATGCAGCCTAAAAATCTTCTTGAGGAAGACTCTGGAAACATTCACTGCAGTGTAGGTTTCTTTTATAGGAATCAGATGCGTGACCTTGGTTAGTCTATCAACTACCACAAAATTGGAGTTGTAACCTCATTGCACTGTGAAGATAATCCAGTAACAAAATCCTTACTACCTCAAAGGGTTTAGAAAAATCTGGCAATTTAAGGATAGGGTTGGCTACTAAAGCTGTCTTCAGCTTATCAAAAGCACTCTCACTTCTTGAGAAGGTTAGTCAAAGGGGATGCTATCTAAGCATACCTGGGTATAAAGATTCGATACCACCCGGTTAATCCTTCCTAAGAATCCTCTAACTTCTTTTACCGACTTGGTGGGCTCTGGCCAATGGGCTCTGGCCAACCTACGACTACTTGGATTTTTACGGGGTCAGGAGAAATCCCATCTTTAGATACTATGAATCCCACAGTATTCTACATGGTCAGCAGCCAGAGAAAGTACACTTACTCTTTTTGGTAAAGAGTTGGTGCTTCTTTAGGATCTCCAGGACCTTACACACATGATCTGATGCATAGAGTATACCAAGATGTCATCAAAGAAGACAAGAACAAAATCATCCAAGAATTCTCAGAGAATATCCTGCATGAGGCGATTAAACGTCACTGGGGCATTAGTTAAACCGAACAGCATGAGGCGATTAAACGTCTCTGGGGCATTAGCTAAACCGAACGGCATGACTATAAATTCATAATGCCCATAGCAAGTATTGAAGGTTGTCTTTGGGATATCTTGTTGGTAATACCCAGATTTGAGATCTATCTTTGTGAACATTTGGGTTCCACTTAACCGATCCAGATGTTCATCAATCCTAGGGATAGGATACTTATTTTTTATTGTTAACTAATTTAATCCTCTATAAATCAATACAGAGTCTTAACGTTCCATCTTTCTTTTTCTGAAAGAGAACAGGGCGTATCCCAAGGTGAAACACTAGGTCTTACAAATCCTTGCTCTAGTAGTTGTCTTTAAGTGCTCCTTAAGTTCTATGGCTTTAGGAAGTTGCATCTTGTATGCACGCTGGGCTATTGGGACTGACCTCTGGGGGGGTTAGCTCTATCTCATGATCTACTTCAAGGCATATCATCCTCTCAGACCAGCTACTACTAGTCGTCGCCTTGGTAAGCCACTGCCCCACCAACTAGCTAATCAGACGCAAGCCAGCTCTTCTGGGAATACATCAGCGTACTCACTTAGCCATTCTGGTTCCATAGCCTTGCATTTTTTGTCTACTAGATTCATTTTAACAACATAGATAGTTTGCCTCTTTTTGAGTCCCTTCAGCAATTTAGAATCTTTGACTAATTGCAAAACTGGGGATCTGGAAATTCCAGTTCCTTGGACTCGATTCCCATGCAGGTCAAGAAAAGAAATGGTTCCATTGTGACAGTGAATGTCAGCCTGATTCTTATGGAGCCAATCCATTACAAGGATTCCATCATAGATTCCCAAGGGTAAGACTCTGCACTGGCAGTCGATCGCATTCCCATCTAGATTCCCAAGGGTAAGTCTCTGAACTGGTAGTCGGTCGCATTCCCATCTGAATGCAATCTGTCTCATGGTGTGTGAAGAGAATCTTCCCACTGGGGCCAATTCCACTTGCATAGGTTTCCCTGATTTTTGATTTAGGACTAACTTACGCAGACATCTTGGGGAATAAAAGAATGTGTACTGCCTGAATCAATCAAAAGCTTAAAGTGCTTTACCCTTGTACTCTGTTGGAGTCTGAAGGACTGAGAACTAACGATTTTGCCCTTGATGTTCAATGGCGGCATAAATCTGTCCTCTTTCTTCCTCCACTATGTCAGCTATTGTGACAGCTCTAGCTACTGCTGTCTCCGGTAGGACTCTCTCACTGGCTTCCCCAATTTTGAGAGGGGGTTCTGAGACTACTTTGCATTGAAGCTACAGGCTAAGCTGGCACTCTTCTAGGGTTGCCTTGATTTTGGCGAGGGGGACCTTGATTGGATTGAAAGGAAGAATTCGGTCTCAGCATTCTTGGGACCTTGACTTCCCTGGCCCATTGTCATAGAAGGAGTTGGGCAATCCTTGAGCTGGTGTCCAAAACCTTGACAATCAAAACACATGTTTTCACTTCAAAGCTCTTCCTTCTGGATCCTAGAAAGACCCGGAGTTCCCGAAAAAGTGCTCCGAGGAAAAGGTCTTCCTTCATTTCTGAAGGGACTTGGCTAAGATCTATGAAGAGCTTTGCGAACATCGGGGTCAAGCTCTTCCTCATCCATGAGAGGATCTGGCTGCCACCGCGATTCGTACGGCTCATGATTCTGCCAAAATGATACATCGTTAAATTTCTATTTGACTTCGTCTTGAGATCCTAAGACTTAAGAAGTTCAGAATTAAGTACTTCAAACAGGGTAATTGTTCTTACTAGAGATCTACGACATACGTTCGAGAAAACAGATCTTATTTCTTTAAACTCAATATCTAATAGTCAAATCACTTAGACAACTGGAAATTTTTTCACAAAACATTCCTTCTTTACTTACATAAGGTTTGCAATATATACATAGAGCAACATGGCTCCAGAAAATCAATGCCTCAATGGTATATGCATGTAACGGCGATACTGCATTGTGGACATGCCGTGATGTAATTGTTCCCTTACTACTAATGGTGCTACAATCTTACTTCTAGGGATAAAACAACTGAGAAGTCTATAAATATGACAAGAAATCCTAAAATCTCGAGGTGTGGGGTGATAAAGGATAACACCACGAACCACCTTTAGCCTCAACAGGACCATGGCTAAAGAGATGTTCTTCCTCAGCATCTAGCGTTGGTTGCAAGCAGCATAGACATATTGCCCTGCATGCCACTTATGCTGTTGTCTCTCAGCAGGCAGGTCCGAAAAATATAACTCCTCGAAATGATTAACGAGCCTTTCCCTGCTCGTTTTCAAGTCATGCGAAGGAGAGGATATGCTCAAAAGCGAAAGCAGTCATATCCGAGTTTGAGTAAGATCAGGGATACTAGTTAAACACGGGGAGTCCATCTATAAAATCCAGTTCATCAATTAAAAGTCTTTAATAATGAACTTAATCTGAATGAAAACACAACCAGATAAACACGGGGCATCCATCTATAAAATCGAGTTCATCAATTAAAAGTCTTTAATAATGAACTTAATCTGAATGAAAACACAATATGTGAATGCTCTTTTTCGAGATTTTATTATAAATTTCTATCAAATTTGGTCTTTTATTCTTAAGCTTTCAACAAGGCTCTGATACTAGTTGTGAGACCCCTGCCCTCGATACACGGCCTTCTCCGGGGCACTAGCAGCGGAAGTAGCAACCTCTCATGTGCGTAGGGCTTCCCTTGCCTAGAAAACTCAGGCGATTCCACTAGGAAAAATCTTCTAAACGAAAATTTTATCTGATAGGTCAAGGCCTTAACTACCCTTTCTATTCTAACCAAACCCGTAGGTCACATGGCCAGATCAAGGAAGGGACTTGCACTTGGTTCATAGAAATCATCGCTTTTTTTCCCTTAAGTGAGGCAAAACTGTTGATTCTTTCCCATAGAACAAGAATCTTCCTGGGACTTTAACTAACGTAACTTGAACGTATCTAAATTTATTGTAGGAATCCACCGATCCAGCCTAACCCCACCAACTGACCCACCATAGGTTATCCAACCGCCCAACCACACTGAATTGGTGGGATCCCTTTTTATAAAAATTTGGTTGTGTTTTGTCCCGGGTACCATGGAAAAGAGTTCCCATGCCCCCTAGCTGCAAAATACAAAATAGACACATCACCTACACACCCAATATGAAATTGCCTTTTTCACATATTCATCTGCCTTTAAAGCAAAATTGGAATGAAACCATAGTATTTCCATCATAATCCTCAAAATTCCAGTCTATTGTTTTACAATCAAAATGTCATCCGGACTCTCCGTTGAAGACCAGCTAGTCAACCAACGAGATCCAATTTCAAGTTCCCGTTCACTTACATAATTTCTTTCCAGTCCATCAATATCTTCCACGACATACATATGGGTGTCCTAGCAGCCCCGCGAGCCCATGCATCACCTAGTCAGAACCCTCTTGGATCCTCCTTAGGTGTCTTAGCACTTCACTCAGGGACCGCTTCGTCAGCCCTCGCCCATTGTACCAGAAGTGCACCATTTTAACCATACCGAGACTGGTCAAGACCTTGGCAAGCTTTTCCGCGAGAGACGTCCTTCGATGACTCCCCACCAGCTGTTACAACATAACTCTCCTTCGATTAAACCATAAGCCAAATGCTTCCTCCAGCATTCTGGCGTAAGACAGTCCTTTAGAAAAAACAAAGTTTCTATGCATGTAAGAATTTCCCGTTGAGTTTGATTCCACAAGACCCTTTTTCTCAGAATCCAGACTTTCTTAATGAAAATCACAATTCTAGTATCTCGGTAACCCACCCATTAATTACAATGAATTTCTGACTTATTTCTCAATGATTCCGGGTCTAAGGAAAACATCTCTAAATCACCGGTAATCCATTCTTCGTATTGAAGAAATGGAAATGATCACAAGGTTTTGCTTAATTTCTGATTCGAGAGATGGGTGAGCATCTTACTGGCCCACCTTTCTCACGGGGTTGTAGTCTAACCCTAAATTACTCGCATTTAATCCTAAAGATATTTTCTAAAGATAATTCTTCGTTTTTTTTATAAATTAACTGTGATTTCCATTCTATAAGGGAAAATCCAAAATTATGAGAATTCATTCTTTCTTTGACATAATAGGATTATAAATAATTGTATGCAAGAACAATGGAATTTTAATGAGGATACTTCTTTTTCTAACTGATAAAATATGCATACACCATTTTATTGAATTATTCTCATAGAAATATTCTTTTCTCCATTTTGAACCTCAACATCACGTACCCTAGATTATCTATGTAGAATTATGGTGAAACCTTCTCTTTTAACACCAAAACTAATTTACGCATTTTTCTTATTAAAGTATGATGAAAAATTCCTCTTTTAAATAAGTAAAAATACCCATGTATATACATATTTTGAAATATGCCAAAAATTTCTCTTTTATTATTTAAAATGTTTATATCTAGAATATCATGGAAATTCCTCTTTTTGCATCTAAATTTTTATGCATGTACATATATAAAATATTTATAACAAAAATTCCTCTTTTCTCTATTTAGATAATTATGCATAAATACTATAAAAGTATTTTCCATGAATATAATGAAAATCATTATTTTAGCATAAAAATGTTTATACCTGAAATATGATGGGAATTCCTCTTTTTGTATTAACAAAATTATGCATAAAATTAAATTTATTTTTTTAATGAAAAACTTTTAAACTAAAAATTTTATTATTCATACATAGCATAATTATTAACATAATTATAAGCATAATTATAATTAAATCTCTTGATTAATCTTAAAAACATCCATTTATCATTCTTATATGAAAATGCTTACAAAAATGTTAGTATAACTCTTTTTCAACTTAAAATGAATTAGTATGATTTTTCTTAATCATAAACAAGCTTAAGAGAATTAATCATTTTTTTAACTAGATTAAAAATCATAAAAATACTTAATCTTCTTCTCTAGTTTTTTTAGGCCTAGAGTTTTGATTAAGATAATGATATTAACATTAAGATACATCCTTCTAACAAGGATCCATCCAAAAAGATGATTAATCTTTCAAAAAGAGAGATTTACTAATCAAAAATATTATATTTAAACATAAAAGATTAGCATTAATCCATCTAAATATTATGAATCACTAAAAGCTTGGTTTTAAGAAAAACATATTGATTAAAATGCTTCCCAAGCATTAGAGAGGTTGGGAAGAAGATTACCATTGAGAAAGATAGAAAAACACCATTGATTTTAAGGCTTACCCTTGATTTTTGGCTTGATTCTTTGGAGAGAAGTGAAGCCCACAAGGGAGAACTTGGCCACCAAGATGTAGAGGGTAATCTCCAAGAGGGGATGGAGATTAGTGAAGCTCCAAAGCTTCCCAAAGTAGAGCTAAAATAGAGAGATAATAAAATTACACTAATTTGAAGATAACACTTGCATGTAAATACACAAAGATGAAAATACAAAGGAATGAGGGTCTATTTATAGGTGAGGGAGTCCACTAACCAAGTCCAACTAGGTTTTAGAAGCTTCCAGCTTCAGTTTGACCCAATTTGGATAAGTTTTGGACCAGTTTGGCTCACTTTTTGATCCAGTTTGCAGGAGGAGAGAGGAGAGATAAAATATCTCAATTTTTTTGAATTAAGAATGCAAGAAATAGGTGCCTTCTTCATGATCCCCCTCCCTATGGTGTGGATGAGCTGCACAATAGGACAATAGGTATGGCATGACATTAACAATAGAGAACTTACAGCATGTGGAGGCTCCCAGCCATCAATTTCTAGTATAATACCCCCATTCCCTCAAGATCAATGCACGAGTTTTTTCATGATGCTTGTGAGTCCAGTTTATTGCTTTCTATACTGCCAAGTACTTCTCCTAGACTAGTTTAGCCCGCTTTCTAGCCATTTAACCTCTTCAAAAGTACCAAAACCTTGTCATTTAAAGTATTACAAATACCTAGGGAGAAGCAAAAAAATTATGGACTTGAAGGGTACTATGCAAGTCTCCTTCATGAAATTTTTCATCTACATCAAGTCAAATTTAAGCCCAAAAAGGCACAGGTCATATTTATCATTCAAATTTAAAGTTTTTAAGCATTTTCTTCCTTTTTATTGGTCCAATTTGAATTATTTTAAATTAAAATTTTTTAGCATGAATAAATATGCAAGAACCTTAGAATTTTATCAAGGTCAAAGCTTTGCATATGATTATGTGCCCAGTTTTAATTAATTTAATTAGATGAGCACCATGTAAATTCTCAAGCTTAGAATAGACTTGAATAAAGGATTAATTTAACCACTTGAGAGAGGAATATTCTCTTAGAAATAGAATATTACTTGAACTTAGGAGTTGCCTTAGGTTCAATTATTTAAATTAACCTTAGGTTAAAAACCTAGTCTAAGGATAAAGCTAAATAATTGATGCTCTATAATTTATGAGGGTGAACCTTGGGTAGGATGGAATAAAAAGCTTGGTTTTAGAAATTAATTAGAGTTCAATTCATTAAATTATGTGCATAAGTGTGTATTATCATACGGATGCACACAAATGTGCACATGGTGCACATAAGTATGTACAAATGGACCTTGGGAAAAAGCAAGTAAGAAATTAGATTTTTCAATTAGAGAATGCCCTAGGTCTATAAAGAGAAAATTAGGGTTAGGTTTTTATAAAGAGAAAATAGTTTTAGGAGGTCAAAGAAGGCCTTAGATCACTTAAAGCTTTTTAGTGGAATGTTTAAAATTCTTTTTAAACTTTAGTGTAAAGAATTCTAGAAAGAGAAGAATCCCTCAAGTAGAATCCCAAAGAGAGAAGAAGGGAACTTAAAAAGAGAAAGTGAAATGGCCTCTTGAGCAAGTAGAATCCTAGAGAGAGAATAAGGGAATTTAGAAGGAGAAAGCGAAATGGCCCCTTGAGCAAGTAGGATTAAGCATAGGAATAAATTTTTATCCTAGGATTATCTAAAGGTAATCTAGTTAGCCTCATGAATATTTAGTTTGAGTCCCGTTCTCTCAAGAAAAAGAAGATTGAGAGAGAGAGAGAGAGAGAGAGCCCTAGAAAACCCTTAACTCAAAAGGTTAAGAAATTCTAATCAAGAAAAAGTGAGTATCCCAAAAACAAAGTGTAGGATGCCTTGAAAAACACTAGATTAAGAGACTTTTGTTAAAAAATAAAGACCTAGACAAAGTGTAGGATGCCTTGAAAAACACTAGATTAAGAGACTTTTGTTAAAAAAATAAAGACCTAGACAAGTAAAGATCGTTGTGCCAAAAGACCCATTCTTTAAGAAGAGTGATAAGGAACTCTCAAGGAAAGGTGGCCTTTAAGACCCTGAAGAATGACTTAAGGATTCTTAATATATGATAAGGCTTCATTCCTAGAGTTTGAAATGACCATCCTTGTACATGGAAGACCTTAGAAAATGGTTGGTTAGAATCAGATTTTTAAAAAATTTCCAGGAAAGAGAAAAGTCTTGAGAAGATCTTGCTAGGATATGTTATGATTGAAGGAATTCAACTTGTTTTGAGTTTCAACTAGAGAGCTATGAAATCTCATTGAAACTAATGATAGTTTACTTTACTTCAGAATGAGAGTATGATGTGCTTTGATTTCAATACTACTTATTTATTTAGAATACTCTATTCTTGTGTTACATATGTTGTGTGTAGCCTATGAAGGTACCACATAGGTTTATAGATTGTCTTGTGGGTATCTAAGAGGTGCATCACAGGCGGCTGAGACCTTGACCCCTCTCGGTCGAACGTGGGTGTGCTCCTGGCACAATTGGTGTGAGGATAGAAAGCAACTTCGGAGTAAAACAGGTAGGGTAGTACCTGGTGGTGGGGTTGAGTATGAAAACTGCCACTAGCCAATACCTGGAGTGTTCATGCTTGTGGGATAGGTGACGACCAATAGAAGCGACTCCTAAGATTTATTTACATTTATGTTGAGGCGGATGCGAGACGTTGTAGGGATCCTTCAATCATCACGATGGTCCAAGAGTGTTCAAGCTCATTGATGTGTATCGTCCTGGTCTAAGAATCATGATCGTGGTGCAAGGAGATTTATGTTGATGAGGTGACATTGATATGTTACTTAGATATTTATTATGTGATGTGGATATACAATATATGCATGGTTTGAAAAAAATAATGCAACGTATGTTTTCTTTTGAAAGGACTGTTGTTTGTGAAGGAGTGTGTGTAAATTTTTGTTTTTTAAAAGTGGTGTGTGCTGAGTAAAGTGGCAATTTAGTTTAGTTTGCAAATCATGAACAAGGATAGACATATTATCTTCATAATCAAGAAGTCACGACATCTTATTAAGCCAGGAGGAGCCGCTCGATGTGACTTGCTTATGGGAATTATGACAGGAATACATCTGGAGAAATCATTCATCTTTCCTGCGTCAGGATTATTCTAGTCAGCAGACTGAGAGGATCTCTAATGGGACAGCCAAGCATTAGAACATTGTGATTTGATGCTACGAGTGAGTTGTTCTACCCTTGGTGGCATTCTGGTGCCATAGATAGAGGGTAGGGATCTCACATTTTTAATTTCTTTCAATGCAATAATTTTACTTAGTATATCCCTCAATTTTTTCCCAAGAAAAGTTGTAGGTTTCAAGTGCTACAATAGAACGTGTATTACAACACTTATATTAATACTTTTGGGTGTGATGCTTTTTCTTTTTCTTCATTAAAGCTTCAAAATAAACGTTGGAAACTAAATTAGTTGGAGAGAGAGAGAGAGAGAGAGGAGAAGGAGGAAATATTCATTGTGCTCCTTCCATCTAGATGAATACCCGTGCCTCACTTGCACATGTGTATGGTGTGCTCTGTTTCATGCTATATTGAATGGTATTCTTGGAAATATGGAATTGTGTGTTGTGTTAATTGATGGTTGCTCTATACTATCTAGGATATAGCAGCCCAATTGTGTGAGCATATCTGCTTATGCAATCGCTTGGATGTTTCCATGTATGTTATTTAGTTCTATATTCATTCTTTGCTTGGTTTTTTGACTTCTTGACATTGCTTGTTTTTAAAACAATTCCTTGGTCTCAATTTCTTTGCTTGTTGCTACTTTATTCAAGGATTTCTCTTATTGCTTAGTCTCAGTTTCTCTGCTTTTCTAATTTGATTTGAAGTCAATTCACCTAGTGCCATTACACTTTCTTCATTAAGGAACCTTCCTTTTTTTTCTTTTGTGTCTCATTTTTTAATTGATTATGCAAGTGCATGCTTCATATTTGTATATGTATGACACTTTAGTTTACTTCTGTACGACACTTAAGTTTACTTCTTCTTTTTATTTGCATATTTACTTAGTTATTTGCTTTGCTTTTTGTGTTGCATTCATTAACTCTAATAACAATGGCAAGAGAAAGGCCCACATCTTCAAACCTTTCAAGCCATTCACTAATATCAAAAATTAATAATATGAATGGACTCTAGCTCATACCAAATACTCTCAAGCATTCAAGTCCCCTTAACATGGGTCTTTTTTATTGCATTTTGGAATTTGAGAGACTTTTATATAAAAAAAAATAGAGTTTCTACGAAGATCCTTATCAGGAAAATAGTATGGAAGTTAATTGTTGTTCAAATTTTATTAAAGGCTTGGGAAAAATATATATGTACTCATTTATGCATATTTCACACAATTGTTTGACTTTTGCTTAAGCATGCTGTGAATACAATTTAAAATTATTCTTTTTATGCATTACCTTACATGAAGTGAAGACATAATCTCTTGTCAAAAGAAAAGACATACTCTCTTTTAAATGGTTCTTCTCTTCAAAGCAACCAAGGGCTAGCCGGCAAGGAATAAGCATTTTTTTGCTGAACCTTAAATTGATTCTTCTCGTATGGATTGAAGAGGGGTGTGATTTTGAAAAAGCAACTTATTCATAATGTCATCCTTGTTACCTTTTTTTGGAATTTTGAGTCAAATGATTGTCCCTTTCCCCAACCTTGACCTAGAATTGTGCTTGAGCCTCAAGCTATCTTTGAGCACCATCCAAGCCTTGGTCTTCCTCTCTGCCACTAATGAAATTGAAAAAAATCATCGCAAGTTTCCACCTTCAACACCCTCACATATGGCTGGCCACTAATGAAATTGAAAAAAATCATCGCAAGTTTCCACCTTCAACACCCTCACATATGGCTGGCCACATAGCAACTACTACAAGAGCAATCAAGCTATAAGAAGAAGTGTGAGAACGAAGTGGCTTTCCTCATAGCAAATGCTACAAGAGCAAGCTATGGGAAGAGATATAACCTGGGTTCAAGAAAAAGCATCAATCAAGCCTACGTAAATTTCTTTTTTGGCAAGATGGGTTTTATTCATTTCTTATGTCTGCACTCCATTTCAAACACTGATTGCTTTTATGAGGTCCAAAATCATAAAAGAAGAAAGGAAGAGGAGAAAGAGTGTGTAAGAAAGGGCATTCTTTTTTTCTGAGAGCCCACTTTAGAGGGGATGTAGCCAAGCTAGAAGCTACACCACTCATACACAACCCTATGGTGTCAACGCACAACCTCTTGGGTAGGGTCGGTCGTAATGATCTGAGCCACTTGGGCAAGGGCCTAGAGAGAGAGAGAGAGAGAGAGAGAGAGAGAGAGAGAGATTGTTGGTTATGATCAAAAACGTGTGGATCATGAGGTTGTTGGTTATGATCAAACATGTGCATCATCCCCCCCCCCCCCCCCAAAAAAAAAAACACGCACGCACACGCACACATTTTTGGCCATTTTGAAAAAGCCAATAGTGAAATCGGTATTTCCTTTTTCCCAAGAAGGTAAGTCCTCAACACACAAACACAACATTGAGCTATCATTGTAGACCCAGAATGTCGTTCAAAAGTTGATAAGTTGATAGAAACAGAAATACAAGCTTTTTCTAGGCACTAACCATTCAGCCACATCTTGCCCACCACAATGTACCTTCTTTATGCAGGACCCAGTTAGCTTTTCATTCATATGAGAGCACTACAGGTACAAGTAAAGCAGAGCAGATACAAGGAAGATTAAACGTTCTCTTCCAGTTCAGCAAATCTAACAACTTTCAAGCATGCAGTTTGATGAAGTTGGCATTCTGTTGATCTCTCAATTGAATTGGTGCATCATTTATTATCCATCCACTTAGTCATCCATGTACCTCTTACACATACCAAACACACAGAGAGAGAGAGAGAGAGAGAGAGAGAGCATGCAGTGAACAGGCCCACTCTTACTATGGATAAGATGACAGAAACCAGAGCTTGACCTTTCAAAGGAACACCATCTCCAAGACCGACAGCATTAGAGTATAATACCAAGTCCAGCATTGTCTACTGTAATATTGAAAGCAAAATCCAAAAGCGCAAATGGGTTGTCAATTTACAACTGTCTCACCATCCTAAAAGATACCCTCTATTGGGCCTACCAAGATTTGTAATGAAGTTAAAGTGGTAAGGATGTCAGGATGTCAGGATGATAGTTATAGATGTGTGCCTCATAAAATCGCCCCATCACAAGAACTCAAAAAGCATAATATTGTTTAAGATTTCAAATCTTCAGACATAGCTGATGGTATGCAGTGAATTGCAAGAATCTCTGGGGTTGCCTTTTTGGCTTTTTTAGTCTCTAGCACGATCATCTGTTACACAAAGAGAAGCAAATCATTCACCAGTTATTATGGGATGTGAGATGTTAGCAAAACCCACAACAAGGTTACCTGCTGATATTCAAGATCGAATTTCAGAAACTGTTCTTCACAAGTCTCCACCATGTGTGCCAAGTGCTTCAAGTTCTTTACCTGGGTTCCATTCAACGCCATTATCTGCAGAAACCAACAAGTGATTTGTAACTCATAAAAGTTGCAAATGACACTCAACTAGATTCAAAAATCAGCCAAATGGATCACCTGGGTATTGACAATCTCTTCGTAGCCAATGTTAATATCAGCCACCAATACCTGTCATCAAAATTTTTCACAAAACTTATACAACTTTTAAGCGAAGTACATCACAAAAATGTCGAATGATCAGATAAGAAAAACCTTGAGCTTTATATCCCTACACCGAATGCAGATGGAACAACTGTTATGTGCATCCCGCACTTGTAGAACATTAGTGTTTAGTGGAGGACAGAAATGCTCCAGAGCTACTCTGTGTGTAGAGGTAAAGTGAGAGAGAGAGAGAGAGAGAGAGAGAGAGAGAGAGAGAGAAGTAAACTCAATACACTGGTAGAGCAAATGATTGCATGTACAAATGAAGCTTTGATTGATGCATGTAACCTTTAAAGTACAATGCCTTTTGATTGAGCCTTATCTTTTGACACACTACTCTCATGGGGCAGTGACACATGGCTAAACTGATGACATCACTACTTACTACTAAGTAGCTATAAGCCCTTCTTCCTATGCACATACTTCGCACACATTCACCTTAAAGAGGTGTTCACACACGTACACTCATAGGGAGGAGTGTTCACACATGGAAGCTCCAAATATCCAACAAAACCCCCTTCGGTGGAGATGCTAGAATTGCCTTCAATAGTCCCTGTCCTCCAATACTAGCAAAGAAACGTGACATGTTCCCCGCAACTGGCTCAGAGGCTCATGAACATGGGTCAAAGACTAATAAGCATGGCTCAGAGGCTCGTGTAGCATGGCTCAATGTGAAAGACTCAGAGGTCATATCTTGCTTAGAGAGACAAAAGACAACATACATCAGCACATCAAAGCAAAAACCCCCCTATTTCTAGGTAGGCTTACAGCAACAACAACAACAACAACAACAAAACCAAAAAAAAACCCAAAAAAAAAAACAAAAAATCACACAAGATTTCTTATCATATTTTGGGGGACATCCTGGGCAAAGAACCCTTTGACTCATACAAAGTAGAGAACCTAAAAAAGCCAATCATAATCTTCCTCTTTTAAAGAAAGATTGTCCATCACGGTAGCTGCATGTTCCACTTTGTGGATGCTTTTGCTTCCTCTTCTTCTTCAGCCACTAAGTTTGCATGTACATTTTCTTGTTCCTTGGCCATCTTCTTGAAGCATCTGTCCTCTATGTGTCCGAGATTCTTGCAGAAGTTGCATTTGATAGTCCTTTTGCCTTTTTCCTTTATGAACATGGCTTTGTCAAGATAAATGCTCTGTCTTGCTGCTCTTTGAGACGACGATCTGCATCTATCAAAGCTCCAATCATGTCATCAAAAGAAGTCTGTCTATTCACCCCGAGATAAGTCAGGATGTCAGCAGATTTTGTCGAATCTTCAATGTTGGACAAGAGGTCGCTTTCTTGTCATCATTATCTGGCTCGGCATTTAGGCTAGCTAATTGTTGAATGCGAGAGCCCAAATTGTTTAAATGTTCCCCCAGATTTATAGTTTCACTCACTTTTGAGCCAAAGAACTTTTGCTTGAGAAAAACCTTGTAATTGTTAATTTTATTACCAAACAGGTTTTCAAGCTTGTCCCATACCTCTTTTGCAGTTTTGTTGAAGTCTACATGATGAATCAAACTACCTACAAGACCAAGGCAAATCTATGCCAGTGCCTTGTCATTTTTGTCTCGCTAAACTGAACCTTGAATGCCTTTAAGTTTTTCCTCGGTGCCGTTGACCACGTTCCAAAGAACATCACGCATGAGAAGTAGATGAATCTTCTTCTGCCAAGTAGGGAAGTTAGGTCTGGAGAACTTCTCGAAAACAACATTACTTCTGCTAGCATCCATGGTATATGTATAGGCCAATTAATGACAACTCTGAATGTGGCAGATATACTGAGTAGCAAGTAGATAAGCTAGAAGGTTTCCGGGTAGTGTAGGAGCATAAGAAGCATGTATGAAATGCCTACGTGGAGAGCAAGGAAGGAAAGTGAGTAATGGTCACTGAAGTCAGGCTGTAGAGGAGGTGACGAGTAAGCACTGTCGAGCTCCTACAATGCACAGCATGCGGGTGAGTAGAGTAGCAGAACGGTGTGTGGAGGAAGAGAGAGTGGACACACAATGCAATGGCAGCTGGAAGGCCTCAGTTGGCAGGAGTGAGGCAAAGCGCAAGTGAATAGGTGTGGCAGAGGTAGAGCGAAGGCAACGTGCACTCGGCGGGACTGTCGATAGACGCAGAGGCGCAACCCGAGTAGGCGGACAACCACGGACGGACCTTGCACACTCGCGCTGCCCGCTTTTGGTGGCAAAACAAGCGGAGCTGCCTGTGAGATGCAGTGTAAGAGCACTAGCGCCACTCGTGGTTGGCAGTGGTGGAGCTTGGTGGCGCTGCACGGTAGGAGGCGCGCAGAGCCTTCTTCGGCAAGTAGCCACAGCACAAGTCAGGCCTCAACCTGGCTTGATACCATTTCTAGAACCTTAGTATTTAGTGGAATGGCTATGGAGGACCAAAATGCTCCATAGCTTGTGTAGAGGTGTGAGAGAGAGAAGAAAGAAAGAAAGAAACAAAGAAAGATATATTAACATCTTCAAAAGGCCAAAGTGACCTATGAAACTTAAGGAATTACATCAAGTCCATGTGATACAATGTGCGAGTTACATTAAAAAATGGAAATGCTAGGAACTAAAAATGAAAAGCTAAAGCTGGTACTAGAACTGAGAGCATAAAGCTCTCTACCCTCATCCTAGTATATCCCTCATCGGGAGCTGCTGCACGGTGCTCAAGGTGGTGGGACTGAACTGGCGAGAGAAGGTCCTCCTTGTTAGAATTTGTGCATCTCAGTGTATTTTGGGGAAACCTATTTATGGGTATTTTATCTTTTTTTCCTATTTTAGCAAGTCGTGAGCAGTCGGCCAGCTCCCTCACATCACTATAAAAGGGGTCTCCCATTATTCACTTGATGTAATCCAATCCAAGCACAAGGGCAACACTTCTTGCTGGCTATTGCCATTGTAAAGCTTGACGCTATTATAAAAGGTGATCTTGTCCACAAGCTCTCTATCTCCTTTGCCCCCCCTCTCTCTTGTTTTGTCTACGCTTCCGCCTGTGCATAGTACATACTCCAACATGGTATCAATCGCTTAGGTACCCGGCCGCATTCTACATTGCAGTTGTGTCTCTTTCGTCTGCTGGCTGCATTTCTGGCTCTTGAAGGCGACTGAATCTTCTCCGTCCATCTGCTGTGTTTTCTGGAGATCCTAACAGTGGCTGCGTTTTCTCATCATAGCTATGTTTTTTTCTCCTGGAGGCTTCTCACATCTGCGTTTTCCTCTTCAGGCTGCCCTGCTCCTGTGCTTATTTCTCAAGCATCAAGTTGCTAGCTTCTGTTGGCTTCATTTTTGCTTCTACATACATTTACAGCAGTTGTGTGAAGTTTGAAGGCTGTTTTTGCAGCGTGGACTGCAGTGGAAGGTGTTCTCTTCGCGTGTGGTGCAACCCAACAGGCGGCCCCGACATCTCTGCTTCTTCCCCGGCTTTAGTTGGTGGACTGTTTTGCTGCTGTCCAGCCTCTCTCTCTCAGATTTGAGAAGGACCCGGCTTCCCCTCCCTCCAATTGGGTGTTTCCGGTGAGTTTTGGTGGACTGTTTTGCTGCTGTCCAGCCTCTTTCTCTCTCAGATTTGAGAAGGGGCTGATTGGTCCTAGTGCCTCGCTTCGTTGGAAAGTGCTCAAGAAAGTCTTGGAGTGCTGAGTTTTGTGTACTTTGTTGCTGTGGATATGGCTCCCCCCTATACAAACAAGGATGACAAGTTGGACGGAACCAACTATGCCCATTGGAAGCTGAATATGAGCATCTGGTAGACTGGTTCATTCATCCATAAGGGTTTGTTCAAGGCAATGAAAAGAAGCCCGAGCGTTCTTAGAACTCGAGGAGGTGGACCAATTCCTTGCAGAATTACAAGGGTTTGGTCAGGGCAATGCTTTTGCAGACCATTGCAAAGGAGGTCTCACCGGCCGTGCATCTGGTTCATTCATAAGGGTTTGTTCAGGGCAATGAGAAGAAGCCCGAGTGTCCACAGAACTCAAGGAAGTGGACCCAGGATCAAGAGGATGAATTCCTTGCGGAATTACAAGACTCGGAGAATCGTGATTCGAAGGCGCATTCAATGCTTGTGCAGACCATTACAAAGGAGGTCTCAACGGCCATGCAAACTCTTACCAGTGCACATCAAGTATGGTCCAAATTGGAGATCTCTTTGCTCCAGATTCATCAATGCGGGCAGTTACTTTGCAAGGGCAACTCTACAATCTGTTATCTCCTGCTGGGAGTCATTTCTCATGAAGGCCAAGGTTATCCACGATCAATTACTGGCAGTGGGTGCTGCTTTGTCCTCTACTCAGTTGGCTGCACTTATCCTCACCAAGCTTTCCCCGGAGTATGATGTGGTTTCTCGGGCTTTGAGGTGCCATGTCACAACCACTTCATTAGATTTTGATGACTTTAGCTCCCCTCTCTTGGGAGAAGAGTCCGTCCTCGTTTCTCAGGGTAAGATCAAGGTCTCTTAACAGTTCTAATCAGGCTCTTACTTTAGTTCAGAAGAAAGGCCAGTGTCATTGCTTCTCATGTGGGAAGAGAGGACATCTATCTAAGGATTATTTGTCCAAGAAGAAGGACAAAACCAAGGGCAAGTCTTCATCTCAGAAGAAGGACAAAGACAGAACAACAAATACTTCCAGTACCTCATCTCGGGCTTTGAGGTGTCACGTCACAACCACTTCATTAGATTTTGATGACTTTAGCTCCCCTCTCTTGGGAGAAGAGTCTGTCCTCGTTTCTCAGGGTAAGATCAAGGTCTCTTAACAGTTCTAATCAGGCTCTTACTTTAGTTCAAAAGAAAGGCCAGTCATTGCTTCTCATGTGGGAAGAGAGGACATCTGTCTAAGGATTGTTTGTCCAAGAAGAAGGACAAAACCAAGGGCAAGTCTTCATCTCAGAAGAAGGACAAAGACAGAACACATGACAGTGATACAGATACTTCCAGTACCTCATCTAGGGCTCCCAGGGCGCTTCTAGCTCGAGAAGACCAAGATAGTGTACTTCTCTAGTATACATGCAGTTTTCCCCATGTGCTTGGAGGCTTGAGGTGGGGGAGGGGACTGGTAGCAGCTTCATTTTTGGGTACATGGAAACCGTGAGTCGGAGTTCCAAGCACTAAAAATCTAGCAAGACATGGTCATCTTTGGTGTAGCAAAGATTATGGACAGGATTTGTTTCGAGTTCATTGTTCGAGGTTTTTTAGGACGTGATGTGTTCACAGTCCACTGTTGGGGATTATGGACGCGGTGTGTCCAGCAACTAATCATCTTATTCTTGGAGTTCACTGCACACTTGTGTGGGAATTCAAAGCCAAAAAAAGTTCCTTGCTATAAGTGGTGGCATTTTGTTTGGAGAAAACAGGTTGGCGGGTGCTCTCTTCGAGGTGATTCTGATATCTGCAGTATTGGAGGGTCCATAGTTGCACCTTCATCAACTTATCTTCTTCAGACTCTTGCACACTATGAGCTACAGAGGGGGTGTTAGAATTTGTGCATCTCGTGTATTTTGGGGAATACCTATTTATTGGGTATTTCATCTTTTTCTCCTGTTTTAGCAAAAGTCATGGAGCAGTCGGCCAGCTCTATGAGATGTCAACCATCACTATAAAAGGACAACATTTCTTGCTGGTTATTGCCATTGTAAAGCTTCATGCTATCATACAAGGTGATCTTGTCCACAAGCTCTCTATCTCCTTTGCTCCTTCTCTCTTGTTTTATCTACGCTTCCGCCTGTGCATACTCCAACACTCCTATGGTGGGAGATGATGGCCGCGATCTACCTAGTATCAAGGTCATGGGCAAGGGCGTCGTGCTCTACAAAGCTCAGTGGCTCTATCAAATTGCACTCCTCTCGATCGGGCTCAAACTACTGCCGCCTAGGGTTCAGGTGATAGGGTGGGGGCTGCTCTAGTGGTCTCTGCATGGGATCTAGATGGAGTGGGGACTGCTCTAAAAGTATCTGCCCGGAAGAAGTCTGTCTGTAAGTGCCCTCTACCTCGGTCCCTCGCTCTGCTGCTGCTGGCCTGTAGTGTAGTAGGGACTCTCTGTGTCACTCCAAAAGGAAGAGTCCTAGGCATCTCTGATCATGGTAGTCTATGACCCTAGAAAGTGGACCAAATCCATCACGGAAGAGGCAATGGAATCTCCCCCTGATCTTGTAGTATAGCCGGGCACCTACATATGTAATGCTCCTGTCTCAGCCTGTGTGACACAGATCACATATCCAATCCTAGTCCATATCTGGCTGACTCTATCCACAGCTGATGGGAGGATGTACAGATCTAACTACCATTCGCACACCTCACTCCAAAAGATAGGTGTGTATGCATGTATCTTGGCCATGTAATGAAGCCATTCTCTGTCAAGTGAAGCATGTGGTCACGGTAGAAGCTCATCTTCATCCCCAATGGTTGTGTGGGTGACCTCAGTCCTCTGAGTATCAAGCCTGATGATATCATGCCAGATCACTCTGCTCCGCTCTGTGTGGCTGAGGTCATAGGTGGGGGCCTCCATACCATACTGAAATGGAGGCAAAGCATCCGCCTCCATGCCATGAAGTCCAAACCATGTAACCACCTATGCATACCAACACTGGGTATCCCCATCCCAGAGGGCACAAAAGCTAAGTGAGGGTATCTGTGTAGAGGGAGGTCCCATAATCTATGAAGTAATGTCATTGTCTGGAAGAGGGCATCTATAACCATCGGTGGGGCTCCCATCTCAGCCCGTACAATCTCATCTGACACAGATGGCTTACTCTTTTATCATCCGTGAGATGATCATCGTAGACCAAAGGGGGCTGTGGACAGCTCCTTGGGCAACTCATTTAGGCACCCAAATGCCCAGCCAAAACAACAGCCCAAGGGGACCACCCTGATGCACACCCTTTTAGGGGCCTTTTGGGTCTCATTCACCATAACCAGCAGTCGGCCTGGACTGACCAGCCCTTGCAGCCCTGTCTACGGGGCAATTGGGCCCAGCCATTGCCCATCTCATTCCCAGCCATTCAGTGTTGAAGCAACACCCTTCTCGCAGCCTTGAGCAGCAGTAACAAGGCAAAACGCAAGGGCAAACTGAGGTCAACACAGACAGCAATCTGGCAACCAGGTGAGATCATTGTAATCTTCAAGGCGGAGGAAAATGCAGGTCCATTTCAGGCAGCATTCAGCCCCATCTTTTGTACTCATTCATCTGCAGCAATAAAGCAAATACACCATCTGTGGTGGGGGCCCTTCAATGGGTACTTGGGACCCAATCTGGTGCATTGTGCAGTCTATCTCTCTCCTCTTTCTAGGTCCACATGAGATGCAACTAAAATTGCAGCCACATACGGTCTCCTGGACAATGCATCTGCAAAAACATTCTTCTTTCTTGAAGTGTACACAATCTGAAAATGAAACATAGAGATGAAATTTGCCATGCTCATATGCTTCTCTGAGAGCTTGCTCTACGTAAGAAAGTACCTTAGGCTTTGGTAATCCGTCTTTACCCTGTTTCCATATGTTCCCATAAATGCCCAAAGAATGCTCCGCATCATGCAAACGACGGCTCTCATGAGCCACGGCATGTCCCTCTTGGTTTAGGACAACCCCAATACCATTCCCACAAGCATCACACTCCACATCGAAAGGCTTCTACAAGTCTCCGAATTATCAACATCTGCCCGAAATACATCCCTCTCATCCAGTGTCCATTTGAACACTACTTTCTTCTCAATAAAATCATGTAATGGCGAGGCAATCCAAGCAAAATGCCTTATGAAGCGCCGATAGTACAAGCATAAGCCAAGAAAAGTTCGTACTTCATGTATGGATGTCAACTCTGGCCATTTGCAAGATAGTACAAGCATAAGCCAAGAAAAGTTCGTACTTCATGCATGGATGTCAACTCTCGCCAATTGCAAATGGCATCAAGTTTTGCGGGATCCATCCCTACACCATCCTTGGATACGATGTGCCACAAATAGTGTACTTCCAAAAGGAAGAACTCACTCTTTTTGCTGTTTATGCAAAGCTCTCTAAAAACTATGGCCAAATGAGCTCTAAGTTCCTCCTCATTCTTGGAGAACACCAAGAGGTCAACAAAGAACACACCTGTGAATTTCCGGTGCTCTTGGAAAATGTGATCCATCATTCTATTGAATGTAACCAGAGCATTCATGAGACCGAATGGCATGACTAGGTAGGTACTCAAGCTGTCCGGAATGCCATCATATGAACATCCTGCCATATCGCACACACATGGTGATGCCTGCTCTTCAAATCAAAGCGGCTAAAGTATGCCGACCCATCAAGCTTATCAAGTATGTCATCTATGCGCGGAATCGGAAAATAGTAAGCTTGTTCAATGCTCGATCTCGGTAATCAACACCCATTTGAAATGACCCGTCCTTTGTGCGAGAGAGCAAGATGGCAAGGAGCTTGGCTGAATTAAACCCTTCTCCAAAAGCTCATTTACGTGCTTCATAGTCTCCTCTTGTTACGTGGCACTCACGCGATAGGCGGGTCATTAGGTAAACTACCTGGGACCAAGTCAATGCAATGATCCTCGAGCCTTTGAGGTGGTAGCCCCCCTAGCAATGTGTCGGCAAAGCAATCTTTAAACTCAGCAAAAAAATTCGGCCTCTCTTGTGTGAAAGTATCCACATGCACACACATCACTATGTTCAGCATTGTCACAAACAAAAACCAAGTACGGGGAAAGACTCTTTTTCATTGCTTTATATAGTATGTGAGATACAACAACGATAGATTCTATCGCACTGCACGGCGGAAAATGAGACAACTGCTGTGAGAAAGAAAATGCAGAAGTGTAGAGCGAGAGAAGCTGTATAAACTCTCCTATATACAATCAAGATCTGGTACGAATGGAAGTGGGGAGCAAGGGTGGTATTTATACCACCCTATGCTGCTGGTCAGCCAGCCCAAAAATAGCCGACAGTCTGCAGACATGTCCACGACTGGGGTAAAACCAATCGGCCAGCACAACATGGCAGTCGGCCAGGAGAAAAACAGGTTGGCCAGTCGACCAGCACAAGAAGTCCCCCACAACAAGCAAAAACTGGGAAAACAATGGAAAATAGCCGACAGTCTGCAGACATGTCCACGACTGGGGTAAAACCAATCGGCCAGCACAACATGGCAGTCGGCCAGGAGAAAAACAGGTTGGCCAGTCGGCCAGCACAAGAAGTCCCCCACAACAAGCAAAAACTGGGAAAACAATGGAAAAATGAGAAAAAATGGAGACTACTAACTCGGGCGCGCACACCCACAACAGAGGTCCTCACTCCCTACTAAGTAATATGGTTCAGACAGGAGATGACTGCTAACACCCCCTCTCAGCTCTTGGATAAGGAACCAACTCCAGTGAGCTCGAGTGCTGCCGGAGCATCGCCTAAGGTAGAGACTTCGTGAAGAGGTCCGCTAACTCGGGTGGGCACACCCACAACAAAGGCCCTCACTCCCTACTGAGTAATATGGTATAGACAGGAGATGTGGAACCAACACCAGTGAGCTCGAGTGATGCCGGAGCATCGCTTGAGGTAGAGACTTGGTGAAGAGGTCCGCTAACTTGGGCAGGCACACCCACAACAAAGGCCCTCACTACCAACCGAGTAATATGGTACCAGACAGGAGATGACTGCTAACACCCCTTCTCAGCTCTTGGATGTGGAACCAACCCCAGTAAGCTCGAGTGTTGGCGAAGCATTGCCTGAGGTAGTAGAGACTTCGTGAAGAGGTCCGCCACATTGTCCTCCGTTGAACAATAAACAAGCAAGATGTCACCAACCAAAATCTTTTCACGAACAAAGTGATATTGTTTCTATATGCTTGGTCCGGCATGGAAGACCGGGTTCCGAGCAATAGCTATACAGCTCTGGTTATCGCACTGGATGACCGTGGGTTCCTTCTATGGAAACCCAATCTCGCCAAGTAACCTCCGCAGCCACACAACCTCACAAGTAGCACCACAAGCAGCCCGGTACTCTGCCACTGTAGATGACAAGGCAATAGTTGGCTGACTCTTGTTGCTCCAAGAAATAGCTCTTGAGCCAAGGGTAAATCTGTAGCCTGATGTAGATCTCCTCGTGTTTGAATCTCCTCTCAAATCTGAGTCACTCCAACCTTGGAGTCTAACTCGTTCCTTCGTTCCCCCTCTAGTGTCATAGAAGAGTCCAAGATCCTTCATACCCTGCAGATACCGCAAGATCCGCAATCATGCGTCCCAATGAGTCTTCAAAGGTGTCTGCATGAATGAGCTCAACAACCCCACTGGAAAGCTCGAGTCCAATCTGGTGTTCAGCAACCAAATCAATGAACCAACAAGCTTCCAATGCGAGGCATCAATCTGCTCACAAGGATCATTAACTGTAAGTTTGGTATTCGGATCCATCGGTGAAGAAATTGGCGTGCAGTTCTCCATGCCAAAGGTCTCTAGCAACTCATGAACATACCATTGCTGAGAAACAAAGAACACCCCCTCTGGGTCCAATCCCAAAAAAGCCTAAGTCGGTCATCTCAAACTCCTTTGACAAGACAGCCTTCGTCACAGCTATGTGCTCCACATGACCGCCAATGAGAACAAGATCATTCACATAAAGGATAATCAAAGTGACCATACCGCGTTCCCGAAAGAGATACAAATTAGGATCTGCAACTGATCTCTGAAAACCTTTCCGTAGAAAGAAGGAATCAATCTTCTGATTCCAAGCCTCGGGAGCCCGCTTAAGACCATTCAAGGCTCTCAATAACCTGTAAACCATCCCCTTTGATCCCGGAACCTCAAAGCCTGGAGGTTGCTCAACATACACCTCCTCCTGCAAGTCACCATTACGAAACGCAGATTTTACATCCATCTGATACACCGGCCACCACCGCTGAGAAGAGGCAAGGGCAAGAACTGTCCGAATCGTGGTCATCCTCATTGTCGGTGCAAAGGTATCCTCATAGTCGATGCCAGGGGCTGAGCATAGGCCTTAGCCACAAGTCTGGCCTTGTGCTTGTCCACTGACCCATCAGACGTATACTTGGTCTTATAGACCCATTTTGATGCCTTCAGAACCAACTCCCAAGTATTATTCTTCTCAATGGCTTCAAGTTTCACTTGCATGGCTTTCCCCCAAATTTCCTGGGAAAGAGCTTCCTTAACGGAAGTGGGCTCTTTGTCCCGAGTGATACGAGACATCAAAGCATAGTTCACACGTAAAGGCTCCTCTGACTGACGAACGCAAGAACTGGAATGTCCCTGCCTGCTGCCAACATCTAGCAAGCCATCCACCATCCGGTCTCGAAAAGTCCGCCGCAGCATATCCACATTCAAGTGGCCATGACGAAATTGCCACAAATCACCTCACTGAGAACCTGTAAGAGAGAGTGCTAAGAGTCTGTAAATCCCTTTCTCCATTCCGCCTTCCCATACAACATGGTCAGTTGCTTTGTCCCAGAGAGCAACAAAATGCTCATCAAACTCCACCCGTATGCCAGTCTTGCAAACCTCATGCACTGCCATCGGGAATGATCTCCTCACTGCCCTCACTATGAATAGGGATAGTGGACTTGTCACCAATACTGTGTTCCTGTAATAACTCTCGGGAAGGAGTCATGTGCCTGGAAGCACCACTATCTAGAATCCACTCCCGAGTATCCCTAGTGGTAAGTCCAACGGCCTTCCTGCTCGAAGAAGATGAAACGCCGGTCTCGATAATCTCCAATGCACAAAAGTTGGAGTCTTCACGGTTACAGCTGAGGAATCTGCACCTTTCTCGGTGCTCCGTTGAGGACATTTCCTAAAATAGTGGCCTTTCTCGCCACAATGGTTACAGGTCTGCTCTGCCTGCAATGCATCGCGTTCCGAGTCAGGCTCCTGCTCAACAGACTTCGCCTGTGAAGACTTTCCTTTGCCCTTATTGTTGTTGCGGCCTTTCGACCACTGGCCAGTCAAGGCCTCAAAACCTCCGCCTTGTGGAGGATTCGTAAACCGCTCTTTCTGGTCCAAGACCATAAGCACAAGCTCCTCCCACGTGATGGTGCTGAGCCTCCCACTGGTGATCAAAGAAGAATAGAAAGCTGAATATTTAGAGGTCAGATGAGATAGCAAAGTGATGGCCATGTCCTCTGAAGATATCTCCTTCCCAGCCTGAAGAACCTCCTACTGAAGAGCCTGGAGTTTGTTTGCAGGATTCATCACTCGCATCTGCACTTCCAAGGAAATCCACTTCATGGGTGATACCCTGTTATACAGAGAAGCCAAGTGCTGCCAAATCCCTCGGGCCAGCATCGTGTTTGATATGATTAATCACCTGGGATATTAAGGAAGATGAAAGAACGCACACGGACATTGACACGATCCCATAACTGTGTCTGAGCCTCTCATTCTTTCCTAGTAGAAGGTAAAAGCTCCCCATCCTCCAACTCTAGCCGTGAAACACCAACAACAAGGAAATCGGCCAAGTCATAAGACTCCAAGACAGACTCCATCATTACCTTCCACATGCCAAGTCATAAGACTCCAAGACAAACTCCATCATTACCTTCCACATGCCATAATTGGTCCCGTCCAACTGTCAATCCACTAGGAATGTCGGGAGAGTGGGGATATCTTCACATGCTTCTCAGCCATCTCAAGCAAATCTGCCATCTCAAGAGTTCACAAGGTCTTGTGAAGGGAGGGTGGGTAGGAAAAAAATGAAGAAGAGGCTACAAACACCATGCAAGGTGGCTGTCCAACAGTGATGGCCGCCTTCTACCCGTTCTCCAAGTCCCGAACAGCCCAAGAATTCTCCAATCAGCACCAAAAAATAGAGTTCACAAGGTCTCGTGAAGGGAGGGTGGGTAGGAAAAAAAATGAAGAAGAGACTACAAACACCATGCAAGGTGGCTGTCCAACAGTGATGGCCGCCTTCTACCCGTACTCCAAGTCCCGAACAGCCCAAGAATTCTCCAATCTCTCCAAGACAGACTCCATCATTACCTTCCACATGCCATAATTGGTCCCGTCCAACTGTCAATCCACTAGGAATGTCGGGAGAGTGGGGATATCTTCACATGCTTCTCAGCCATCTCAAGCAAATCTGCCATCTCAAGAGTTCACAAGGTCTTGTGAAGGGAGGGTGGGTAGGAAAAAAAATGAAGAAGAGGCTACAAACACCATGCAAGGTGGCTGTCCAACAGTGATGGCCGCCTTCTACCCGTTCTCCAAGTCCCGAACAGCCCAAGAATTCTCCAATCAGCACCAAAAAATAGTAAACCCTCAAGCTCTCACTGTCTCCAAGCTTCAAGCCACCTGGGGCTCTGATACCATGTCGGAATGCACAGCGGAAAATGAGACAACTGCTATGAGAAAGAAAACGCACAAGTGTAGAGAGAGAGAAGCTGTGCTATATACAATCAAGATCCGGTACAAATGAAAGTGTGGTATTTATACCATCCTATGCTGCTGGTCGGCCAACCCAAAAACAACCAACAAGCTGCAGACATGTCCACGACTGGAATAAAACTAGTCGGCCAACACAACATGGAAGTTGGCCAAAAGAAAAATAGGTCAGCCAAGACCATATCAGTGGGCCAGCACAAGAAGTCTCCCACGACAAGCAAAAATTGGGAGAACAATGGAAAAATGAGAAAAAATGGAGACTATGAAACTCGCGGCGGGTGCCCGGGGGACTAGGGCCTTTTACACACTTGTTGATACCATCAATGCATATTAAAACATTTAAACATGGCCACAGCCTTAACACATATCCATCATCACTTTGCATAAAACATAAAGCTGGACAAAACATCCACAAATGCTGAAAATGGAGCTTGCACGTGTGACACCGCATAGAGGCCGGAATGGGACGACCCCCCCCCCCCCCCCTGGAGTATTTTATTACCCAAGGAGAATAATATCATGTACAAGCTTTGAGGGCCTTACTCTCCCCAAGGGAGATGCCGGATTATCCATATACAAATACCATAACACAGCCCAACACGAGGCAACCAAGCCGGAACATAGGCTATAGAAATGCTGAGCCAACAATATAATCCATATACCTCCGTGTGGGTACTGATTCTTCCCCAAAAACCACGGGTCTTCATGCAATAGAAAGGGTACAACAAGTACAACTCTCCATTCAGCCAGTACAACAAGGTACATTGGCTGGTACAGCCGGTACGGTGGCTGGTACAGCCGGTACAGCAAGTACAAAAGCTGGTACAGTCGGTACAATGGGTGGTACAGTAGGTACAAAAGCTGGTACAGCTAGTACAAGGGCTGGTGCAACAGGTGCGATGGCTGGTACAGCCGGTACAACGAGTACAGAAGCTGGTACAGCCGGTACAATGCGTGGTACAGCAAGTACAAAAGCTTCAGTATTTCTTCGCGATGGAAGCCTCCAAAACAGTCCCCAACAGCCGGTATTCTTCATGGGCAGCCTTCAAGAGAGAGAGAAAGAGAGTAGCCATCATTAGGGCAGCCTGTAACGGTGGTAGAGGCTAGTGTGCAGCAAGAGAGCCTCTCTTAATGAAGAGAGAGGACTCCAATTTATAGATTTGGGTCTCCCATGAGCTAAAATGGCAAGAGAAGGCTACGATGACAAGTGGAGAGCCACACAATAGCTGAAGTGACAAGTGTGAGGCCACCTGTCTCACTTTGATCCACTTTCTAACAAATGTCAGGCCACTTGTCTCACTTTGGTCCACCTCCTTGCCGCGTGTCCCAATCTAAGAGATGGGTCCTTCCATAAACTTTATCTCTAAAAATATCCCAACTGGTAGACATTCTGCTCATAGGCACTTTGCCAACTCTTGGTATCTGCTCAATTCCAAATGTAATGACGCGAACAGAATTTCCATCAGAGTCGGGCCAAAAATAGCAACTCTCCTAAATTTTAGGAGTGTGGTCCTTTGTATTCTAGGATAATCCCATTCGCTTATACTTTCCAAATATTTAAACATCCTGGAGTCCACCAGACCCCTTTCAGACTGGGAAATGTCCAGGCTGGTGACATCCTCCCCAACTTCTTAAAAGTTGTCCGCAACTTTAAGCTTCAAGTCATATATTCAAGATATAATCATGTCCCATCGATTGGGCGAGACGAGACAGTCTCAAAAATCCAATATAACTGAAGAATCCATGTTCCAAAGAAATGGATGAGACAAAAACAGTCCCATAAGTCTAGATATCATAATCATGTCCCAAGATAAATGGGCGAGACAAATCAATCCCATAAGCTAGATATCATAATCCATGTCCCAAGTAAATGGGCGAGACAAAACAGTCCTATAAGTCCAGATATCATAATCCATGTCCCAAGTAAATGGGCGAGACAAATCAATCCCATATGTCCAAATATCATAATCCATGTCCCAAGTAAATGGGCGAGACAAAATAAGTCTCTTGCCAACAAGACATCGGTCCACATGACCGTTGGCATAGACATAAGTCCTGTCATGTCCACTTTACCACTTGCACTCCGTGTTGGTACTCTAACCACACACCTTGGATGAGAGGGGGGCTCAAGTAACAAGATAAAACAATCACTCGCAGGCATAGATAACCTGGTGTTCCATAAGCATTTCTGCTACACATAGTTTTTAGGCATTTCGGCCACCAATAGTTTGTAGGCATTTCGGCCACCAACTCACACTACCCTCTCAAGTGCCCATGTTCCCTTCCATCTGCTCTCTATTGTTCCACCCACACATGGTAGAAACAATCTTCAAGAGAGCACGTAGGACAAGAGAACACTACACAGGGCATGTTGTGCTTGTCACTACCCTTTCAAGTGCCCATGTTCCCTTCCATCTGCTCTCTATTGTTCCACCCTCACATGGTAGAAACAATCTTCAAGAGAGCACGTAGGACAAGAGAACACTACATAGGGTATGTGAATCATGAGTTTCATAAGTCCAATGCATCCCAAACAAAGGGAGCCAAAAGGAATAATCCATAAACCTGAGGATAGATCCAAAGAAGTCCAAGAATCCATAGACCTATATACCATAATCCTTGTAGACCATAACTCTTACCACATACTCCGTGCTAACCACACACCTTGGAGTAGAGGTGGACTTTATCCATAAAAGCATCATATCCATGAGATATCCGAAGATTTCTTCTCTATAAACTCGGACAGATTCGTCCATAGAGAGCACGTAGGACAAGAGAACACTACACAAGGTATGTGAATCATGAGTTTCATAAGTCCAATGCATCCCAAATAAAGGGAGCCAAAAGGAATATTCCATAAACCGGAGGATAGATCCAAAGAAGTCCAAGAATCCATAGACCTGTATACCATAATCCTTGTATACCATAACTCTTACCACATACTCCGTGCTAACCACACACCTTGGAGTAGAGGTGGACTTTATCCATAAAAGCATCATATCCATGAGATATCCAAAGATTTCTTCTCTATAAACTCGGACAGATTTGTCCATAGAAATTGCTTGTGAAGCCCAATATCTATATAAATCTCATCCAAGAAAGAAATCTCCATGGATATAATCCATCCCAATAAAGGGAGCCATAAACAATGTTTCCCTGAAACCATCTCAAGGCAAACAATAACACCTTTCTCCTTGCATAGCTATACAAGGGTTAGTGAACATCAAAAACACTTCATAGTAAAATGGCAAAAGCACCAACTTTGCAAACTCAAAGTATACTTGGCTTTTCTTTGCCAGGTTGGTCATGAAGCCAAAAGAAATATCTCGTCACCATATCCTTAAGATATCCTGAGATATATCTCCATATAGCTTGCATGTAAGCTTGATAATGTAATCCAC
This sequence comes from Cibotium barometz, assembly GCF_041138505.1. Classification (NCBI taxonomy): domain Eukaryota; kingdom Viridiplantae; phylum Streptophyta; class Polypodiopsida; order Cyatheales; family Cibotiaceae; genus Cibotium; species Cibotium barometz. Next base: position 45,836,625 of record NC_141047.1, read on the forward strand.
GATATCCATATGGAAAGAGTGCTAAACGTGAGCACATAAAGCCAACTCCATACTTCCAAGATAAATTTTGTGATTTCATAAATCCTTAGACCATATTGCTCATGCTCTTGTTTCATAGGCTGTGAAGTGGCTGGCCATGCTTAATAGCAATGATGGTAGTGTGGTCCCCACTTGAGATCTTTTCTCTTCCTTATTGATAGAAGGAAGCCTCCGCTTCCAAGAAAGCCTATGCTCTGATACCAATGAAACTCGCGGCGGGTGCCCGAGGGACTAGGGCCTTTTACACACTTGTTGATACCATCAATGCATATTAACACATTTAAACATGGCCACAGCCTTAACACATATCCATCATCACTTTGCATAAAACATAAAGTTGGACAAAACATCCACAAATGCTGAAAATGGAGCTTGCACGTGTGACACCACATAGAGGCCGGAATGGGCCGACCCCCCTCTTATAGTATTTTATTACCCAAGGAGAATAATATCATGTACAAGCTTTGAGGGCCTTACTCTCCCCACGGGAGATGCCGGATTATCCATATACAAATGTCATAACACAACCCAACACGAGGCAACCAAGCCGGAACATAGGCTGTAGAAATGTCGAGCCAACAATATAATCCATATACCTCCGTGTGGGTACTGATTCTTTCCCAAAAACCATGGGTCTTCATGCAATAGAAAGGGTACAACAAGTACAACTCTCCATTCAGTCGGTACAACCAGTACAATGGCTGGTACAGTCGGTATAATGACTGGTATAGTCGGTACGATGGCTGGTACAGCAAGTACAGTAAGTACAAAAGCTGGTACAGCTTGTACAATGGGTGGTACAGCAAGTACAAAAGCTGGTACAGCCAGTGCAAGGGCTGGTACAGCCGATACGGTGGCTGGTACAGTCGATACGGTGGCTGGTACAACATGTACAGCAAGTACAGAAGGTGGTATAGCCGGTACAATGGGTGGTACAACAAGTACAAAAGCTTCAGTATTTCTTCACGATGGAAGTCTCCAAAACAGTCCCCAACAGCCGGTATTCTTCATGGGCAACCTTCAAGAGAGTAGCCATCATTAGGGCAGCCTGTAACGGTGGTAGAGGCTAGTGTGCAGAAAGAGAGCCTCTCTTAATGAAGAGAGGGCTCCAATTTATAGATTTGGGTCTCCCATGAGCTAAAATGGCAAGAGAAGGCTACGATGACAAGTGGAGAGCCACACAATAGCTAAAGTGACAAGTGTGAGGCCACTTGTCTCATTTTGATTCACTTTCTAACAAATGTCAAGTCATACCCTACTTAGAGCGAGGAGGCTTGTCTTTGGGTAGACTGATGTAGGCATAGTCATGTGCGGTCAACCTCTTATATCAGGCTCGACAAGAGAGTTCGCGTGTTGGCACACTATATTCTTGTGTATCACGTGTTGTAGTTTAGAGCCCAAATCACCATGGCTATTGAATGTCTTCTCAAGCATCTCCACCTTTGCTCCCAAGGGGGGTTTGTTAAGATTCGGAGTCTCATATGTCTATGTCCCCTCCTATGTGTGAACCCCTATTTGTGTGCGTATATGTATGTGTGAACAGCCTCTATAGGGTTATTGTTCTTGTATGTGTGTGTGAACACTCACTTATCATTTGTGAGTAAGCAAACATGTATGAATCCACTCTTAAGAGTGGTTAGGATCATATCTAGATATTATACCTGTCTAACATAAGCAGAGATGTCATCCAATCTAATCCAGATGTCTAAGGCTATAAAAGCATTGTACTTGGTGAAACTTCAATCACATCAATTCAATCAAATCATCATTGAAACGTGCAACACTCTGAGCACTGTTTTTCTCTCTCTAGCTCTCTCCCTTTCTCTCTCTACACACACACACACCCATGGATATCTTCCATCCACCTTAGCTTACCTGCACCTATGTAAACCCTAACCCTAAAACAACAACAATGTCAAGTGTGCTATTTACGCGGTGTCCAAGCCCACGTAAGATCGTCTCCCTACTAAGGAGAGGGAAACAACCAGGCTCTAATACCAATGTAACTTGTAAGTAACCCCGTTGGGTGTGACCGTTGGGTGTGAGCACGTATTGGACATTGTCTCGTAAATAACAATCATTTAAAACACTTTATGAAATGGAAACAACATAAAACATAGACAAAGCTGAAAAATAAAATATGCTCAAAGACACCACACTAGGACCAGATCCCAAGCCGACCCTCTCTCGCCCCCCCACCACCACCACCACTACCACCACCACGTATCAAGTATATTATTGGAATATTTTATTTGTACAATGTTCCACAGGCTATGCTTGCCAGATTTGCCGTAAACAAAAGATGAATACAAAACCAAACAAATTGGTTGGAGAAGAATCCATTGATGAAGACTCCTTCAACAATTCCTTGTCTCCATGCAAACGGGTCATTGGTGTTCCGGGTCCACACACGGCTCTGGTGTGACCGTACTAGCACTTGGCTTGCACTCTCACAACATAGGAATGCTGAAAAACAAAGGATTGGCGCCCGTAGACACTCCTGGGCACGATACCAAGCAACAGCGCAAAGTTGTTGTCGACGTTGGAGCGCGACGAGAGCAACCAGCTGGACTTACGTGCCTCCCACAAGCTCAAACGTAGGCCGTGGGGAACAACACCAAAATCAATGTCCACCACCAAGATAATTCACGGCCAGCAACACAACATCTCGACCAACATTGAGAAACCACGTAGGCAGTCCGTGCAGGTCATACTGTTGTACAGCCTGATGACATGGCAACCATACAGCCTTGTCAAGTCGGCCTATAGATTTGCGCGCGTGTTGGAGTGGAGAAGGTCACTTACAGCTTGTTGATCACGGGTATGGCCTCGGAATCCCAAATGGATGAGTGTAGCACCTTCTATGAGCAAAAACGAGGGAGAGGTAAGAGTGCAGGAGAAGGTGACGATTTGCTTCAGGGAGGAGAGAGGAAGCCCACGACCATGCAAAGTAGGTGGCCAACTACTTTAGCCACCCACATGTGGGCTTTTCCACCCACATAGGCCACAAAAGTGCCCAACAGGCCCACATGGTTGGGCCCCGGGTACTTGGTAAAAATGTCCACCCACTTTTAATGAATGTGAACCCGCAAAGATTTTAAACATTACAAAGAATTTTAATAAATTAATACAAGGGTGTTGAGTGCACTTTACCACCTATTCACACGCCACAAAACATGTCAAAATACACAGCAATCACAAGGTTCACGGGAAGGCATCTCAGGCCCGTGCACTAGACATTCAAACACACGAAAACAGTTCACGCGAAGACAGCTTCTAACATGCAAACATGTATGCATGTGAACAAATCTCCCAGTCATGGAACAAGTATAGCACTAACATTTCTAGGCACAAAGTCTAGCACATCGGAAAGCGTGGAACTGGGATCCCAGGCGTTCGGATCCACACACTGGCCACTGACAAGCGTAAAGAACCGGGATCCTGGACACTCCGATCCACACTGGCCACAAACAGATGCAAAATTGGAGAGGACAATTTAGGTGGCCAAATGGTGGCACGCACACCTTTTTAGGGGCTTTCGGTGCCTGGTCCACCACGACCATTAGTTAGACTGGTCTGACCAGCCCTTGCAGCCCTATATACAGGGCAATTGGACCCAGTTCTTCCCCAAAGATGAAAACGCAGGTCCAGTCCGAGCAGCATTCAGCCTCACCTTTTGTACTCATTCATCTGCAGCAATAAAGCAAATACTCCATCCGTGGGACCCAACCTGATGCACTGTGCAGTATATAACGTCTCTCTCTTTCATGAAAGTACATGAACTTTCTATCTGCAAACTAACAAGAAGGTCCAAAGACTTCCACGTATGTAACAACATACATGCCAAGTACATGAGAAGTACTTACTGTTACGTGCATGATGCGCATGCATATGTGTGCATGCATGCACCTGTGCATGTGCATGAGCATGTGTGAGAGTCTTAAGTTCTTTTGTTTGCAAAGATAGGACATACGTGCATGCACGTGTGCATGCATATGTGCATGTGTGAGAGTCTTAAGTTCTGCATGCCTGCATGTTTGAGTTATTTTGATTAAATAAATATGCGTGTGCGTGGTGCATGCACACCTGCATGCCTGCCAATGTGCAGCTATTGAAAACAGGGATTTCGCTTCAGAGGTGACATCAAACCTGGGAGATGACGACCAGCTGCTCATCCTCTGTTTGGGCCATGGAATGTAGCAGCTTGTCAAGTAGTTTCACAGGAGCATCATAATCATAATCCTTGCCATACTACAAGCATCACGAGACTAAAATTGGTCATCTGAAAAACAAGGTTTCTGTTTCAAGAGTATATGCATACAATGTCCACTTCTTCAGGTCCCCTTTGACAAACCTACCTCTGAACGGAGATAGGGCACCGAGACTGCAGCAAAAACGATACCCGCCAAGATGTAGTAGGACGGGGGCCGGCCCTTTATGTGTGCCGGAACTAGACGTTTATGGTTTTCAAGCTTTACATTGAACTCCAAAAACTTGGTCTCTCTAAGGATTTTGACCCTTGCTTGCTCTCCGGTATACTTTTGTGACACAAGGTAGCTGAATCCAATCCTTTCTCCATGGCGGAAAGGAACTGCAAATACACCAAAGGTGAAAGTAAAGTAAGAGCTGTACTGCCCAAGCTAGAAATCTTAATACCCCAAAGACAAAGCACACTTTGATACCATCCAAACAGACCTGTGCCATCATTAGCTATATCGATATCATCAAAACTCAGAAGAATATCTGATGATTGCAAGTACTTCGCTGCAGGAGCCGTTGGCTCAACCCTCCTAACCCGTACCCCCTTTTGGTGAGGCTCCATGCCAAGTGCTTTTCTCAGATCTGGATTCTCAATTTTTTGCCAGTCTATTCCAAGTATAGGAAACCCTGTATAACAACAAAAACACTTATCAAGCTTTACAAATAATCCCACCACACTTAAGGCAGAAATAGCAACTATGGCAGAAGATAAAACCCAACCTGTATAGTCTCCATTGCGCTCGTAATCGTTAATAAAATGACTAATAACAGGCGTGGGAATCACATATCCAATGTTTTCGGCATCTTCGTGTTTCAGAGATTGGAATGCAATGCCCACACATTGACCTTTAGCGTTGAAAGCAGGACCCCCTGAGTTCCCAGCATTTATAGCTGCATCAATCTGCATACAGAAACACATCTTTGTGCATATGCGTGCTTCTATTACAATTTCATTGGCGATATTTCATACCAGCATATCATATATTGCACAGTGAACCCAGTTAATTGCTAGTCCACTAAAGTTTTTTTTTACCTTTGAAAAGGCTTGCTAGTCCACTAAAGTTTTTTTTACCTTTGAAAAGGCACTGAAAAGGCACCTTTGGTCTCCCCATTAGCGCCCCCCCACCCCCCTCCCCCAAACCTCCAACCAGATACTTACGTGAGGGCACTTCTTTAGCAGCTTTCCAGCCCATCTACACTGCTTTCAATCACATAAACTACTTCTTATTGCTCTTGTTCCATGTTGTCTCTTGCCCCTGCTGCCATGGCATATGCCTAATGTCTCACGATGAAACATCTCCTTCCTTAGTGTGCAGCCCTCAAGAACTACCCGTCTTCATCATTCACTCATTGGCCTCTTTCCTCCCTTTCAGAGTCCACGGTAGGGCCTTTTGTTCTCAGCCCATCTAGTCCTAGCTCTTAAGCATGTCTGCATACATTTGAAGAAGTGATGCATGGGACATCATCCCTTCCTCTTCATCTTCCTCCCTCGATAGAGCCAAGAAAGAGCCCTTCACGTGCTTTAGTAGCTTACTCCCAAGCTATGAGAGCCAAATAATGGTGCGCAGATCCTGAATTGGCATCCACATACCAACAGAAGCACAGTCAAGTCCATGGGACCCTCACATTACAGCAAGCCGTTAACTCGCAACTAACTTGGATTGCTTCATCTTTTGATACAGGTGGCACACTCGTTTGCAGGCCTGCATTGTTGAAACTAGGCACGCTTGGAATCAAAACACTCAGATGCTATGCAATATGGAAAAAAAAATACTAGGGAAAAACCGGCAATATACTGCTGACAAGGTGCACAGCCTTAAACCAGTACAAATTAATACATATGTGCATTATTTTGAGGCTTCTCTCCCCATTATGATGGCAAACCCAAAAAAAGGAGAGTAATATAGACACCAAGTAAACCAAATATTTGGCCCTTGTCCCAAAATACAAGAATAGGCTGGTACCTCTGTAACCATTGGCCATCACTCTAGGACACAAGGATCAATCAGATATTGCATGAAAGGAGCTTCACATGCTTGCTGCTCACAAGCATGCAAGTTCATAAATGGATGGGTCATGAAAATCTACAACCAGCAATTCAGTCCCTAGGTGAAGTCCATCCTTACAGACCCAAGTTCCAAAATCCAAAAATAGGCTGCTACTTCTGTAGCCATTGGCCATCACTCTAGTACACAAGGACCTATAGGATATTGCATGTAAGGAGCTCATGTGCTTGCTGCTCACAAGCATGCACGTTCATAAATGGATGGGCCATGAAAATCCACAACCAGCAATTCAGTCCCTCGGTGAAGTCCACCCTTAGAGACCCAAGTGCAACTTCATAGCATGGGACATTGTGCACACCACATGTATGAGTGCAAAAGATTGACATGTCACCTACACCACCCACAGACGATTGACGATTGGGCATATCTCCATTCAATGAGAGTGAATCTATAGTGGCTCAAGAGTGCCACTACACTTTGAAGCATGCACATTAATTGCAATTGAGACACACGACACAATGGAAATAAGCTTGCCAATTTCAAAGAAGATTATAAGCAAAAAGCCACTAGCCTGATAAATGGAAATCTGACCATTAAAAGCTCATGTAAATGGAAGCTTACCTGTACTCCCAAAAGTTCAGTCGCTCCATGCACATAGGATGTAACTTCAATCCTCGACACCACTCCACTTGTTACTGAGATTGTATCACCACCTATAGGGTAGCCCACAACAGTGACAGCATCTTGCAAGCTTGGTAGAGCCCCAAATTCCACAGGAGAAACCCCTTCCCAAAACTCCTCACTGCTAACTGTCAACAAGGCTGCAAACAAGAAGGCAATTAGAGCCAGATTGAAAGGCTTGGCATTGGCAAAAGTTATGCATAAAGGAGAGGAGAAAGTGACTGCCACTGTCCGTTACACTGCTCATTCTAAGCGTGGCTTCACAAAGACGGCACCAACTGAGCCCACCATGCAATTAAGTGCCTCCTAGAGCCATCCATCTCACAGACAAAGATGCCCTCCATCAGATCTTGTCGGCATGGGCGATAAACGTGTCAAGCACCCCAAAGACGAAACAGGTCTTGCATGTTCGAATAACAGGTCCACCACTATTCTTTGAGCATTTCACAGCTCCATAATGCTTCTATTAATGTTTGAAGTAATAGTTAAGGAGTCCCAAATCTCCATGGATGATCACCAGGAACTGCTCCCTGCTCTGCAGCCTCCCAATATAGAATTGGCCTTGCCTGCTTTGGGCGTGAATGCAGGGCCGGGAGCTGTTCCCTGCAGTTTAGTTTGGCACACTAAACAAAAACTTATTCGAGAAGAAGCCGGTAAGAGTGACAGATGTTGGGGGGAAGGTAAACACTGGGACTGGCACTTTCAAAGAGATGTAAAATACATACCAATGTCACACTCGGTTCCAATTGCTAGCACTGTGGCAAGGAATTTGGTATCAGAGCCACGCCTCTTGACCTTGACTTGAGTGTGATGCTCCACAGAATGGGCATTTGTCAGCACCCTTCGACCACTGATAATAAAGCCACTACTGTTGGAGCTGAACTGGCGTTTCATCTGCCAGGGCAAGGAGAAATTCGGTTCTGTGTGGACACAGAAGACTTTCACCACAGCATCCATGAAAGGGGAATGCTTGACAACTTCCTCCATCATCAGATCTGCATGCCCTAGGGGAACTGTTGGCAACCCTACCAGACAAGGGGACTGTGTTGTGGCTTCAAGATACCTCCTGCTTCGCGGAAGGGCAGCCCTTTCAACAGAACGCTCAAGCTTCCCCTGCATTTTCTTCACGTCTTTTCCTGCTATGTCATTACCATGGTCATGCCCTGTTCCAGGGATGGTCCGCTTAGGGGGGCGCCCTCGCTGCTTGATCCTACCCATGGCTGAGTCTCTATCGTGGAATTCTATATCCTCCGGTGAGGTTTCTCCTGCATTACTCCCATTCACATCTACCTTCACATCTGGAGATGAGAAGCCAGCCCCTCCTCCTTTGCGAGAGTTAGGGTTAGAGCTCAGGCTAGGGTCCTTGCGAGGTCTGCCTCGCTTCCTTTTCCCTGCTGTGCTAGAGTTAGGGTTAGGGCTCAGGCTAGGGTCCTTGTGCGGTCTGCCTCGCTTCCTTGCCACTGCTTTGGGAGAATTAGGGTTAGGGCTCAGGCTAGGGTCCTTGCGAGGTCTGCCTCGCTTCCTTGCCACTGCTTTGGGAGAATTAGGGTTAGGGTTCAGGCTAGGGTCCTTGCGAGGTCTGCCTGGCTTTCTTTTTGTTGAAGTGTCCAGTGACGATGTCACCTGCTTATCCTCTGATTCCATTTCGCAACTTCAACCTGTCAAACAAGCCAACAACAGATGCGGTGAACAAACAAAATACTTGCCCAGAATTATCTTTCCACCATAGTCAGCAATTCTAGCTAAATGCAAACCCGGAATTCCAACAAAATGCGATATACATCCACAAAAATTGCACGTAGTCTCTGCACCAGAGTCTGCAAGCCCTAAATTCTGCTCTCGAAACGAAAACCCTAAATTGTCCCTAAATTAGCCAACAAGATGAGACACATTGCACCTGCTCCAGAGTCTGCAAAACACCCTTAATTGCCCAACAAGGTGGGTTCCAGCGCAGAATCTCTGCGTCAGAGCCTGCAAAACCTAAATTCTGCTTTCAAAATTAAAACCCTAAACCGCTTACCTGAGTGAGAGCGAAGCAGTCCACTCGATGCTGCACGTACTTGCTTGTGAACAAAATAAGAAAAAGGGCGGCAAGCCAAGTGAGCTTTGTACTCGGAGCTTTAAAGGAATGCGGCTTGTCTCACCGCAGGGGCCAGGGCCAAGCTGAAGATGGCGTTACTAAGATTATTACACTGATTATGGTTATATTGAATATAAACATAGCCGTTGTCGAGATGATGGCTCAAGAGGCCTTAAATTTAACAATGGTTGCAACCATGAAACCCTATTAAATCACTAAAGCTTCAAAATAAGCCTAGCTCTCTCACTCTTCATTCATTAGAGTCCACACTTCCATGCCTAGAGTAAACATCACCCTTGTGAGTCGCCCCTTTACACTATGACTCACAAGTCATGAGTCACCTGCCCTCATGTAAACGTACTGACATGGCACACATGTAGGCTATGAGTCGTGACCTAGCACCTGTAGGCTTTCTTGATATGCACATGTTGAACAGTGAACATCCCCTCACCCATGGCTTGCTGCACTATTGAAACCTAGTGCATGCAAGCTACGGCCTTCTGTTGTGATTTTTCGTTTCAAGGAGGTTTTCACATGGCTACTATCACCCGTCGTGGTAGCTGGGTTGGGTTGCTAAGAGGACACATGCTCAGACTTGGTGCAAGTTATAGACTTCTGTTTGCGAACGTTGCAAGCTTATGTTTCTAGGAGGCACTACGCGCATTGAGACTTGGTGTGAGCAACAAGCTATGGCCTTCTAAGGGCAAGCAAAGCATGGACATGTGCTAAGACCTAGTGTGAGCAGCAACAAGAAGCTATGGGCTTTTGTTGCGAGTGTATGAGGTAATTTTCTTACTCGGTATCATCTTAAGATATATTGTTAATGCATAGTAGTCCTAGAAGTGTAATTCTCTAATTTACACTGAATGTGTATTTTGTAAGGAAAAATGAGTCAATGAACGCTATTTCAAATGCTGCAAAACCTCATAACAAGTCTAGAGAAGAGTGGTGCATAAACTATACACCACATTCTTATGATGTTGGGGAAGATGACTTTGAAATTGAAAGCGATAAAGATGATCTAAATGACGATGTGGAAATGTTTGGAATGCCTGACAGTTCATCGTCTTCTAATAGAGTAGATGAGCAAGAACGTTCAAATAAGGAAAATCGCTTGCAAAAAATTAGGAAAGAGTGGGAGTCAAAATTCAACTTTCCAAAATTGATTGTGTATGGAGAGGAAGAAAGTATGAAATGTGTGTGGCATGAGAAATACAAAATAAAGGGACCATGGTGAAAAGGATGTTTGGTGCCATTCAGAAATATATGCACTCAAAAGAACACAAATTTGCACATAGGAAATGGTGTAGTGAAAATGACCAAAAAAAATGCCACAACATGTTGTTATGAAGGATAGAAGAAAAAGTATAGTCATAACTTGCATAAAATTGGTGTATTTCATGATTGCTAAAGAAAACTTGCTAAATTGATGTATTTCATTGTTGTTAAAGAAAACTTAGTACTCATCAAGTATGAAAATTTATGTAGTTTAGCATATGCACTTGAAGTAGATACAATGCCATGGAGAAAGGATTATTCTTCCTACACCAATATGATGGCAGGTAAAGAATCTGTGTTTTCTATCTCCAAATATTTGGAAGATTTACAACTTAAGCAACACTTGGCAAGTCCTTTTTATGCTCTCATGGTGAATGAAACAACTAATGGAGCACTAGAGAAACATCTCATTGTTTATGTTTCATTTTTGTCTAGTAATGGAAGAGGCATGTGCAACATGGAGTTTGCAAAGTTAATCATGGTTGATGATGGATGTACGCAAACTAAAATTCAATGTAATCTCAAGGTATTGAATGCAAAAGGGCTTTGGCAACAGCATTAGTGGGCATATCCATAGATGATTGTAAAGTTAACATGTGAAACTCCTCGTCTCATTAGTGTCCATTATGTAGTGCATAGAGAATCTTTGGCTGTGCTTGATGCATCAAAATTTGCTCCTTGCATATTACATATCGATAAGATTGTTAATAATGTTTACTCCTGGATTAATGCATCTAGTTTGAGACATACAGATTTTTAAAACCTTCTTTTTGTGAAATGAATATTCAAATGGAGCTTTTACAAATACATGATATGCGATGGTTAGCTAGAGGATGTGTCAGATTGTCGAAATTGATGCCTGCTTTCTTAGAATTTTGAATGGAGGGAGCACCTTCTTGGTATGAGAAATTGTGAATATATAAGGTTTTATTTTGCATCTACATGCTTGCTAATGTATTACATGACTTGGACATCTTGAACAAAAAGTTTCAAGAAGATATTATCTTTCAGCACATGCATTGAAGTGACGTTGTCATCACTAAGGCAAGAGGTTATCTTTCAGCACATGCGTTGAAGTGACTTTGTCATCACTAAGGAGGAAATTTTTGCAAGAGGGTTTTTCCATTGTACTTGAAAATGGCATATTGTGACATACAAATGATCAAGGTAAGAAATATGCACATAGACTTATGTACTTAAGTCTAGTACATAAGTATATGTACTTGACTTAGACTTATGTACTATGGCTTTCCTAGTAAAGATAAGAAAGGCATTGCAGTGGAGACTAAGGGAGGAGATATTGACGCATGTTTAACTTTGGCTAAAGGTTTTGTGCAAAAGGTTGTGGATTGTATTAATGAAAGGTTTCCAAATATATACTTCTTCAATGCAACCAAACTGTTTAGTCCTCAATACTATCCACATGCTCTAAAACTAAGAGAGGAGAAAATCTCTCTTTGGTTGAATAGACTATTAGAGAAATTTGGAGGAGAACGGCTCTTCGGTTGAATAGACTATCAGAGAAATTTAGAGGATAAGGTCATGTGGTGGATGCTCATCAAGGATGCAAAAATAAGTTAAACACATTTGTGGATTAATATGTACTTGGGATGTGAAGGAATGGCTTTGAAGGAGGCACAGTGCATGTATTTTCTTATACTTCACATTGGCATGAAACATTTCTAAACTTGATGAAGTTATGGCAGGTTGCTCTAGTTCTTCCCATTTTATCCATTCCTTTGTGAAAGAGGCATATCTAAACTTGATGAAGTTATGGCAGGTTGCTCTAGTTCTTCCCATTTTATCCATTCCTTTGTGAAAGAGGCATATCTAAACAAAATATCATCAAAGATGATCGTACTCAATGCTTGAAAGTTTATATCGTATAGAAGCACTAACAAGGATCTTATTGCTTGGATCAGAATTGGCAAATATTGATTGAGAGAAGGTCTATGAAAATTGGGAGCTTGTAAAAGCAATAAGAATATGCGATCTATAAATATTTCGACAAGGGGAATTTTTTTGGGAACGAGGTGTTTGAAATCATTCTTCACTTCAAAAAGTTAAGTGTATTTGTATTTCCTTCTTCTTTATTATTATGTAATTCTTTAAAAATTTATATATGTTTGTATTTCCTTCTTCTTTAATATTGTGTAATTCATTCTTCACTTTAAATTTTGATGTGTATTTGTATTTCCTTCTTCTTTGTTATTGTGCAATTCATGTAAATGTGTACTTGAATACCCATGCATGTTTTACCCAAGAACCAAAAAAATATTATTTGAAGTCTTAAATCGATAGCAAAGTGGCTTATGCCCGAGTTAAAGTTGAAAAGTTGCATAAAAAATTAAATGAAACCTTGGCTTGGCCTTCAAATTAAGGCTTGTGGACCAAGCCCAATGTGCGCTTTATAGGAGCTATGGACACAATGGTCAGTTGGCCACATCATATTGGTGGCTAGTTGTTGGGATGCAAGCTCATAGCAGTGGCCGCTGCATGGCCTCAACCCGAGTGGGTCATCACACTGATGGCTTGGTGTGTTGGGCCGCAAGCTTATGCACCGGTCGTGTGGCCTTAGCCTTCCTATGCCATAGTTGAACTTCACCTATAAACCTTATTTTGGAATTGATGAAAACATCGCATCCCTCTATTGATGCACTAACATTAAATGCATTGTTCATTTAGAGAAGCAACCATTGATTTGAAGTATCAAAAACAAGTAATTATAAATGTGATCCTTGTACTATTTGCCAAGGATATCTTTATGTTTGTGCATCCCGATAAGTGTCTCCAAGTCATGAGGTACATGTATCACAAAAGAAATAAAACGTGGTTAACGTGAAAGAAATATCAAGTTTTTAAATTTTAAAAACTTGAAAGAAATATCAAGTTTTTAAATTTTAAAAATAGAGTGTCCAATAAAAGTGGGTGGATACAAGGAAGATTAGCATGGCCCTTCATACTTTCAAATTCTTTCAGTGCACATTAAGATCATACTTTATTTTAGCCCATGTATGAAAAATATCTAAGGGCACTCTTGCTCCCTAAAAATAAAATCTAAGGGCATGCTTCCTTTCTAAAATATCTAAGGGCGCACTTCCTCTATGATAAAATTAAGGGCATGCTTCCTCTCCAAAATAAAATCCAAGAACATACCCTTCTCTTGTGTAGTCAATGGTTGATGATCTATTACAACCTTAACATTTTGGTTGTGCAGCCATGCTAAACATGAAGTTAAGATAATGAAAAGTAGAACAATCACCATGAAAGCTTGCATGTAATTAAGATGACAATCACATACAAATCCATGATGCCTAACTGGTTTAGTCTCTCACCAAGGGGATGGAATTAGCTTTCCATAAGCTAAATTTGCGTAAGACAAAGGCTCTAAGATTGCCCAAAGGTTCAAAAGGTCAAAAGATATCAAAATATCATTCAAAGGTACAAAGTACATAGGCCATCATGTGCCTTTTATATTTCCAAGGCCACATGTGCCCTAATCCCATATGCATAAACATGCCCTAAGTCCCATGTACCTAGGCCCATGCCCCATGTGCATGTGTACCTTTAACTTCATTACAAAACCATAGTCCCTAGACTTGACTAATAAAGTTACAATTTTATCACGTAGGCTGTAATGCCTGTGAACCGACGGCAGACCGGATGGCCATGTCTGGGGTTCAGTGGGAGAGGACGTCCATGCGGAGTCATGGGCGGCCAGGTAGTGTGGACGACAGGCCACACACTATATAGCCTGGGGGATGAGGGGCAATCCTCATTCTTCCTCTATGGCTGGGTGGTGAGCCAGAGGCCGTCCCCTCTCGTGGTAACGCCCGTAGCGGCGTTACGGGAATGTAACACTGGTATCAGAGCGTGGTTCGATGGGATTGTCAGAGTCCGCGCGTGACCGGGGGACCGGAGCCCACTCGATGGTTTTCAACCATTCATCTCCTTATCCTTATCTCCAATGGAGTGTGTGGAGGGAGGCGGCCAAGGAAGAATGGAAGGGAAGAACTCTCTCTCTCTCTTTCTCCCCGTCACACACAGCAAATTGCAAGTAAGAGCTCGTTTTTTCTCTGCGTTGAAGCTTTATGCAAAATAAATTTTGTTTGATAATGAAGCTTGTTTGCGAAGAAGTCGTTGAAGCTTGTCTGAACGAAAGCGTTTCGAAGGCAACGTTTTGTGTGTGGGAGACGTGGGGCGAAGAGCACAATTGTGTGTTGGGGGGGGCGAAGAACAGCCTCACTACGCAGACTAGCCCCACTAGCCCCACGGCCGCGTTGAAGAGCCTAGGGGGGGCTTGCCTTGGAAACGTGAAGACAGCCCACGAATGAAAGCTCAAACGCATGATGTGGGGCGAGAGAATCGTTTGCACCATTTTTATGCGTCGTTTGTGTGGGCGAAGAGCTGCGTGAAAAGAAGCGCTGGAGAAGACCGCTGTCCTGCTGGAGTTTGAGGAGGGGCGAAACGACGAGCCCATGTGCGTCTAAGAAGGGGCGGCCAGCCCAGCCCGGTGGCCAGCCCAACGGGCGGCCATGCCAGCGGGGCGGGCGGCCAGCCAAACGGCGAGCCAGGCGGACGCTCCCCACGGGCGGGCGGGCGGTCACGCCCAAGCGACGCTGGCCCGTTTTTTTTTTTTAAGGCTCCCCACGGGCGGGCGGGCGACCACGCCCAAGCGGCGAGGGTCGGCCCGGCCCGTTATTTTTTTTTTTAAAAAAAAGCTCCCCACGGGCGGGCGGGCGGCCACGCCCAAGCGGCGAGGGTCGGCCCAGCCCGTTATTTTTTTTTTTAAAAAAGGTCTTTCCAAAGAACGGTACACCCCACGAAACAAACCCAACACAGCCGTCGCACCGTGTGGCCGTAGTGCCCGTTTTCCACGAAAGAGACCCACCGCACACGGCCGTAGCGCGGCGTGCTAAGAGAGAGACAAAACCCACGGTCGTAGTGCCGAGTCCTTCGAGAGAGAGCCGTTCTATGGCCGTTGTGCCTAGTGAACACGTCTATGGCCGTAGCGCCTCGAGAGTAGCACATGTAGAGATCACACATTTGGTTCAAAGAGACTAAATTTAAGCTGAGCATAGACTTAGTATTGACCATCAGTCACGTAGTTTGGCTATAGTGTAAATCTAAAACTGCGGTGTGTTTTACTTGGGCTAAGAGGACCAGCAATGGCGTCAGTTGTGCCCAAATTAGACGAAGTGCTTATCACGAGAAATCAAGGTAAGCCTAATTGAGCCGTAGTGCTCATAACCCTTCACAATCTTTTAATAGTTGCTAGAAGATTGTGATAAACTTTGGCAAATGAGAACCATGTACAAGCGTAGTCTTGATGTGGTTATGCCTTGTGTCCAAACAAGTTGCTTACTGCTTGTAGCAACAAGAGAGCCTTGGCCCGTAGAGGCAAGCTGGCCCTTGTCGGTAGTAACAAAATAGTGTCACTACTTGGGCCTAGAGATTAGTGACTAGTTTGATTTAGTCACGTGATTGCCTGGTAAAAGTAATCCCTAAGGTGTGTATTACTTGGGATAAAGGGGCGACCAGTGCTGCTAGCAGTACTCAATTGAATGGTTTATCTAGGAGTACTAATCTGAGGGATTAGCATACGCCTAGATAATAATAGCAGATTTAGGATTGATTTGTAGAAATCAAAGGTAAATCTGAAGGGGTAAATCTGAAGGGGTATAGTCTTGAGATGTAATGCTCAATGCCCTTATAGAAGTTGATCGAAGAGAACTGTTCTTAAACTTATTAGCATGGTTTTCTCTTTTTTTTTATTGCCATGCGTTGACATCCCACTGCTCGAGAATTTGTGGTGATCTTTCGAGGGGGGAAAGAGCCTTTTTATATGTCACATCAATTGGTTTGGTGGTAATTTGATGGTATGGGACATCAAATTCTCACGGAATCGATTGTAGTCTTGGTGGAATGGGACGCTAAGGCTTGTGCATGTAACTTGACTCTTTGGCAGGTCTGTATGTACACTTGTCTGTAGTGATAAAGTGTGCAAGATAAAATTTGAACTTTGAAAATTACCAAATATAGCCATAAGTTGGGATAAAACCCAGTTACAGAGTTCGGAGAAGGTCTAGGTAGCAAGACCATGATTGTGTACTAGTGCTAACAGAGTGATTTAGTTCCGGAGTGATCTAAATCTAGAGGTTAGCAGTAAGACTAGTTTGGTTGGACAGTTTCATGCATGGGGGACGCCCTATAACATTTTGCAAGCGTAGTCTTGCCTATGTTCAACATAAGTGTGCGATTGTGAGCACATTTTAGTTGCTACCATATGAATTTGGAAAATATATTACTTTCCTACATACGCAATTGTAATATTGCATGACAGGCTATTTTGCTTACAAAGTTCATGTGCGTGTAAACCCTGTAAGTCGTATGACCCCTGGGAAATGAGTGGAGCATTTCTAGGATTTAATAAGGTTTTACATGGCAATAGTGAGTAGTATCTCACTCCAGAAGAGCCTGGTTGTTGTTAGTATCGGATCCGACATATGAAGTGTACATAAACTTGGGCTGAGTTAGGATAGAAGACTAAGCCGGAGAGCTTAGTGGTAAATCCTACTGTATCTGGTGAGTTTTGACTTAACCGGAGTGTTAAGAAGTAAACTCAAAGTCTGGGGCTGAACTGGAGTGTTCGGAGGCAGACATATCTTTTGTAAATCGGAGAATTTAGCAATAGATGAGCTTGGGGTGAACCATGGTACCCAGGAAAAAAGCTCTTCACACTAAAATAGTGCACAATAATTTTAGGGTGATAAAAATTCATCGCAGGAATGTTTTACAACTTTCCATAGATGATAGATGATAGATGAAGACCATGTACTTTACGGAGTTAAAAATTCATCGCAGGAATGTTTTACAACTTTCCATAGATGATAGATGAAGACCATGTACTTTACGGAGTTAAAGTACATAGGTGGTGATTTCGGCGCCACATTTTTTGTAGGAAGTCACCAGTGGTGTGGTTAGGTCAGCCGAGACTCCACAAGACCTATGCACTAGTTTTTAAGTGACCTCTATGATAAGGACGTCCAAAAATTCGTGTTGTAGGAAGTCACCAGTGGTGTGGTTAGGTCAGCCGAGACTCCACAAGACCTATGCACTAGTTTTTAAGTTGACCTCTATGATAAGGACGTCCAAAAATTCGTGTTGTAATACCAGAAATTGTACTGCAATGTGCAATGGAGGGGTCAATTTGTGTAGTCACTTCTTAGCAGCAAAGTGACTTAATCATCTTGTTATAGATGGTTGTATATGGTACTCCCACTCTCGGGGGAGGTACGCCATTGGGTACGGAGTTACTCACAGACTAGTATGGAGCTACTAGTGTGATGATAGTGGGTACGTAGTTACTCACTACTAATACAAGCTGCTAATAAAATTAAGATCCTCGAGTGAAAGATACTCTAGTCCAACATTTTAAATTACCGAACCACAATCCATGAGTATCGAGGTACTCATAAATATGTTGACGTTGCTCAAATCGAGAAACCGATTTGTTCGATGGTATGGAATAAGCAAGAGAGTGGAGTAACTTAAAAGTTACACATCACTAGTCCTAGTGAGTTGTCAAGGTCATCCGTAGTTTGATGATTCCCTCTACCTATCAGATAACATTCAATTTTGCAAGCCCTGGCATTTAATCCGTAGTGATTATCAGTTTGGTGCGAGATATGGTTATGAAGTTCTTACAAGAGTACTCGTTTATTTGCTTGTCATTGGTTATAGCTTGGTAGAGATTGCCACCTGTGATGGGTAGGTAGCTTTGCCTCTATAATGAGGAGGCAGCAAATAATGTTCTTATAGTTATACTTCATACCAACACCAAACAGGGATAGGATGATATTCCTAAGTTCATCATCACGAAGTACTGTGATGTTTGCATTTATATTGAATTTATGATGTCATGAGACATTGGGCTTGTGTAATAACCATCAATTCTAGCAACCTATGGCTTCGCAGCAGCAAGCTCAGTCATTATCTGTGGATTGATAATGTGGTTATTAGTAGTTTGGAATTTTTCTTGATAGATGGTACAACCCACCCAAAAAATTCATAAGTGTGTAACCACTTATGAAGGGTAATAATATGCAACAATGAAGCACTTTGTTACAAGTGTGAAACCACTGATCTGTTGCAAAGCAGTTTATCAATAGTACCACCATATGTGCGTAGACACTATACCACATCTTTGTTGCAAGATGTTTAAAAGTTTCTTGGAAGGACTCAAGAATATAATATATGATATTAAACACGGTCTCGTTTTGTTCTTGGAACTATGACACTAGCGCGTAGTCCGCTTGAGAGTAGAGTTTTTGAGGACAAAAACCTTTCTTGAGGGAAAGGAGGGATATCCTCAAATATCACATAAACTCGAATAGTTGTGTGAGTCCAGACAATACTTGAAGGGATGTGTCTGGTAATAGCAACAAAGAGTTGTAAGTGATTGGATGTAACTCCAGACACCCGTAGTGGTGCAAGAATCTTTATCAAACATCTCCACATACTATATGGTCTACCCGCAGATATAGTATGGCATAAGAGATAGAAAGTTTGATTGCTATATTTGAAGGGAAATCTTCAAAAAGTTACATTTACTCTGAGTTAGACTGGATTTTAACCATCCGTAGATTGATGGTAGTTAGAAACTCAACAAGATTCTAGAGCATATGCTTGTGCAAAGATGTTACTCTAAGAGAGAAGTATCTCTCAACTTTGGAACTAATCCTTGTGATGCATGATTAGATTGGCTCTAGTTTATTTCTCCTATGGCCGTAGAGCTTTCCAAGGAGAAGTTTTAACAAGTTGGTGAAGCAACATGGTAGCGTAGTCTACAAATATCTAGTAGCATAGTCTAAGAACTTGCGCTACTAGAGTGCTCTCCAGTACATTAGCTTCTGTGCTAATGACATAATGCAAAATCAAGGTATGAAATTTGCCTTGGGGTTTTGGTTGAAATACCAAATCATGGCTTGTGTGAGCATGATCCTGTCTTTACAGAAGTCTGGCGTGCTGTACGCGTACGCACTTTGTCACAGCCGCGCCCACCTTCCTCGCCAGCATGTAATGCTAGTCCGGAGGACTGGCCGTAGGTGCGGCAGGTAGCGAGGCGAGAGTTATTCCGGAGAGGCTAGCCGAGTCTTCGGGGTAAGATTTGAGCCGGAGAGCTCGGACGTAGGCCCTTCATCACCTTTGTTTTTTGACACGGTTTCAAAGGATGATGCTAAACTTCGTCGGTGGGAGAAATATGCTAATTACTCCATTGACGACGGGTACTTACTTTACAAGGGTAGAGTATGTGTACCAATAATTGGTGACTTTCGGGCCCAAATTCTTAAAGATAGTCATTTGGCGGGTCATCCTGGGATTCAGAAGACCTATGTACTAGTAAAAACACAGTTTTATTGGCCTAGTTTGTTTAAGAACGTCCAGACTTATGTGCTGAAATGCAGTAAGTGCCAGGTCAATAAACAGAACGTCTTAAGGTTGGAGGACTACTCCATCCGCTGGAGATTCCTCAAGGGAAATGGGAAAGCATTTCCATGGATTTCATTACCGGTTTACCCAAGATGAGTCAAGGAATGACTCGGTGTGGGTGGTAGTGGACAGGTAAAAATGGCAAAGTTTATTACCACGAGAAAACTGTAAAAATGCCAGAGTTGGCAAAACTCTTTATTGAACATCTCTACAAGCTATATGGCCTGCCCGCAGGATATAGTGTCGGGCGGATAGAGATAGAAAGTTCAACAGTCATTTTTGGAGGGAAGTCTTCAAAAAGCTGGATACTACTCTGAGTATGAGTACGGCAGATCATCCGGAGTCTGATGGTCAAACTGAAAGAGTTAACCAAATTCTAGAGGATATGTTGCGTTCTTATGTTAGTAAGAAGCAATCTAATTGGGAAGAGTACTTGCCCTTATTGGAGTTTGCCTATACCAACTCCAAACACTCAGCGACGACTGGATTTACACCATTCATGTTAATGTATGGATTCCAGTCGAGATCTCCGATGCTGTAGGCCTAGAAAAAAAGAAGATTCAATCTGTCAAGGATTTCCTTGAAGATATGAATGATATGCTCAGAGCCACACGAAAGAGCATTCGTAGCGCTCAGCATCGCGCTAAAACTTATGCGGATAAAGGACGAAGAAAGGTGACCTTTGCAGAAGGTGACTTTGTATTCCTCAAGGTTCCTGCGCAGTCAGAAACCATGAAAACGGGAAAGTGTGATAAACTTTATCCGAGATATTGTGGTCCTTTTAAAATCCTTAAGAAGATTGGGGACGTAGCATATAAACTTGAGTTACCGGAGAGTTCTCAAGTTCATCCTGTCTTCCATGTCAGTAAACTGAAGAAATCAGTTCACGGGTTAGAGAACGCAGTTTCTCCAGATATTTGGTGGACTTGATAGAGCCACCAAAGATACCACATGAACCTGAAAAGATTCTACAGTATCGTGGCAGACAAACCCGACATAAAGTGTACCAGGAGGTACTTGTTAAATGGACAGATAGGCATGAGGAGGTGGCAACCTGGGAACGCCGTAGTGCAATTTCCAAAAGGTTTTCCCAGTTTGTTTTCGAGGACGAAAACTCTTCTTAAGGGGGTGTAATGTCACGTAGGCTGTAATGCCTATGACCGAGATGGCAGACCGGATGGCCATGTCCGGGGTTCAGTGGGAGAGGACGCCCATGCGGAGTCATGGGCGGCTAGGCTAGTGTGGACGCGGCAGGCCACACACTATATAGCCTGGGGGATGAGGGGCAATCCTCATTCTTCCTCTATGGCTGGGTGGTGAGCCAGAGGCCGTCCCCTCTCGTGGTAATGCCCGTAGTGGCGTTACGAGAATGTAACAAATTTCATTAATGACCACCCCCTCCTATAGTAATTTCGTCCTCAAAATCAAAGGGTGGTTGTGCACAACAAAACATATACAATAGCCTGGCTATATACAAAAGCCTGGCTATATACAAAAGCCAAAAGTTAACTCACAAACTAGGTATCAATGCCAAAGGTAAATAGAAGATCAAAATTCCAAAATGTGAGTCACACCAAAATTGCATGTCCACCAGGATCAAGTGGAAAAGACGGTGGAATGCCGTCGAAGATGAGGCCAAACATACAACCACCTAGATTGAAGGGAAATCCAAGCCATGTAAAATCCAAAACAATGGCTCCAAATAAACCTCGATCAAATGTGAAGTTTAGGGAGCCAAACATCAATGATGAAGCTAGCCAAACATCCTTCCGGGTCAAATGGATAGATGCAGTAAACACCACATATGCTTGAATCCGATGTAGTAATAGTGCTTGGGTCGAAGGGAAAACTAACAAGCTCATCCACTTGACCATAATGTGAATCCGGCATCATCCAAGGTATCCACCAAATGAAGCCATAGCCCATGGCTGGAATGTCCAATGGTCGTGGCACAAATGAATCATCATATAGACCTAAACCAAAATGTGCCACATGTGTACCCGAATGACATGCCACATAATCAAATACCATATACCCCAAGAGGCATAGAATGCATCCAAATAGAAATGTCTCGGCTCCAAAGAACATAGGATCATGTTGACAATCGTGGAAGCCAAATGAACATCACTCGAGGTTGGCATCTACAAGATCAAATGTGAATCAATGCCTTCATCTTGTGTGCAGCTCCTCTTGAACAATAAATGCATGATCCCTATGATCCAGCAATACTAAATCTGAGAAGATGCTTATCTCAAATACAAATCTCTCAAGATCAACAATATATGATTTAACAAGAATATAATGCTCCATATGCATAATCTTGCCTCTCCTATGAGGCCTTACCTCAATAAAATCATCACTACTCTCATGCACTATACCTGGACCCACATGTGTAAGCCCTAGAAGAATTGCCTGACATATCTAACACAAGAAGCTTAGGCCTATGCTCATAGGTATCTCGTGAACCCATATGAAAAGTATCACTAACCTCATGTGTAATAATGGATGCATCACTAGTCAAATGCTCACGATCCTTTAGTAGACCCTCATCAACATCTAATGCATCCCCATTGTCCCTAGGAAGGTAGATAGATATAGGAGTATTGTCATGCTTGATGACATCCCTGCCCTCAAGATCATGCACACATGATCTAGATCATACACATCACTATCACATACATCATAATCATGTACATATGCATCAATGTCATCATGTGCACATGTATCAATATCATCATGAGTATGTGTGCGCGATATAGCATCATGTGTATGTGTGTGCGATACAACATTGTGTGTATGTGTGTGCAATACATCATCATGTGCATATGAGTGTAATACATCATCGTGGTCATCTAAATCTATATCTGAATAGTCTACATCTTCAGGAGCATAATCATGAGGGCTCAAGAGTGTAGAATACTCATGCAAGCTGCCCAAAAGAAGAATCATCCCATGGGATCAATGATGAACCATCCATGTCGATGTAACCAAGAAATGAATCAATAAAATTACCATGCACAGATCATATGGACCATCTGGCTCATACATCCCTCTCATTGAATAAGTGACTCAAGTGGCTAGGCATCAGACCCTCAAGCTCAAACATCTAACCATGGCATGAGTATGCTACCTCATCATAGCACGAAGTCGCTGAATGAGAATTTAAAGGTCTAAGCCTTGAAGTACCAATGGTATGTGTGAACTTGGCAAAAGAAATGTGATCCATGACATGAAATGGCAACTTGCATTAACAAGTGTAGAGCCATGATGACAGTGCATGAGTAGATTTCCTATAGTCGAAACCTGAGATGGTATCAAAATGATGCTGTGATGAGATGATGATGGTGTGTAGTATGTCGATCCAATGAAAGATAGTTATAATATCCCATGGTATCAAAATGATGCTGTGATGAGATGATGATGGTGTGTAGTATGTCGATCCAATGAAAGATAGTTATAATATCCCATGGCTACACATGAACATATGCCGATCTAATGAATGGTAGTAACAATATCCCATGGCCACATGTGAATACCACGCAAAGTATGCATCACAAAACACCCAAGCGTGCGTATCAAATCCACAATGCACTAATATGCATAACTAATCCCCCACATCACACAAAATACAATGCCATGTGTGAACATGAATATGCCCAAAACAATGAGTGTGGAAAAGTGACAGAGGTATGGAATGAAATTGTCTCAATGTGTAGTGTGGATAGGACAAGGGTAAAGGACATGGCTAGTGTGTGAATGGGTAAGTAGTGTGTGAATGGGTAAGTAGGTATGAAAGGATCAAAAGTTTAGGATTAAAAGACAAAAGAAGTTTTGAAAAACTCCTTCTCCCACACTTTGAGGTTGGCACTGGCGGCCACTTTCCCTGAGAGTATAGATATCCCCCACACTTTCATGCTAGCGTTAGCGGCCTAAGAGCTCTCTATAGAGCTCGATGATGTTCAGCTGAGACTGTTGATCTTTTATTTTAAGCTATCGAGAGCTTAGAACTTGATGAAGTGGCTAGTATTCAGCTAAGATTGGTATTTTCTTTTGGTCTGCAGAGCAGTCGGCCATCACTACCACACGACTAAACTGCTATTTCTTCTTCTAGGGTTACAAATATGAAGGTTGAAGCTTGTTGATCTTTAAAATTTTATCGATCTTTAAAATATAACTAAAATTTTATCGATCTTTAAAATATAACTAAAATGTTTAAAATTTTATCGATATTTAAAATTACTAAAATAAAATTTGCAAGTGAGATCATGAATTTTGCAGGTGTGTTGTAAGGGTTTGTGAGTTTTCTGTGAACACTGATGGTAAGGCTTTATAGTCCTCTGGTCCATGTGTTGTAATGCAATGAGTTCTTCTCTGAGTTGAACTACCAGCTTAACTTTACGCTCTACCACAAGGCGAAAGAACCTAATTAATGAGGAGATTTGCATATAGCTTTCAGATTTGTATTTCAGCAATGTAGAGTGAACTTGTCAACCCACCCTCTCCACCTCCTTCCACCTTCATCATCATCTGTATCAAGAAAATCATCCACAATATCCCCCTCCCCCACCTTTTCTAGCTGGAGAGTAGTGCACTCCCCTTTAATGGCAAAGGACTTAGTTGAGATTGGAATTTGTGCTGAATCCTTCTGTATAGAATTAGATTGAGACCTTTTCAAGCTTTCTTGTGAAAGTTATCCTAACTTTCTGTGTGATCTTTAATAATGTAGAATGTAGTGCAACTGCTTTAGCTATAATTGGGAAGCTAGCATTTGGCCCTTTACTTGAAATCTGTCTTCTAGTCTTTTGATAAGATCCTGAAGTGTCAACCTAAGATAGATCTTGTTATCTGATGAATGTCGTTAATCTCTTTCACCTTTGCTGAGAGCAAAAACTATATGATGTGTGTGCCTTCTGAACTCTCTTTGGAGAGGTGATGCTTTGTGAAACATTGCTCTCTACTCTTGTTTTTTCTTTCAATTTCTTTGAGTATGCAACTTGTTGTTAATCTACCAATCTTTGTCAAGAAACTATCTTAATCATATATAACCACAACCTTTTTCTACAAACCAAACTTATTTTCCTTGATTAAGCTTTAAGCATGCTTAATATCTTTACATAAGTCCTGAAAGCATTATTCTTCTTCTTGTTGTTAATCACTTTCTTGATTAAGAACTTCTTAGATGGCAATTAATCACCTAATGATGTAAAATGTGTTACAAAATATTATAAGAACTTTATTAATCTTGCATAACTCCCACAAGATTCACTAGTCTTACTTTTTTTGCATTAATTTTAACAAGAATCTAACAATTGTACTTTTTTTGCTCGAGGTTTCACTAATATTCATAGTTTCTTGAAGTTTGTAGCAATTTCTTTTAAAGAAACATAATTGGTTGGAAATGATCAAGATTAGGAAAGATTTGATTAGGAATTACTCGCTAATACTAAGTTTGCTCAAGATTTGATTTTTACACTTAATCTTTGTAAACTTTACAAATCTACACTAAGATTTCTCTGAATCCCACTGTGCATACCTAACTCTGTCTAAATCTACAATAAAACTATAAAATTATACAAAATTTTCTCCAATTTGAATAGAACTATAATCTGCACATAAATCTACTCAAATTTGTAAACGAAACTATAATTTACACACTTTCTCGTGATAAGATTTGCACAACAACCACTAGTATCTCCCAAACTACTAAGACTCTAAAGAAACTAGATAAATGTTGAAGGAAACGAGGGTTTATGAAAAGATTTGATGAGAGAAATTACACTACTTGGAGAATAGGAATTTTGAAAATATTGATTTAGCATATATCTGACAATGTTTAACACTAATGTTATTGTTAATCCATACAAATCAAGTTAAAAGAAACCCTGAAAAACTATGTAAGACTTCAATGATTAAGTCTCAATCACTACTAAGATCAAAGGGTTAAAAGCTCTGATACTAATTGAAATGGATTAGTCACTTGTGCAAAACATGAAGCTAAGATAAGGGAAAGTAAAACAATCACCATGAAAGCTTGCATGTAATTAAGATGATAATCACATACAAATCCATCATGCCTAAGTGGTTTAGCCTCTCACCCAAGAGGATGGAAATAACCTTCCATAAGCTAAATCTATGTAAGCCAAAGGATCCAAGATTGTCCAAAGGACCAAAAGGTCAAAAGATATCAAAAGGTGTACAAAGTACATAGACCATGTGCCTTTATATTCCTAAGGCCATAATCCCAAATGCATAAAGATGCCCTAAGCCCTATATGCCTAGGTCCACGTCCCATGTGCATGTGCACCCTAAACAACTTCATTACAAAACCATAGTCCCTAGACTTGACTAATAAAGTTGCTGCTTCATTACACAAGTTTTGGGCATATGAATGCGCTTTTGACGTGTGTTTAAAGGAAGATGAATTTCTTGAATTATAGTCATGTGCTACGGACTCACGAGTTTGTGATATGGGGCCAAACACGGTAGGTAGACGATATATGTGGATAAACAATTCTTTTAACATATGGGCACCTAGCTTGTTAGTATATAAAGAGACGTGGATAAAAACACATACCATGTTATGTCTTTTTTAAAACCAAAATCCTACATAAAGAATCTAGAACATATAAAGACCAAAATGTGTGTTTTAGGTGATTGTGTGGTTCTCTTTCTTGGTTGTTTAGCTAGGTAGAACCAAGACACCATGGGCGAGGGTGTTTGTGAAAATCGTGTCATTTTTATATTAGAGGTTATGGTGATGGGTTGTGAGAGAGCTAGTAACATGTTGTGTAGCACTAAACATTGGATTTACTAGCACAAGTAGAGAAAACACTATTGGCGGACAAAATAGGTAATATTTTTTGAAAAACGAGAAACATTTGGCATCTTTTACAGATTCCATAAAAAAAGTTTCGTTTTTAAATCTCTTTTTAAAAAGTGGTCTACGCATGCGTACAACACTACTAAAAAACGATAATATTTTGGGCACTTTATACATTTCTTACAAAAATTGACATGAAAAAAAGACTTCGTTTTGCTTACTTTTTGAGATTATAATTGAAAATCTAACAATAAGTTTTCAAAAATGATGCCAAAATAGAGATAATGTTTATTATTTCCATCTTCAATCCATAAGAAAATGATACAACTATAAAAAGAAGCTATTTTCTAAACATATAGCTTATGGCATAGTTATGGTTTCTCATAATCATTGCTACACCATCACTAGTTGATATGCCTTTCCCTAAGAAGGTAGACGAGGCATCCTCTTCTTCACTATCCACAAATACATGTTTTTTCTTCTATGTGTACACTTGAAGCTTAGGACTCCTTGGGTCATCTGCCATGTTAGCATGATTGAGAATGTGCTAAAGAGTGTAACTATAAAAAATTATTTATATGATTATATTACAAAAGCGTTATCTTGATACACTTATTATCTTAATTATAAAACCCTATTTTGGCTCTTGGTGAGAGTAGTATTAAAATCCATTTTGAGGCTCTTGAGTATCAAAATTTCTTAATTGATAATATATACTTTTTTAAAAAGAGTTCGTTATATATAGATGAATTTTAAAATATCATGAATAAGTTATTAAAAAGAAGTCTAATTTTGAAAAATAATTACACACTGATTTTTAAAGAAGATGTGTCCTTGATGTGACAAAAAGGGGTTAAATGGTAATTTTAGTTATTAAATGAGTTTAGGAAGCATGAAAAAGCTCACTTTAAGAAACAAAAGTTTATACTTTCCAAAATACTTTTTTGTAAAATATCAGGCAGGGACTTAGGTTCAAATCCTACAGGTTACTACACATGGTAAGAATATTTTAGCTACAACATTTGCGGCCAACTTAATGCTGAGTAAGAACTTCTCAGCTAAGAGTTGATGTTTTTCATCAACTTGATACAAAACATCAACTTTTATAAAAATTTGATATTTTGCATCAAGTTGATGTAAAACATCAACTTTATATGTAAAACTAAGAGTTGATGTTTTTCATCAACTTGATACAAAACATCAACTTTTATAAAAATTTGATATTTTGCATCAAGTTGATGTAAAACATTAACTTTATATGTAAAACATCAACTTTCTATGCAAAAGATCAACTTTTTTACAATACTTGATGTTTTGTATCAACGTTATGCAAAACATCAACTTCCCACAAACTTTATGTTTTGCATCAACTTTGATGCAAAACATCGAGTTGTGTAGAAAAGTTGATGTTTTGCATTAACTCGATGCAAAACATCAACTTTTCCACAAAACTAATGTTTTGCATCAAGTTTCGGATGCTTCGGAGAAGAAAGTTGGAGTATCGGAGGTCGATTTTCACAAATAGCCTATTTTAGTGATTCCGTCTACGCTAGCATGCCCAGACGATCTATTCCACAAATTTTGAGTACCAACATAACTATGTTTCGATGCGATGTACAGACGTCACAAAGCGATTTGCTGATGCAACACGATTATGTTTCGATGCGATGTATAGACGTCATAAAGCGATTTGCCACGATTATGTTTCGATGCGATGTATAGACGTCACAAAGCGATTTGCCACATCACTTTGTGACGTCTGTACATCGCATTGAAACATAGTTGTGTTGGTACTCAAAATTTATGGAATAGGTTGTTTGAGCATGCCATTGCAGAAGGAATCACTAAAACTGGCCGTTTGTGAGAATCGACCTTCGATCCTCCAACTTTCTTCTCCAGAGCATTTGTGGTAGAGTTAATGTTTTGCATCAACTTTGATACAAAACATCAAGTGTGTAGAAAAGTTGATGTTTTGCATCAACTTTGATGTAAAACATCAACTTTTAGGGGGCTATTTTTCTTAACTTTGAAATATTTTTACATTTTTATGAGAATTGTTTTTATTTTTATCACCTATAAATCTGTAAAAGCTCATTCCAAATAGTAGATAGTAGTCAATAAAATCTCATTTTTTTAAAAAATCTTATAAATTACAGAATTAAAGGAAAAATATACCTAGGATAAGGTGATATAGGTAGAATATACATTTATTAGGGCTAAGGACCTAAAAAACACATATAGTCGCAACCTTTGACTACAAATTTGAGAGGAGGTCATTAAAAAAAATGCTTGTCTATGTAACCATGTAACCTTTGTATCATAAATAATATCGCTACATAGTAGATGCCAAAAATTCATGATAGTAGAAGAGCTAGATGAGATAGTAGAAGAGCTAGATGAGATAATCCATGATGACCTATAATCCATTGATTTTAATCCAGATGTGCAAGGCTCCATTGATCTAGAAACCACGAGTCAATTGATTCTTCAATCCTAATTTTTGTTCTACAATTCAAATTTAAAGCTGAAGAACTATAAGCAAATACATGTGGTGGGTCCATCTATGTCGAGGAGGGGGTGCATGTGAGCCTGGACTCTGCCATGTCTATGTGCAGTAGTATGCTCTCTAGCATAGGGGACCTTGAATCTACCGTCATCTCATGAAAGCTCCAAGCTCTTCTCTACCACCATTCTAGAAGCCCTAAGCTCCTCTCTTTTTTCTTTCTACACAAAGATAATGTCGTGAGCGAAGATTGCATCTCTCAGCATCCTTCGCATGTCCTCCAAATATTTATAACTCGAGTTTATTCTACACTACCCTTAGACATACCATCTCTCAACATCCTTCACATGTACTCTAAATAATTATATCTAGAGCTCATCTCCTACACTACTCTTAGATATACCATCACCTACATTCATGATAATGGCTATCTGGATCAAACATCAATATATGCATACTATGAATTTTTACCACCACCACATATGTACATGATATAGGCTACAATTTCTTCCTGCCACCCTTATCCATATTGTATAACAAGAATTTTCTTCATGAAAACAAATACCTATGTGGGTCGAAATTTACACCCATAGGCTATATGATGTCTGCCTCTAAAATTGTCCCACTGAAAAAATATTTCAATTTTCTACTCTTTTAACATGCTTGGGTTTACTCAGAGCCTCCATAGCTACCATCTTCTACATATATATATATGAATTGAAGTCTACCATTGCATACCTATAAGTTGACCTCTTTAAACTCTTAGCATTGGTTGTATATCATGCCCACTATCTGCTTATAAATAATAGAGCAAATAATTATGTCATGCAAACTGTCAAGGTAAGTAGATACTAAAGGCTTTGCTATTTGGGTCTAGAAATAGACTCAAGGATGTTTCTAGAACTTTTCATAAATTATAGAGCTTATGTTGTTTTGTATTCTAATATTTTTTAAGCATTTGTCAAATAATGTGCATATTTATGCATAGTGGTAGAATTTGTCCCAAGAAAGTCCATTAAAAAAAGTGTCTTACATTCATGAAATTTATAAAATAAATTTTTATTAAAAAAGATTGATATTTCTTTAAGTTAAGTAGACTCCTATGTCATTTTCTAAGTCAAGTTTATTTTTATGTCACAAACAGCAGTAGTTTATAAATCTACGAAAGTCACACGTGTTCTCAATCTTGAAAAAAATAGCAAAATTCATGTAATTTTTAAATGAATTTTCAAAAAACTATGTTTTTATGCCATTTTTGAGATTTCACACATTTTGGGAGGGAATCTTTTTAGGTAACCCTCGTCAGTTACCTAATTTGCTTGCAACAATGTTAGAAGGCTACAAATGAGACTTAAGAACCCCCACAAGTGATGCATTTGAGGTAGAATATGATGCTGGTGAAGGAGGCCCTACTTTATAAAGCCTCTCAATAGAGTTTACAGTTTGGTCCTATCCTTTGTTTTTTAAAGTGCACCACAACACCATGAGAGGCTTGCCAACTACATCCACTACTATCAATAGTGTGCATGATTATTGGCAAGTGATGTGACCAATAAGCCATGGAGGGATGCCCAAGATTGAGTCTTCATTACTTCTTCAATCACCCACAACAAATCTGTTTCCTCGGGAATTGTTACTCTACTTTATATTTTTCTTTTAATTTACTATCTTGGTTTATTATTATTATTTAATGCTTTGTTAGCTAGATTTTTCTTAAAAATAACCTATGTGGGGTGCACATAGAATTTGTGCATAAAATCTTAGTTTCATCTTACTTTTTCCATACGTGGACTTCAGATGTGCATGCGCGCGCGCACACACACAAATGCATAGCTTTTTCACATAGAATCTTAGTCGTGTCTCACTTTTTCCATATGTGGACTTCACACGTGTGCGCACACCACACACACACATACACACGTGCATAAATGCATGCATGCATGACTGTTTGTATCTCATACCTTTCTCTCTAATGCTATCACCTTTCATGGAAGATCATTGCCATTGCTAGTCCATCCAACAAGTTGAGACAATTCAAAACAACACATCTCTCTAAGATGTGTGTCACAAATATATTTCCTGCCCCACAAATAATGTGACCTATTGATAGGATAGGACCACAAGTGTAGACAAGGAAAATATTTAGGTCACATTATTTATGGGGGGGGGAATATGTTTCCCAAGCGGGTTTTTTGGAGTGAAGGGAAAAGTCGAATGGATCCCACCAAAAAACCTCCAGATAGAAAGGAATAGCATCACATTCCAAACAAGCACATGCTAGTACAAAGTTGCATTTTTGATTAAAAACAATAGCATTTAACCCAACTAATAACCCCTCCCACCACAAAACAAGGGAACTTAAAATATGCTATATTTCAACGATTGAAGTGCAGTGCGCCCAAGTCGAGGCTAATAACATAAAGGACCATTGTATAAGCCATCAAAAAAGCCACATCAACAACATTTGTGGATTATGCTGGCACATGGCATCGTCTCCTCCTCCTTAGTGCTTGAAACAACTCCACCTTATTTAGTGCTACCTAGTGCATGAAATCGTGAGCTACTAAATCCAATCCCATAACCTACAAGTAAACAAAGTACAAGTTCTTGCATGATATGTATGCTAGGCCCTTGCCCTCTCGTTTTTTTAAACATTCACACGTGTAATGTGGAGAGTCTACTATTGACACAAAGTAGGTCACACCCATTGCTCTGGACCCCTTAGTACTAACGTAGAAGATGTGGGATTCATTGCATAATAAAATGGCCTCGTGAGATGAATAACCTGTGCAACCAAGGTCCTTCCCTTCTCGACACTCATGAAACTCCTTAATTGGGCTCTCCACTTAGCAAAATAAATGCATTTGCACTGGCTTGAGCTGATTTGCAGAGGTGGTCCTCCACTTTGAAGACTTATGATCCTCATGAGAAAAGGGGACCATATATACATTTTTGGGTATGACCCATCATGCTCTGCTCCCAATGAAAAATGCAAGTTCTTTCCCTCTCTGGCACCCTTTTATTTTCCCCTCCAAAGTAAACATCACGAACTGCAACCCAATTTGCATTGGCTTTGTCTCCCATGAATCCCCAAAATTTAGGTTTCTCATAGCCATTCTCTTGCACCACATGATTTAGCATCTTCCAAAACTCTATTTGTGCATACCTATATTCTTGACTAGGTCATTGAAATTAGAGGGGAA
This sequence comes from Cibotium barometz, assembly GCF_041138505.1. NCBI lineage: Eukaryota > Viridiplantae > Streptophyta > Polypodiopsida > Cyatheales > Cibotiaceae > Cibotium > Cibotium barometz. The sequence goes on from NC_141047.1 coordinate 45,868,987, forward strand.
TGAGGACAAAATTGGAAAATACAGGATAAAAACAAAATCCTCCACCACCCGATTAAGTTGTTTTCTTATGTAAGTTTTTCAAACACTTATGAAAAAACTAAAAATGTAAATTGCATAATCGGTTGAAACAAATACAATAAAATTGTAAGCTTCGATATCTTTCCAACACCAATATTCAAAGATATGGTGCCAAACGAATCATAATACAAAATCATGGTAAAGAATTGATCCTTAATAATAACGATTGCCACCTATATTCAATGTAATTGATTATTAGATATATTCTATGTGTGACACGTATATATCAATTCACACCGACGAAAGATTTTGGGCCAACCTGTTTTGGAACAAAGTACATCAGACTAGTTAGTACAATGGTTAGCACTTACGTCACTTGAGATTGGTCTCTCGCTAAGCCTTGAAAATTTAACTGGCAAAGCTCTTTATATTTTTTGGTCACACAAAGTGAATGTGAGTGTGTTGAGTGGGTTTATATATATGTGCAAGTATGTTTATTTGTGTGTGTGTGTGTGTGTGTGTCTCATCTCATATGTATGTGTGAATATGTGTATGTGTGTGTCTGTGTGTGGGGGGGGAGTGGGTTTATGTGTATGTGTGTGTGTGTGTGTGTGTGTGTGAATCATCACTCAATTTTGAAGACTGTGGAACCCTTCTTAGTGCTTTCTACCCTTAAGATAAGGGCATCAAAATTTTTACCCTTCAAAATAAAGGCTTCAATTTGAAGAAATTACCAAGGGTTCCCTTCCAAGTTATAAGGAAAAAATGCTAATCCAATTTTTACCCTTTAAATGAAATAATGAGGTGGCCCTTTAAAACTAAGGACACGTGATTATTCTTCCATCATCACATAAAAAAAAGGAGAGGATACACTGGCAAAGGAAATTTAATCAAATAAATGCGTAGCCCTCCACTTCATCATCTTAGGTAACCCCTAACACACTCAACAACTCTCTCGCCTCGCTGCATTGACCACCCCCTCAAACCATTATGGAGATCTGTCTGTGGTAGTGAAGATCAAGACCACCCCCCAAACCTCAACCTCAACAACCCTTCATGGAGGTGACCAAGAAGGAGTGGGTAGCTAAGAGTACCCTAGCTAGCTAAGAAAAGTACGATGCCCAAGCAAAGACGTGGCAACCACCACTTTGCCACAAGCCCTACCCATGTGAGCAGAGATCTACCAAGTAGGAGCCCCATAAAATATAGTTTACCCAAACCTTGAGCCCCAT